>NC_054382.1:34333701-34664951 GCF_017654675.1 Xenopus laevis | reverse complement strand
ATTATAATTATAGAGAGAAGCCGCAGCTAACATATCAGTACTGACTGATGCTCATAAACTGAAGTGCATACAAATAAGTGTTACAATGTGTGTCATGAACAGTAGTTTCTTCCCACAACCTTCCAATTTGATATTTCAGCAGTTTAGTGACCACATCCTTTGTATTCCATGGTTTACATTTTGATAAATTGTTATGAAGCCTAAATATTAAAGTATTATTTTTTAAAAGTCTTTGTGCTGGAACATGAGTTCATATGACGGGGAACATTTAAAGCATGAGGAATATGAAATAAAAATGTGTGTGTGTTTTGTACATGTAAAGGTGTAACATTTGCTCTTATAATTCGATGGATGGTAAATGTGATTATTTTAAATCCTTTTTTTTTGTTTTGCATTGCCTATGTACAATCAATTACATTCAGAGTTGTATCCATGCAAAATATATATATATTTTTTTGTTCAACATAATAAAGTCATAGATGTTCGGTCAGTTGTTTTGGACATTATTATTATTATTATATTATTATTATTATTATTATTATTATTATTATTATTATTATTATCACATAATATAAATATCAATAAAAGTGATTGTGCTTACATTTTTATATAAACTCCATTACGATTCCTCTAGCAATATATATATATATATATATATATATATATATATATATATATATATAGTAGAACCCCCATTTTACGTTTTTCAGGGGACCAGAAAAAAATTATGTAAAATCCAGGAAAATATAAAATCAGGCAAATTTATTATGCATCATATAGGTGGGTACAGAACACAACAATATAAAATGAGTGAAAACTTAAAATCACTGGTGTAAAATTGTATATATATTTGTAAATGGACTGCAGCTTCTTAAGTGTAATGCACTTAAATTTCTGATATACTAATTTACACAACAGTTGTACACCCCTCCCCCCTAAATTAGCCTGATTAGATTAAGAGCAGCCCTTTAGGTTACAAATTAATAGGTGAGAATAACCTGGGCACATGGGCATTTAAAGGGCTGTAAGGGTATGGTTTCCCCGTAGCTGTACATTATAGGGGAATGCCCCCTAAATTGCTGTGTGATGTTATTGGCAAGAAATATGCAGACTGCACCCCACCAGTGCTCAGAAGAGGCAGAGGCAGCTGTGAGAGCTAAGATGGCGGCTAGGAAGGACCTGCCTCCTGTAAGTGATGAGGCAATGGGCTATAAATCCGTTGTTGTTTATGAAAATTTACAACTTTGCAATACAAGTTTATGAGTTGCTGGGATATTCCATTGGCCGCTGCTGGTCATGTGAATGGGAACCGTGAACATGAAGTTTTTTATCATTCCCCTTGCGAGGACAGAGCTGCATTCTTGTGCTGTACACACTGAGCGCCGGATCTTTCCCACACACAGCCCAGTCGTGCTCCGGCATCAGGCAGCTTTGGAGATGGAGGTTCGGCGACCCATGTCCGCTTCTCAGGTGCTGCTCGGCCACAAGGATTGTTTCCCCGGCCGGAAGGTGCGACATTGTGGATTGAAAGGCTCACAATGGCACCGATTCAGCTTAGAGCCTGGCTCATTTCCTGCTCCTCCTGGCACCAAAGCGGGCTCAATACTTCTCCTATGCGACCTAAACCACAGCTGTTAAACTGGCACGATCCCTGGGAGCCAAGGTGAGAAATTCCTACCCCCACATACCCTGCTTCCCTGCCCCTTCACCCACTGCCCTCTGCCTTTATCCACTACCAAAGGAATCTCATTGGCAAGAGATGCCAATCTACCTGCTGCACTTTGCGCTTTCATTTTACTGATTCTTGGTAAATCCTACGCTCCCAATCCACTGCTGCTGCTGCACCTCTTGTTAAACTGGCAAATAAATACATAAATACTCATCATATACACGCACACATACTGTGTTTTCATATTATTATTATTATCTAATATGTAATGGAATAATTTATTTAAATTGTGCCTTCAATGAATGGGGAAAATGTTTATTGTGCCATTATTTGTATGCACCAATGGACGTCTAATAACCTAATATGTACAAGGTGTAATGACTTCTTGTCCTATAACAGTACCAATGGTTACACGTTACTGCTTGTATTGATAAATGTATTAATACATATTCGATTGAATTTCTCTACCTAATGATCAGTTGAAGGACATTATATAGCTCAATGTCCTAAATATATTGATAATGGGCTGAGTGCAGAGGAAGTTTTGTATATTATAAACACAAAAGACTGGTGTGATTTATGTTTAATGTATATTGAAATGAAAAATAATAATATATATATATATTTAGACAAATACAAGAGGTAATCTGCACTCAACCCATCATCAATATATTTAGGACATTGAGACATTCTGTGTTTTAAGCTATTAAAAATGCCTTACACTTTAAACACACACACACACATATATATATATACACACACACACATACACACACAAATATACATATATCCATACATATATATTTAAATATTTAAATATCAGTACACACATAGAAAAAAATATAGAGTTTCACTTACTGCAACCACTTTCAGTAATCCCTGTATTAATAACATAAGCGACTGATGCTTGATGTTTTAAATATTATGTGTACAAAAATAAAATCACAGGCTTGCCTACTTGCTTGCCTACTTGCCTTTGTGTGATTGATTCACCTTCATGGCAAAAATAAAATGCGCACTGATATTTGAATGACTATGCCTACTCTTGTGATAAATAAAATGATCTCAATGAAAGTGCAGTTAAACATCCTGAATGTTACACTGGAATATTAATTGTTGCCTGGTAGTTGATGAAGTGTGCATTAGCATTGTATTGCAGTGCTTGTTGGGCTGCCTATGAATTGCATGCTGTTCCTGTGGCTTTAGTGCTGCCGCTGTGTGGTGAGAAGTGGTACAACAGGGAGGCATTGAACTGCTATTGTACAAGCAGGCTGCTTTCATTGGTTAGGATTAATTTAATGAACTAATATATGCCTGCAAATGTAGTGATTAAAGATGTTCCTGGGAAAGTTAAATAAATAACTTAAACGACGCAATCGTGTATATATATATATATATATATATATATATATATATATATATATATATATATATATATATATCCTGTGTTATTAAGCTGTATATGAAATAGTGATATAATAATGTCTTTTCTTCTGGGGCTGGCAAGCATATAGAGTTCTGTGAGGCTTCTCAGCTTGCATTCCTTGTAAGATTCGTGGAGTATTTACAGTTCAGAATGATTATCACCTGCTTGCTCTGCCTCTATATTTAAGACCTCTCTGCTATGTAACATGTTTTTTGATGAGTCTAAAATATCTTTTTGGCTGCCTCCTGTCAGTGCAGGGTTTCTGCAAATGGGGATTCATTGCGGTGCATTTAGACTGTATATATATATATATATATATATATATATATATATATATATCTATATCTATATCTATCTATCTATATCTATATATATATCTATATATATATCTATATATATATCTATATATATATATCTATATATATATATCTATATCTATATATATATATATATATATATATATATATATATATATATATATATATATATATATATATAAAGTACAGTGTGCAGCAGTTGAAATAGCCATTGTTACAAATATGCCTTTCTTATGTCCAAAATGGCTGCTTGTGTGTAATGGTTTAAGCAGATATCATTGCTGAGAAGTGGGATGAAACACCAAATAGGAGGGGCAGAGCCAGTTAACCATTGATGCCTGAAAATCCCTGTTAAATTTCACAGGCCCCCAGACAATTTTGTACTGGCAATAAATTCCTGGAAGATTTTTTTTTAGCCTGCTTTTGTGCAGTTTGCTTTAAATAAATACATCGAGCAATTCCTCACACTTGCCTACTTCTGTGCAAGCCCAAGCAGTGAGATTTAACCCTCTGTGTTCAGTTTTAGATTGCTAGCTCCAATGATGCAATCTTGTGTGCAAGTTCTGAGAAAAGAAAATTGTGTTATTTCATATGTTTAGATTTGGTAATCACACTACTACTCCAAACACACACACACGTTTAATACATTAATATCCTTGCTTGCTTTTTTTTCCAGATTGCTTATTGGTGCTGTATTTTTAGAAAGCCATTAAGGGCTTTACAGCACCCACGGTTGAAATTCTTCTAGAGGGGAATTTTTATAGAGCTGGGACAGAGGTGGCCTGGATTTCAGCGAAGGGGCCATAAAACACTAAACGCAGATAAGAAAAGGAATCTTTTTATGGCAGGGCCTGAATTCAGATCTTCTGGCCAAGCCTAGATGTTTGTAGTGCGAGATATTTAATTGCTACGATTTAAACAAGATAACTGCGAAATCTTCTTGGCACCCTCGGAATCTAAGGTCTTGTTAGAACAAAGATTTAATTTTGCCCCCTCCAAAAAGAAGCAGCCATGAGAATTTACATTCAGAAATAAATGATTACAGTTGAGCAAGGCAATTGCTGTACTGCAAAGTTCGCCTATTTTTTGCTCATGATATTTCCAATTCATTTAACTCTTTAACAAGGGAATTATTTTAATTCAACTTGTTTTCACTCCCCAACACTAAAAAGCGCTAATAATTATCACCAGTCTAGAGCAAATTATTTGTTATTAAAATATTAATACCTGGGGGAGGGGGGAATATGTTCTTTAATATGATAGACCCTAATTCAGTGAATCTATTTGGTGTTAATAGCGATGATCCAAAAAAAAAAAAAAAAAGATGCTGGTTTTAATATTTTTTTATTTTTCTTTATTTATAGTGTTTTTCCAACAAATACATACATTGTATCGTCATATACTTCTCTAAGGAGTAAGATCTAAAATTAACTATAAATCTAAAAAAAATTAAAAAAATTAAAAAAAACTATTTTATACCTCCCAGGGTAGTTCCTACTAAAGATAGTCCTAGACAATGTAGGCTCTATGTTTTGGTCTTATAAAGTTTATAAGCTTCCTCTATTATTCTTAATATTTTGTTCTTAAGAGATATTACACCCAAAATTTGCCTGTCGTTTTATTAAAAATTACATTCATAAATGTTCAATAAAAGTGAGTGACTAGTAATGTTCCCTTTTTAAATACAATTTAAGTTTCTGAGTTTACCCACAATGCACTGCTTTTACCTACAATGCACTATGGGTTGTTATTTTTGTTGTTAGCATATTTAAATAAATGTGCATTTAACCCTTACTTCAGCATATGTTGGCCTTTATTCAATACCTTTGGGAGTCCAACGAATACAACTGGAACTAGACTATGAAGCAAATTCTCATTTCTACATTATGAAGATCTCTGTCTGTTTATCTGTATTTTAACTATTTGTCTGCTTGTCTATCCACATAGAAATCTATACTTTGACGTTAGATGTATAGCAAAAATATACTTTAGTTTTGAAGAAAAGGGAAAGCAATAGAAGGGTGATTTTACACCAATGTTGACTTAAAGGATAATATCAATTTGTTTGATTTCAATTATTTTAAGCCAGTCTGTATCTATCTATCTATCTATCTATCTATCTATCTATCTATCTATCTATCTATCTATCTATCTGTCTGTCTGTCTGTCTGTCTGTCTGTCTGTCTGTCTGTCTGTCTGTCTGTCTGTCTGTCTGTCTGTCTGTCTATCTATCTATCTATCTATCTGTCTAGCTAGCAATATGTAATATAAAACACCACTAAATAAACGTATATATATATATATATATATATATATATATATATATATATATATATATATATATATATATATATATATTACACAAAAACGGTGAGTTCTGATGTCATCAGTTATAAACGGTGAGTTCTGATGTCATTTCTGTCACATCATTTATATTTACACGTCCAGGTCGCTGTTGCAATATTTTACACATTGGGTGTTTTGTATGTATTCTTTTATTCTGCATCTGCTTGCATTATCTATTGTTTCAGACCTCATTTAGATTGCTAGCTCTACGGGCAGGGACCTCCTCCCTCCAGTGTATCTTAACGTGTGCCACTAGATGTTTGTGATCCTGTGTATTTTTACTTATTTCACTGTTCGTTTTCCCATGTCCCTTTTATGAATTCATGGTGAAATATACTATGCTGCACAGGCAAGTAGTGCCCTATAAATACAAATAAACGTTTGTCCATCAAGGTTTTACCTTCTAGTTCCTTATGGCAGGGCAATCCATTTTATACAGGAGCTGGCTTTAGCTCCAATTAGTTCAATTATGCGCTGTTAATAAATTGCCTGCGTCTCCAGTTGAGGATCACCCTAGGGGTGAACATTTTTGTTGCATTTTAAACGGACAATACATTGAATTTGTGCCTAATAAAATTTGTATTTGTGTACTTGTTTTTTTTTGGTTTTTTTTGCAATTTCTCTCCTAATTGTAAACAGGATCCTTCCCCAGTGCCCTCCCTGCCATGGGAAGAGCCCGTGATTGGTACATGGGTGTGCTGGGAAGCTGCGTGCGATTTGGAAGTTCGCTGGCTCAGACCTTAGTCCCAGGGGAGCGCCACAATCGCATCTTCCTATTGGCTAGCGAGGGATCAGCTGCTCAGATTTGCCTCTGTCGCTTTTGGCTGTCGGCCATCCAGAAACAAACCAGTTGGATGAGTGCTAATAGTTATAGGCAGATGTACTAATACACAACAAATCACGGAACTGGAGAGGGAGAGCAAATGAGTTCGTACTTTGTGAATAGCACTTTCCCTGGGAGTCTGCCCAATGGACAAGAGGCATTTGTGGGGCAGATCCCTCTCTACCCATCTGGCTATGAAGCTTTAAGGCATTTTCCGGGCGCTTATGGGTCACCTCCTGTGCAGGACAAGCCCTACACCTCACCCTGTTTCTACCAGCAGTCCAGCACCCTCATTGCTTGCAATGGAAGCTCTTATGAGTATGGGGCGTCCAGCTTCTACTCGGGCAAGGAGAGCACCGGCAGCCCGTCCTCCTATGGGACTAAACACAGAGGGGAATATCTACACTTCTCTGCAGATCAGCAGCAATACAAGTCTACCAGTGGCCAGGGCAAGATGCTACACGAGGAAACCAGCGACCGGAAGTACAGCAGCCCTGTCTATCCCTGGATGCAGAGAGTCAACTCTTGTACTGGTGAGTCCTACTGTCCTGCACCCCATTCACATTGCAAACAATCACATCAGGAAATATTGAGAAACGGGGGCCACAACACCTGATTTTTTATATATATATATATATATATATATATATATATATATATATATATATATATATATATATATATATATATATATATATATATATATATATATATATATATATATATATAATCATTCTGCTTTTAACACTAACAGCCAATGGGAAGTGCAGCACCAAAATGTTCTGCACTTCCACTTGATCCTGCAATATATTCACTTCTTCAGAAAAGGGCATCCGTTACAATTCATTTAAAAATCCCCAAAACAATGGCGCTGCCCCACGTGGGTGTTTTCTGCTACTGTCTAGAATAAAAACCACGCGCAGATATGTTTTATTAATTTCTTGCATGAGTACATGCAAAATATCTGTGCAATATATCTCCAAAAAGAGATGAATTCATGCCACTTAATTAAAAACACACTGACAAGCATATATATATATACACATACCTGTCTGTATAAAAGTGTTTATAGGTATGTGTCATGAGGACAAATTCGACATATATTTGGTTGAGTGTATGTAATTTATAGGATATATTGATTTTGCGCCCCTCTTGTTTAATGAGATGATTGCAGGAGGATATCTTAAAAGGGGGATGATGGCTGCATCGGTAGCTAATATGCCTCTATCCCTTTATTCCAGGTCCAGTGTATGGTGCCCAAGGCAGAAGAGGGAGGCAGACTTACACCAGATTCCAGACTTTGGAACTCGAGAAAGAATTTCATTTTAACAGATACCTGACCAGGAGGAGAAGGATTGAGATTGCTAATGCCCTTTGCCTCACGGAAAGACAGATCAAAATATGGTTTCAAAACAGAAGGATGAAATGGAAAAAAGAAAGCAAGCTCCTGCTCCCATCCCACCCCAGCGACGACCCCTCAGAAGACAAACAGGAGGAGAAATGCACCACCTAAAGGCACGTGCCGGGCCTCCTTCTTTTCCCCTAAATCTGGATCTCGGATGCCCTTTCATATTTTACAGACATCAATAGGAATTCGTCATCATCGCGTTATTTATACACAGAGACTGGGAACATGCTCAGATCCAGACGCTCAGTAGTTTTATATATCTACATCTAGATATATGTAAATGTGCGTTACCTATAAATAGTGTTGTGTTAGAGCAAAGGCTGTATTTTTTTATTTTCGCTGAGCAGGTTGATTATGATCCCATTTTTGCCAGCTACACTCCCCATGTAGATCATTTTCCTACTGCAGCTGTGCGTTTGCGCCATATCCCTTCTATCTGCCTTGCTGCTGTAAATACCACTAGTTGTATAAACTACAAGACAAAAGAGAAAAACAACGGAAATCCTAGTTTCCTAAACAATGTTTAGGAAAAAAAAACTCTTTTCTTTGTATAATGCGGCCGAACAGTCACACACAGAGCTTCCCAGGCTTCCCAGTGCTGCTACCAGCATCTTCATTTTAACTGCACAAAAAAACATGACATTTTATCCAGCCCTGCTAATTCTGCTAATTCGTTTCTCTCTTTTTTTTTTGTATTGAATATTGTGTAGATGTGCAGTGCTCCTGGGGAAGGCATTTTTGGGTGAGGCTGCAGCAACCTGGCTCCTATCAATAGTTACCCCATTCATTTTATTCTTGGGATTCATGGGGGGGTTCAACGGGCGGTGAAAGGTGCAGGAGCTTTTCAGGGATGAGGCGCAGGAAGACATAACTACTAAATCTGATTATTACACACACACATATATATATATATATATATGATAAACTATCATACTATCATATATATATGATAGTGATCTTTTAAAACATTGCTTTTTATCTCTTAAATAAAAGCAACGTTTCAAAAGGCAATGGAAAATACAATAAAGCAGAACTGGCACTGCTTGTTCTCCATCATAAAACGGCTCATAACGATGTAAGATATTATTGACCTGGGCGCTATTCACACATACAATGACAGTAATAAAAAAAAAGGCACAAGATAATGCAGTGATATCACAAATAAAAATGACCCCAAAAAAAGTGCATTTTTCAGTGGGTTTTAAACAAAAACCCTTTGTGCGTTTTTGCCTCTATTAATGCGCTGTGCCTGTGAGCCGGTACATTTGGTATTCACTAATGGAGCTGTGAGGGGAATGTAATAATTTTCCTGTAATGGGATGTAACCTTAATTCGACCCCGGCCCTGCAGTCCCTTTTCTGCTGGCTGGGGAGACTGCAATGACGGCTTACTAACCAGAAGGTGGCGCACGAGGCTGCGCAAAATCATCCGGCTGAACGCGAGAACGCGCAGAAACGCTCGCTCCCTTAGCATCCTCCCTGCTCCCCCACTAGTACACCAGTTTACCTCTAGAGGTCATCAGGCAGGATTTACGACTGGACAACAAAAGCACGTGATTCCAAGTCGTACCCCATATTTGGGTGCCTACGTAGGAGGGAACCAAGTACATGTCCCAGTCATTTCCATAATTCATCATAAATTGTGCAAGGGTGCTATAGACGCGCAAAACGACCAAGAGCCACAAATCAAGCACACATATCAAAAAACAAATGAGCTCTTATTTTGTAAACTCATTTTGCGGTCGCTATCCAAATGGCCCGGACTACCAGTTACATAATTATGGAGATCAGAGCTCGGTGAGCGAGCAATACAGGGATACAACGAGCATGCATTCCAGCAGGTACGGATACGGCTACAATGGCATGGATCTCAGCGTTGGACGCACAGCTTCCAACCACTTTAGTGCCAATGACAGAGCAAGGAATTATCCATCCAATCCGAGCTCCTCTTCAGAGCCAAGGTATAACCAACCTGCAGCCTCTTCTCCTCCACCTGACCCTCTGCCCTGCACCGCTGTGGCCACATCGCCTGTCAGCGACCCTCACCAAGGGGGCAAAAACTCCATAACTAACTCCAACAGCACCACGTCCAATTCCACCAACAGCAGCACTAGCACCAGCACTCACATTAACAGAGATGGGCTGGGTGCATCTTCTGGTGCTGAGGATGATGCCCCAGCAAACAGCGACCAGACAAGTTCTCAGAACAGTCAAAGCCCAGCTCCATCAGGGCAACCCCAAATCTACCCTTGGATGCGAAAACTGCACATTAGCCATGGTAAATACGCTTTCTATCTCTTATATCTATATATATTTTTTTAATGAGAAAGTATTAAAACAGCAGAAGCAATAGGGTCCAACTTTTGATGCCTACGCCTGTCTAGACTAGAATTACTGCTGCAAAACATTTCAGGCATGTTAGAAAATTCTCAGCGACATTTTAGTGCTATCTACAAAACACATTCAGTTTAGCGCCATCACATTTCATTTCAACAAAAATATCTAAATAACCAATAGGATATTTGGCGTTGACGCCTTAAGCTGTGGCACCTGTAAGGGCCACCAAAAACACAGAGGAGGAGGAATAAATATGCCCCTCTCTTTAAATCTATATGACAGCAGGATGTCAATGTAAAATGTCCATGTTATTATTGTAAAAACTGGGTCAACCAGGTAAGGATGCAGAAAGTGGGGGTTATGATAGACGTGTTGCATTTTCTCCCCTATGTGTGTGGCTACCATAGCAATCACTGAGAGCCCAGTGCAGATCCTATGCTCTAACTCATGTTGTGCCTCTCTTGCAGACAACATAGGAGGTCCAGAAGGAAAGCGAGCCCGGACAGCCTACACCCGCTACCAAACTCTGGAGCTGGAAAAGGAATTTCATTTCAACAGATACCTGACCCGCAGGAGGAGAATTGAAATAGCCCATGCACTCTGTCTCTCTGAGAGGCAAATTAAAATCTGGTTCCAAAATAGGAGAATGAAGTGGAAAAAAGACAATAAACTAAAGAGTATGAGCATGGCAGCGGCTGGGGGTGCATTTCGTCCTTAAATTTCCCCTCCCTTGAAGAATGTACTGATTCAGTATTAGCTAAACCTGTATATTGTCACCACCACTTTGTATAACTCTTCTCTGTGACTTCTGTGAAGATACCCTCCTCCCCAATCTCTTGTCCACCCTATACCCTAGCAACTGGGTGAACTAGCTTCAAACTGCTTCTTGTAAATGTTTTGTCCTTGGATGCCTATGTATTGACAATTTCATGTTTTAACTTATTTGAGTATGTAAAGCGCTTATGTGTTACTTGAAATAACTGTACAAAAACAAAAAAAATGAGATTACAAAAGCAAACGTTTATTACAGATGTTTTGTGTCTGCAGACCCCTGTATATGTTCGTGTAGTGTGATCATGTCTGAATGCCTTCCAAATGTCTCCCACAATTTCATGAAACTACCTAGAGTTCCTGTGAACAATAACTATGTTGTAGAAGTGACTTTGCAGTCCAATTTATCTTGTGATATCGTCTAAAGTAGCTGTGACACAAATTGTGTCTGTCCTAGCTGTGCCTTTTGTAATGAGGGGGGGGGGAAAAATACAATAAGAAAAAAAAAAAACATTCGCACGAAATTTTTCTGAAAAATGGCTGGAATCGCAGCGTCTGGTTAATGTGTTTTATTTTATAAAATCAATAATATAGTGGAGTTTGGCAGATTACGCAATTGTTCAAATTTTTTTGTAAAAAAAAATGTTTTTTTTTTCAAGAAAAAATATGACTGGAAACAACAACAACAACAAAAAAATAAACTTTCTACTGAAGATACTGGTTGTGCTTGTGTTAAGAAGTGCATGGTGTTTTAGGGAGGTGAGTGTTTTGATTGATGGTAAAACGCTCTGCTATGTGAAGCACTGGCTGTTGAGAATAACACTTCATCAGGACAATCTATAATCTATGTACAATGATCAATGAGTGAAAATATTAGCATAGGATGGGACCAAAATCACATTAACAGGTTCTTTAAACTATACACACTTTATTTACTCAACTTCAACACTTCGTGTAAAATGTCTTTAGTAAAATAAAAATCTTTTTTTTTTCATAAATAGAAAAGGATATTTGTGTGCTCTCAATACTGCTCTGATTACATAACAGATTCCTAATTGCCTCTAGGCTTTCAAAATGTACTTACCTCTCATTAGCTTGGAGAGCTAACTCTTCACAGGCTGTAATGGCTAGGAAAGAGATCCCCCTTCTAACTGCTTACCCTCTTGCCTTCTTAACTTATATAACAGTAAACTTTATAAGCTCTAGTTCCGGCTATGTGACATTTGCCTGCCAAATGAATGGGGTTTTGTCTATGAATTACATCGTAAAATCCTCCATAGCACAGACAGATAGGCTCACTGGCTATAAAAAGTCACGTGGGGCTATTAAAGTAAGTTTTATGGTTTTAGGGAGTAGACGACCAACATTATATAGTACATATCATATAATCTCACTGATGCTGGACATCATTTGGCTTTTAGCAGGACAAGTAAGGCTTGCGGGCAGTTACCTATTTAATTAGCAACAGCCTTGCCCAGAATTATTGCTACTTACAAAGTTAAGGTAAGTTAGAATCCCTAATTATTTTTATACACTGCTGGAAGGAGGGAATACTATCTAAATAGTAGCGTTAACAGAATAGACCATGGGTAAAGATTTTTTTTTTTCTATTTTTTACAAGCAGCGATGTCTAATTGTTGGGTATAGGGTGTTACAGAAATTCCAAACTGCAGGTATTGCCAAATATTAATATTCGTGTTACTTCTAGTGTGCTCTCATTATTATATGACTTATTTAAATGCAGATCAGCTATGGTCTATGGTAGATCCTAGTTCTAAGGTATCTTAACACATTTCACTTAGCAGCTGCTACAGAGTAAAGAGCTTGGCCAGGTTAAAATGTATCTCAGAGTATGACAACTTACCTTGCCTGCTTCATTGCAACCACAAGAAGAGTCACATCATTTCAAAAGTGAAAGTAGATTATTTCCACGCAGCTTTAGTTGTTTGGGAAGAAAAAAAAAAAAAAACTTCCCCTTAAGATATATGCTAGGGTTTGTACATTTCTGGGCTGGGAAAGAATTTGGATAGGCCCCAGCTGTCTGTTTACTGCAACATTCGTTTAAGTCAATAGTGAGTTCACACTGCAGTGTGATTAGTCAGCAATGAACTTTATGGCCGGAATTAACTGTAGCCTTTGAGTTTCGGTGCTATATTTGGGGGGGATAAGAACAGAGTCTTCATTCGGTCAGATTTGGAGAGAAAGTGTTTGGGAACCATTTTATCCACAAACCTGATTTTTTTTTTTTTTTGTTTGTCCACACGGCTGTATCATCTCACATGAAAACTTTACCGCAGGTATATATTTGTGTGTATGTTTGAGTGTGTACATTCTGACCGGCATTGCAATTAGGATTGTTTTTTAGGATAGCAATAGGAACATTTGGTAACTGGGGGGAGCGCCTTTTTGAAACCCTTTCTCACTAAACATTCCCATTAGCATAAAATATGACCCCCCAATAAAACTCAACAATGGACCTAGCATTTGTTGCTTGGGTTGTTTTTGTTGATGCTTTTGTGATCTGTGAGAGAATATACATTTGTCATTGTTGTTTGTAATTTGCACGTTTTAAAATGTCCCAAATTTCTAATCTTCGCAGTATATAGACGTGTCTTTCCTTGAGTATAACGTTCAGATGCGAAGTGAATTATAAATATTGCCTTATTTGCAAAAAAAACTATTTCTGTTTATGTAACATCTATGGATCTCTGTTATCTCTCTCATCTTTTTTTTGTGTTTATGGCTATCTATAATCTGTCTATCTACAATATCTATCTATCTACTATCTATCTATCTATCTATCTATCTATCTATCTATCTATCTATCTATCTATCTATCTATCTATCTATCTATCTATCTATCTATCATTTGTGTTATTAGTTGGCACTTTTAGTAATTGGTTAGCTTTTCTCATTTCATATATGTATGTTTTGGGATTTTAAGACCTTTGAAAATGCAACACCTTTCGTTCTTAAAGTGGAAAAATGTTGTGTACTAACTGGATAATTGTCATTTAGCTTAGGTGATTAAAATGTTAGTATGTTTTTTCTATCTACAAATCATTATATTCTCTAATATATCCCTCCAACATCTATAATATTATCTATTAATCTATACATGTATCCACTCTATCTATCTATCTATCTATCTATCTATCTATCTATCTATCTATCTATCTATCTATCTATCTATCTATCTATTTATCATCTATCTATCTATCTATCTATCTATCTATCTATCTATTTATCATCTATCTATCTATCTATCTATCTATCTATCTATCTATCTATTATCTATCTATCTTTATTCTTTCTTTACATATAGTTACCTATTAAAGAGACTGAAAAACAATTCAGGATTATGTAACATTGTACAGTAATTGTCTTTGCTCTATCAAAGGCAATTAATGTACACTGTGACGAAACATTTGTGTAACATTTTACGACTCGTTACTTTGAGCTTTACTGCAACTCATAAACATGTTTTATGGTTTTGTAATATAACGTATCTGAAAATGTCACAGGCTTACAGTGTATCTTGCAGTTTTGCAGTGTTTAGTGGTTGCTACATTATCCTTTGTTGTTGCCTGCACTTAAAGTTTATGCCTACCAAACCACATCATTAAAGATAATATTATGTCCCTTTTACCTGTGTTTTAAGACAGTCGAACAGTAAACATTGGATCTCCAATACACCACCAGCCTGAACAGATTCTATATAAACTTTTATCGACACACACAGGCACCCACAGACAGACACACGCACATGTTCTACATTCAAAGCTTCTTAACTTTGTGTTACATTTCCATACTGTACACACTAACACAAAACACTGAATTGTGGCAGAGTATCATGTATAAAAGGACTGCTGAAAGAGACAGTATGCTCATATAACATTTTCATACTTGAAACTATCCAATTTGTGAATTTAAACGAAGTGTGTGTGTGTGTATATATATATATATGTGTGTGTGTGTGTGTGTGTGTGTGTGAGTGTATTGCTCTGTACACTTTTAAATACTCCCTTTGAAATTAATATTTACACAAGGTTTCTATTCAAACAATTGGAATTCTGTGAGGCAGCCCTCGCTTAAGGTGAAGACTGTCATTGCCTAACAAATCACTGCTGGCGCAGTTCACTGCCAGGTTAAGTAAATGCAGTGAAGATAAATCTGCAAACCCCAGGAATCACCAGCAGAGCTCGCTTTATACCAAGTTCACCGACAACTCAGTTGCCTGTGCAAGCTGGTCTTTTCTTTCTCCTCTAGAAAAAAAAAAAAAAAAAAAGTTACTAACTTTTCTTGCAAACAAATTAAAGCACATTAAAGGCTAAACAGTTCAATTTTGCCTTCCTATTCGAGACTTTAAGTCTTCATTTTCATAGACTTGATTTGGAGTCGATTAGAATGTACATTTTTACAGCATTTTGTTGGGAACTAATTCGTGATTATCCTTGATTTGCTTTATATACTATTATTTTTTTGTTTCAATGTGGATGTGCATTTAGCAGATAGTGTTAGACACAAGCCTGCTGGGTGTGCAAGGATCCAGCGCTTGCACATCTGCAAGTCAAAAAGTTAGAGGTCAAAAGTTTACTTCTCCAAGTCATCTATCCAGGCAAAGTTTGATGTCAATGTTATAGTAGAAATTTTGCCTATCAGCACAAAAGATAAAACGTGTTTGAGTTAGGCAAGCACCATAGACTGGACTCCTGGTGAACTTTAGCGGTAAAGTGACCTTAATTACAAATGCAGGGCTACAAATTTATTCTTTAGAAAATTCCGAGCTGAATTTCATTAACAGCCTCCCTATTTCCATTCAATAGACTTCTTCCATATACAGCAGTCAGACTAAATTTAAAAAAATAATAATAATAATAATTTGATGTAACTATCTATTTATAAAATAATAATACTAAAAAAATAATAATTTGAATTCAACGCTTGTTAGGTGGTTGAAATCAAAATGAGAATTGCGAAATGTTTATAAGAGAGTCAGAAATTCTGTTTATTTGCATCCTGGATTGTGAGTGTGAGGTTTCAGTCTACACTAGAATTTGTTTCGATTTGTTTAAGCTGTATTGCTACAATCTATATTAAAATGCAACAATACTTTTTTTTCGGTTCTGTATACAAATATGTATTTATTCTTCTCGTCGGGGAATTCGGTTGTTTTGATCTATATTTGTGGTCGGAATTCTGTTGTTTTGCTTACACTAATATGCATATTTTTGGTATTTATAGATGTATTCCTATGTTGTAACGAGAGAGGTTGTTTGTTCTCTTCTGAAGATAAATTACTTTTTTCGTTGTCTCCCATCAACATGCTGGAAATCCATTAATCACAAATTAAATGCTTCCAGATCTGTTGTAAAAACAAAAAAATATAAAAAAGGGAAAAAGAGGTCATTTTCTTAAATAATTGCTCTATAGTTGTTTTTACTGTTAATAACAGTTCATCGCTAATTAAGCGCTTCCAGATCAGTTGTAAAAACAAAAGGATACAAACGAACAGATACATTTTAATTTCTCTTTTTTTTTTGTCCTGGTAATAACCTTAAATGCAAAGCTGAATATTGGAATTTTCCATCAGTTCAAACATTAGCACGCTTTGCTGTACTTTGCTAATAACTGGCTTCCTCTATGAGGTCACTGGGATTCACAATCAACAAGAGAGATACATTTCATAACCCCTGTAATGTGTACTTTTTTCCGTTATTTATTCTTCATTTTCTGTCAGAAGAAGTGACCTGGCAGAAAATCCCTGCTGTCTTAAGGACACTTGGTGGACCTTTTAGAAAAGCTTAAGTCCAAGGGCGAGGTGAACTTCAGGTCACCGAGTCTAACAAATATGAAAATGTCGCCTGGTGAACTGCGAGGCTACTTATTTAACAAAGACTGTCAATGGGGAAGATTAATATGAAACAAAATGTGCGCAGTGTCAATCCTCGGTCACTTAAAGCAAGCACCAAGCCTACACGTTGCAAGGAAGCAGCTTAGAAGACAATGAAATAAAAGAATCTGAGCATCTTATTCCCCCCCAAATATTGGCCCAAATAAAATATTAGACGGTGGAGGAAACAACTTCTTCCTGGAATATAAAAAGCATCTAATTGCTACAGTTACAAAATAAAAGATGGTAGTTTTTTTTTTAAAAAAAAAGGCAAAATGTAACACACAAACTGCCAATCAGACCACTGAGTAGATACTTTGTTGCATTCAGATATGAATTTAATTCCAAACGTCAGATGTCATTTTTTTTACAAGACATAAATAAAACAATGTCACCTGAAACAACACGTATGGCAAAGCATTTCCACTAATTTCTAATTAGGTGAGCGAATAGGTCCAGAAATGTTCATTTTTTCGTTGTTTATTGCAAGTTGGTTTATAGTCATAAATCTTACAGGAAAAAAAAAATGTTTAAATGTAGGTCTGCAAGATAAGGCGTGGTGGTCTTGGCTGAATTCTTTTTATGATTACAAAACCACCAAGACATGTAACAGGCCTATAGAAATGCAGCAAAACAACAAAACCCACATGAAAGCAAGCTCCTTTCAGGGCTGATTGTCGCTATGTATTTAGTAATTATCTGCCAAAGCAAGGCCTAATTGGGCAGTCTGACTAGTTAAAATCTGTGTGCGTGTATATATACTTTAAGTATTAAATATCTATACATTTTTAAATATAAAAAGACTAGTATGAGTATATATATATATATATATATATATATATATATATATATATATTGTAATTGCTTTAACGTTCACCTGCAATAAAGGATCTGATGAATATTGCTTATCCCAGCTTTTATATATATATATATATATATATATATATATATATATATATATATAAGCTGGGATGAGCAATATTCATCAGATCCTTTATTGCAGGTGAACGTTAAAGCAATTACATTAGTGAATAATAAACAAAATTAAAAGTGGGAGTAGGGCTGTTGAGTTCAATATTCCAAACAAAAAACATATTTGATTGTGTCACTATGCTGTAACACAAATTACAAATTGGAATTCCAGTCAAAATTTCCATCAGGCCATATTTGATAACTGGAAAAAAAAATAAAACAAAATGAAGTTTCATAGACACTCAATGTGAGGTCTTGAGGTTGATCAAAGTCAGGCTAGGCACTAATTAGATCAAAGGTGTGATATGGTTGTATCATGATATTAATATTCCGGTATTTTATGGAACTTTACTAATTTAGTTTTCACGTTTTAAAAATGTACACAATGACTTGTTAGAAAACTATAATAAAAATAGCTGTTTCTTTTATTTTTTATTTTAAATTCTAATTCTCAAAAGTACACCATCTGCTTTGTTTTGTGTTTCCTTTAACAGGGAAATGCATAGGGTATGTATATTTTTTTAAGAAACATGTATAACATTTTTAGGCTGGTGTATTAATATTTAAGTGGGCAATATACCAGTCTCTTTTCTAACCCCAGAATTAGATAAAAATGACGTCGTATGAATGAATCAGACTAAGCGTGTGCGTATCACCCCACCAACAATATAAATAGTTTAGACATACGTGGAAAACTGGAATGCTTTAAACATAAACCCCAAGCTGTGTCTTAATGGGCTATATGTTTAAATGATGAGGAAGAGTATGGTGTAAGCATAACAGACCAGTTTCTAGGATATACATTATAGAGAGGGAATAAGGTTTAAAGTGGCAGTTAAAAACAAAATGTATATTGCAAGACAATATCTATCTATCTATCTATCTATCTATCTATCTATCTATCTATCTATCTATTTATCTATATCTGTGTCTCTCTATATCTGCTTAGTTATCAATCCATCGATCTGTGTATCTTTCTATCTATCTCTGTCTCGTTACGGAGCATATTATCTTACCCAGAACAAAGAAATAAATATGTGCAAGCTGTTATGGCTCAGATGAGTCCATTTAAAATACAGCATACCTTACAAAATGCATTGGTGCACTTAGTATTTTTTTCCCTCTGTGCACCATATGGATTGTCTCAAAGTCTACGTCTTTTGAACATTTAACCTCACCGAATATAAAACCTCACATCCCACAGATTGAGACAAGCCAATCTGCACTTCTGCTGAGACTTCTGATGACCTACACAGGCCTTTTTTTTTTTGCAGAACAAACTGACTCTATATTACAATACCTATGGTGTAATACCTAGGCTCAGGGCAGTGCTAATATCAATATTTTGTTTTTGGGAAGAAAATATATTTTTTTAAAAACAAAAAACTTTCTCATCTGGTGTGTTCAAAAGGCTTTTTTTTTTAATTTTATGATTAGCAACAATAACATTTACATTAAATAACAACAGACAGTGTATGCAAAGCAATGCAAGCATTCTAATAGAATATACATTTTGAAAATCAAATATATCAGATTTCTAGTAGTAAACTATAGCTAGATTGGATATTATAGGACTATTGTCTAAAATATAGTCCTGATTTAGTTTTTAACTAAACAATTTCTGGCATTACCAGATGTCTGAAGATTTCCTTTCCTGAAAAAAAATGTAAATATGAAACAGGACACATATATTTATATATAAATATGAAACGTGACATATGCCCATGAGTATGTGGGACACCTACAGGCTGCAGTGCTCTTCTCACCTCTCTCATTTGTGCGCTGAAATCTATATGACATTGCTCTTTAATGCCTATTAGATAAACATGGGAGCTGATTATGCTGCGCAGTCTGTAGCCAGTGTTGTACCCGTGAGATCAGTGTCCCTATATATATATGTACTTCTGTTACTGATGTGCGATTTTTATCGCTCAGAAACGCTGTTTGCAGCAGAAGTTCATAGAAAGCAAAGCTGATTTTGGGGGCTGTCAGACTAACATGACATAAAATGCAGTTCCCCTTGAAATGATCAGTGACACAAGTGTATATGTAAGGAGCAGCCCTGTGTGTGTATAACATGATTATTGTATATTACAGGCACAATGGATTATTCCTTACACAGACACTTGAGTAACTGCTTGCACTTCAGCTGTCAGACTCTCAGCCTGGTCATGCCGGTATTATCTGCTGCTAATTCTAAGGAAGGGTAGGACCCTGTTCCCGTTGTCCCTCTGGCAGAGATCCCCCATTGATGACCCCGGGCTGTGGGGTAAGTGTATGAGGTCTGACTGCCAGAGCATTTATCTTCCTTGTGTTTCCTTATCCGGGGTCCGGGGGAGCGCAGCCATTGGCCCGCCGCATCACGTGGCCTGCTAACTTTGCACACTTGACAGGGGAGTAGGAGGGTTCAGTGCAGAACAGAAAAACGACAACGCGAGAAAAATTAGTATTTTTTTGTTGCACTTGCACAAATTAATGGCCATGAGTTCGTTTTTGATAAACTCCAACTACATCGAGCCCAAATTCCCACCCTGCGAGGAGTATTCCCAAAATAACTACTTGCACAGCCAGTCCCCAGAATACTACGAGCGGCCGAGGGAACCCGGGTTCGAGGCTCCTCCCGAGACTCTGTATTCTGGAGCGGGTAGTTACCCCGAAGCCGGCTATGGATACAGCCACATTGCTCCGCCGAGCCAAGAATCTGCTGCAACAGTCCAGGATGGGATCTCTCCAAAGGGGCGCAGTCAATCTCAGCCTCAACTTCTCCAAAGCCACGTCCTCAGGCAGCCTCCACAGCCCTGCGATTCCTTATCAGTTCCCAGTGACAGTATCCACCCTGAAAAGATCCCTGCAGCCGCCCTCAAGTGCAAGGAACCCGTGGTGTATCCATGGATGAAGAAGGTCCATGTCAACATAGGTAAGTTGCAGAACAGCCATGCCACCTCCATTCCAGCCATAGCATCAGCTGAGCTCTCTGTTGGCCAACAGGGCAGAAATCCTTTCACTTCATGTCCCTGAGCCAGAGGATTTATTGGAGTCCCTCTGTTTAGAAAGTAATTACAAGTCCCATAAATAAAATTACCCAGCTATTGAACCTGGGCCATGCTCCTCTGAAGCCTTTTTTATCCGCATCCCCATCACCATATTTTATGGCATTCACTTGTGTCCTATTGTCATCTATCTGATGGAACACTTTCCTTTTAACCCTCTGTATATCCACCTTATCTGAAAAGAGTTGCCAATCCATTACCTAATAATTATGTTGCATTCCTCTTTTTTTATGTTCAGTTAATCCAAATTACACTGGAGGGGAACCCAAAAGGTCTCGAACAGCATACACCAGGCAACAAGTCTTAGAGCTTGAGAAGGAGTTCCATTTTAACCGTTACCTTACCAGGCGCCGACGAATTGAAATAGCTCACACTTTGATTCTGTCTGAACGTCAGGTCAAGATCTGGTTTCAGAATAGGAGGATGAAGTGGAAGAAAGACCACAAACTCCCCAATACAAAGATGCGATCTGCCAACACACCAGCTTCAAACCAACACTCCAAAATACAGGGCCATCAGCACACAGATGGGCCTGCAGCTCCATTATTATAATTTCTAAATTGTATTATTTAAATTGCTGGTTATCCTTGGGACCAAATGACTTTTTTTGGGGAGGGAAACATGCAAAGCTTATTGCTCAGTGTTGGATAAAAAAACTCAAGAACCGAACATGGACAAGCGCAAAAAATTTCGAGGATTTTTAAACAAGACCTTTTTTGTTGTTCTATTTATGTCTTAGACTGTATCCATATCAAATAAGTAAGGGACATATATGTATAGGGATATTTACATATAGCTGAATGTCTACATAGGAAACGAACTATTTTGTATACAAGCTACATAAACCACAAAGACATTTGGGAGATATGTGATAAAGGTTATTATGGATCATGCATTGTGATATAAAGTTAGAAATCTCTGTGGGTATTTAAGAAACCAGTCTATCCTCCCCTTACCCAAGATGATTTATTTAATGGCCTATAAATCTGGTCCCGTCCACCCCAGCCGTCGCAAGGAACTTTGTAAATACCTGGTAGTATAATAATTTTCATTAGATTCGTGGGATAGATTTCCCCTGCTTTATATGTTATTTGAGTCCAATGTGTGTGTTGATACCTTTTTGGATGCTGTAGCATAACGGTAAAAGGCCTTCAAATGTCTTGGAGACAAAGGCATGGTGTAGTTACAATACGTAGTACATGTGGACTTGTGTTGTATTTTGTGGTGCTATCTGATGATATCAAAGAGCATTCTGTGAAATTAAAGTTTTCCCAATCCACCACATACCATTTCCTAAACTGTAATAAATGTATTATAAATATGAAAAGATAAAGAGGTCGCAGGATGTTTATTCCTATATATTATAGGAGTGTGCTGGTTCAGTAAATAATAGGTTCTTGCATACATTACAGACCCACAAATCTTGCATTATTTGCATACTTGCAGCACGAGGTAAACACAAGCCAGATGACGCAAGAATTAAATCAAAGTGTAATATATATATATATATATATATATATATATATATATATATATATATATATATATATATATATATATATATATATATATAATACTGCAAAATGCATGCATCCTGTAAAAAGAAGATAAATCTGTTTTCTTTATGCCTCCCTTCCAAGTTTGCATATTTTTCTTCTGTATTCCTAGTCTATGTCTTTAATCAGGACTTCTAAGTCTAATGACTTTGTTTTACTATGCATGTCTATTGAAATAAGTATCCTGCACCATTTTGCCTGTTATTTGCATGACATTTGCAGCCTGTTTGTTTCCTTGGCTCACACAATTTTTTGCATAAATCCTGCTTTTGCATTTTTTGTGTAAGCAGAAATCTCACCAACGAAAAAAAAAATGTCCAGTCTGAAAATATTTACTTTTTTTCTCCCACTAAATTAGACTTTCTGGAACATTTGCCTTTGGAAACACACGGTTTGTCAAGGAGGGACACCGTTTCTGGGGAAAATGCAGCAATCTCCATTGGGTTCTCATTTTGTGTTAAGAACTAAGACTGGATGGCAAAGAGATGTGACTCCAGTGACTCACAAGAGGTAAAACCATTATTTTATTTGTTAATTTATTTGTAGAAGAATGTATAAATGTGTATATTTACATACATATATAACTATATTGTACCTTGTATTTTCTTCCTTACAATTTGCTGCCTGTTCCTTGCCCTCTCCCATTGTGTGCCCTTTGCTAAGGCAACCAGGGTTCACAGAGAGGACACGTTTTCTGTCCCATTGATTGTTTTTTTTTGGAAAGATGCAAGCTGACCCTGAAACCCTTGACCTTTAGGATAGAATTCCAAGTCAGATGAGAAATCCCAGTTTTTGTAAATCTATAAAGCTTGCATTCACCATAACATTTATTTTAATAATCATGCATTTTTCAAATAAAATATCACTGGTAATGGATGATCCAAGCAGCAAGACAAATTCCAATGCCTTGTTTATCAGCGTTTAGCAGGAATTTGCACACTTTCTGCAGTGTGTCTCCTGCACTGTGAGATGCCTAAGGTCAGCTCAGCAGCAGGCTAAACTCAAGCGATAAAGATTTGTTCGTAGTGCCTTTATTAATGAAATCAGCCATATTTATGTTGTATTTTCTTTAAAATGCTTAAAACATGCATTTGAGTCTTTAAGGGTTCAGAGCTGAAACAGTGGAAAGGGAAGCATTTTTTAACAGAACAGTATAGAATTGTGGTGTTGCTTTGATTTATTAGTAACAGTGTGGCTGTTTCTGGTTTACGTCAACGATACATCAGGAACTAGTTACTAGTAATCTATATTTAATGTAATACATAGGGTTAGAAGAAATCGTTCTGCTTTTTTGGTACTGATTTTAGACCACGTTTGTATTTATATGTGTAGTTTGCAAAACGATCATTGCTCCTGAACCAGTTTCATAGAACTGCTTTAGGTTGTGCATCTGCTGCTGGGTGATATTTTTTTAATTGGACAGCTATAGTTTACTTTTATCCAGTGTTTTTAATCTAAACGTGTCTTCTCCTACTCAGTTTTCCTCTGTCTGCTTTGTTCCCCCTTTGTCTATATCTACACCAGTCTCTGCCCCTATTTCTCTTCTAAAAGCCTGCCCCCATTATCTCTCTCTCTTTCTCTCCCTCTTTTCTGCTTCCAACCAAGCCTTCCACTATCACATTTTCTCCAGCCAGTGCGATGGATTAAAGTATTTCCTTTGTAGTTACAAGAAATATAACATAACAGCTTAAATGGGTATCGCATGTAAGCAGCGTGTTTGAAAAGAGGAGGGCCCCTGCCTCCAATTTCAGTTTCCTAAGCTCTCCCATATCTGGGTCACGGTATAAGAGCTGCCAATATGTTTTCTGCCATGTGTCTTGCACATAGTGAGATTGTAGCACATAATCAGCATTCTTCTAAGATTTCAATCTCACACAGAACAGTTTCCCTCAGTCCTGCCTGTTGCCCATAAAGAAGAACAGGGACAAGTTGTGAATTGATGAAAATAATTGCAAAACCTGTGGGTTTGTGTTATTATTGCCTCTTTGCGGTGTTTTGTTTTGTGCAACTATAGGATCATAAACTCCCTGTATAATCATCCTGTAAAGCAGTTGCTCTTTAATGAATTGGAAGCTGCTACCTGGCTGCAGGCTGGAATGCTTTAACGAATTCACAGAAATCTGTATCATATTTAGAATGTCAGTAATGTATGGAGTGGTGTGATTTGGAAAGAAGACGAAAGTCAGATACCATACCAGTAGTATAGAAAGTATAGGCGTAGCCAGGCTCATCTGTATGTGTCATATATTTGTTCATGGTAGTGTCACGTGACAGCTTCAATAATTAATTCAGATTGTCATAAATGTATAAGTTTACACTTACTGACTGGTATATGTCAGCAGCTTTTATCTGTCTGTGTATGGCCAGCCAAGCCATCGGGATTTTTAAAGGGGCTGTTCACCTTCCAAACACTTTTTTCAATTGAGTTGCTTTTAGATTGTTCCCCAGAAATGACTTTCCATTATCAATTTTTTACTGTTTTTCCAAAATCTAAGTTGAATGTTCGTGTCTCTGGTGTTTGAATTCAGGCGCAGACTCTAAACTGTTACAATTTTGCAACATTTAGTTGATACATTTCTCAGCAGCATCTCCGGAGTATTAGCAACTATTGTATCAATTCTGCACCTGGATCTACGGTATCTAACAGTTGCCTGTAATGAAACCCAGAGAGTCTGCTCAGCAGGAACAAAGATAAATGTATCAACAAATCCATTTAGAACAGTTTATAGGGTCGGCGACCCCCCTTCCCGGGGCTGCTTCTGAAGGTGAAAAAAGACAACTGACACTTCAATATTAGAAAAACTGTCACACATAGAAAATAGAAAGTCATTGGAAAAAGTCAACAATTTGTATATATGTAATTCCTTACCTACAGTATGGCCTAGGCACAGTGCATCTAACGTTAAGCATTTTACCTGTGATTGAAGGTAGGCTAAATACACACATAAATACACAGACACACAAACATATTCCACATTCGTTATCACATCACATACCTGAACCAAATGATTGTCCCAATTTCATGGGGTTCATAAATCAACCCCCAGACAGAGGCTTAGAAGCTACAGAGGGAGCTGAAAGCAGTGTATGGGCACATAGCTGTCTCCATGACTCATTAGTCGGAACAATTTATGTGTGAAACCAATGTGCTTCAGTGAATTTCTGTAAAGCAGAACGACCAATGTGTGTGATGTTGCACTTAGAGCAAACCTGCTATTTCTCTTAATTATTTATTACCATGAGAGCTACCTTTATTATAATAAATATAAGTATCAATAATATTGTAGGTTTTGCAGAGTTTTGGCTCCTCCACGAGAAATTAGGAGAGCTCATATAAGGGACTATATAGTTTGTAAGTTGCAAGTGATCGCTAAATGTGTGCAACTTGGAACCAGTGAAGAAAAGTTCGTGGATTCGTTGTCTTGGTTGTTGCTCTGTTTTTGCATCTGATTTCATTTCGACAAGCAACGAGGGAATAGTTCTTGTGTGCTTCATCGGCGATCAGTATTGCTTTCATATTATGCAAATACACCAATTTGGCGTTAGGATCTTTAACATGATAATTGTAACAGTTCCAGTCCGCCTACATTGTCAGGCAAGTGGAAACTCACCCTCTCAGAGTTTCCTTGAAATGTAGTTCACCTTCTATGAGTGTGTTACACACAGCCCCAGCTCTATACTCAGGACAGGATGGACACCAGCTGCTCTTGCCAGTGCCCTCTTGTGGGATATTATTTCCACGTGGATTTGTAGTTGATACTGGAGTTGTGGGGGCAATACAAATGGCTACCAGTCCTGAATACCTTTCCCCTTTGTTTCGTAGTTATTTCCCTCCATCTCTCAGTCAACCACCCTACCTTTCTGTCTCAATTTGTAACCCTCTATTTATTTCTCTCTCTCACTACACTCTTTCTTTCTTTCTTTCTTTCTTTCTTTCTTTCTTTCTTTCTTTCTTTCTTTCTTTCTTTCTTTCTTTCTTTCTTTCTTTCTTTCTTTCCATTTTCTGTGCACCTCAGGGGCATATAATGTTTCACTAGCTATCATTCCTCCTTCTTATTTGCAATCTCTCTCTTTCTCTGTCATTTTCTCCTTTCCTTTCTTCCATCTAATTCATAGCCTGTCTCTTTCCCTCCCTTTTAGTTTAACGTCTCTGTGATTCTCTCTTACTTTCTTCATTTTCACTATCCTCCTATCTCTGTCTGGACCTTACAGCTTCTTTCTTTCTGCTCTTGATACTAAGGCTAATTTCACCTTGTGAGGTGGGGAGTCTGGGGACATAATCTCTATTGTCATTGTTTTCCATGAGGCTAATTTTCAGGTCAACAGAAGATGTATTACGTCTCTTTCTTCCCTATCATGTCCGCAATATTTTTAATTCTCTAGAAAAGTGTATTCATTTGTGTCTTGCGTTCTATTTACATCTCCCATCACCACACAGAAGTTAGGACTTGGCAGTTTTCTATACAAGAGACACTTCAATTGTTTATTAGTACCGAGCAACAGGACACAGATAAGATACCCCAATGAAGGGGTAAGCACAGTTTTCGGCTGTTGCCAGTATACTTCTTTTTATGCTACACTTCCACCCAGCAGCAGGTTTTGATTTTAGAACAGATGGATAGTTGAGATGTATCAACTCTGTCCAAGTTATTTAATATATATGGGACAGCACTTATCAGGAGGAAACTGTAACAGTGTCCAAATAATTTAATATATGTGGTACAGCATTTATCAGAATGAAACTAGAACAGTTCTGGGACATGGCTCCATGTCGTCCCATAGAAATTAATTGATCACCGATTGCAAAATATGGAGCAAACAGATACAGTATAAAGATATAAAAACCAACATTTATTTATCTTTTTCTTAAAATTATCTTCTCCATCTGCTGTGACGCTGGTGGTTATGTAGAGCTACAACCATTTAGATCTTCTGATAGCCTTCAGTTGCTTGGAGATGTTCTGAGAGTTGTAGTCAAAGAAGGACAGTTGGTACGTCTGATTAACTTTAGCATCTGGCTAAAGGTCGCCCTTGGCAAGAGAATCTCCTGTAGCAATTGTAAATGTGAGCAATATTGCGATTAAATGTCAGTCTTCTAGATACAAACTTGAGATGGAGGAGGACCCAATTTTGTTCTGATCCCTTTCATTATTGAATAGCCATAATTTGTTTATCAGAAGTCTGCATTTACACACTCAAGGTAACCCATCTCCAGCCAAGTCTACTGTTTTAAACATTGATTTAGGGCCATGATGTCAGAACCCTTTTGGGGTGGCTGCAGTTTTGCATCTTCTAATTTTGCACTTTTGCAAAATTACAATATTTAAAGCAGCGTAATAAACACGCTAGCACCCAGCAGGATTACATTCTTTTTAATGCACCCGTTGACATTTTTATTGATTTACATTGTTCACACCTGCCCCCTAATCAAAGTTAATTGTGAGCAATAAATTCAAGGAAACATGGAAAGTATAAAAGCCTCTATGACACAATAAGCTTTAAATTTCAGCCCCTAAACAGTTGGCCCATTACTCCCATACACACCACTGTATTTATGTATTAAACCAGCTACAAGTTTATTAACAGTATTATTAATAAGCTTTAAATTTCAGCCCCTAAACAGTTGCCCCATTACTCCCATACACACCACTGTATATATGTATTAAACCAGCTACAAGTTTATTAACAGTATTTAAGTACAAACCTGGTGGTGTAAGGTTGTAATAGTGCATCATGGTGCTCCATTCATTACACTCTCTGGCATTTGTAGCTTAACATAAAAGCATAATCCACGGTCTGGCTCTATATTACATTTACAGGGGCATACATAAAGCATATTTCTAAAGGAAATAGCTGCTTTTAGTCTGACGCATGCAAGTGTCGCCCACACCAAAATGTGGGATTGAAAAGGCGCCCTTTGTCTAACATGGCACTGTCTGCCTCGTGGGCCAGCAAAGCTTGATGGAGTAGGAACATCTGAAAAAAAGCAGAGGGTCGCAAATAATATTACCCATGCGATTCATTGATGATGTGTTTTGCTTTCCGGTCTTGTGTGCAGGTACAGACGTTTATTTGTCTGATTAATCTGAGCACAGGGCGCCCATGAGTCCATTTTCTGTAATCTAAAGACACAGACAGGGTAAAACTGACGAAGAATAAAAGTCCAGAGAGTTTGTAGCGTGCTCAGAACAGCACTGTTCCGATTCAGAGTCTGATGAGTCCAAATGGCGCACCACAGCCGATGTTTGCGCAAAAAAACGGTGCTGGTAGTGAGAGGAGCGCCAGCCTGTACTGATACAGAGCTCATGATTAGTGCTGATTGTAGAATAAAAGTTGCACAGTGTCTTTCACAGAATGAAGTCTGAAGAAAAGTTCTACTCTGTGAGCTCCTCAACCTCTGCTCAACTATCCATTAATTTCTGTCACTGTTCTGCTGTGGGGGATTTGCCTTCTTGTGTTGTGTGGCCCATTCTATCCGGGATATTCATTAACTAGCAGCAATATTGTGTTGAGCCAGAGAACCAGTCGAATTCCTTTGTGCGCCTTAAAAAATGGCCCTTGTTAAGCAATGTAGATAAGGAATTCTGCCCAACAGACTACAGTTGCAAGGTTTGAGCAAGGGTTTGCGCTGAACGGATGGCACGCTGAAGTGGTGTTTTTTGAACTGATGTTCTTCACTTTGCTAGAGAACAAAAGACAGTTGGGTTGGGTTAAAAGGTTGGGTCTAGACTTATCTTTTGCTTGGTCTTATAATTGTTGGTCTGTGTGTGTGTAATCGCCTCAAGTTCTCTCCAGATCTTTACATTAGTGCTTGTGTAATGTACTGTATCTGTGAAGATCCAAGGTTCTGTGCAGCCTGATGTCTAGAACCGTGTAACAGCAGTGTTACTCAAAAAGAGTCAGATTTGTCACCCAAGGGCTCAAGCACCAATTTCATATTGTGAATAAAATCCCTCTAGAAGTAGAGACCGTTTTGCGTTTGTCAGGTAATTAAAGGCCTTTTAGTATCTACAGTGGGACATGTGTTGTGTGTGGGAGTTAGCATTGCCCCCTCAATGGGACTCTAATGGATCCAGTGTGCTGAGCTTAGTTAATCAGTCAACGAGCCTCCCCTCTCCACCTCACCATTTCATGGGCCGAGCTACTAATGATTGGGACTTCTAATGCATGGGACAAAGACTCCCCATAGAAATCATCTCTCCAGCAACTTGCTAGTATCCTTGTAGTAAGTATACATTATCATATTTCTCACATACACGTTCCAGTCTATATAGTGTCTGTGTCGAGTATAGTGTGGTGTGTTACAGTCGGGAGATCCAGTTCCTCCACCATTCCCTAGTTATATGAAATAAAAGTATTTCAGTTGACGTGTGACCACGTGAGCCCATAATACAGCGCATTATTGTTGTATTTGGAGCAGAGAACCAGCCAGCCAGGCTTCTCTCCACTGATTCTACCTTGCAAGTGGTTTGCCTTCAATATACCAAGCCTGTATTCTTATTTTTTTTCCTACCACCAAGGATACATTTATTGGAAAGCTGCTAGGACTGAATGCTGCCATATAGGATGGATTATATTTTAAGGTATATCCGTTGATTGTTCCTAAAGGGGGTGAATTATTGCTGTGCAAGTCAGAGGTCAGTTGAAAGTCTTCAGAGATTTCTCTCATATACTCTGGAGTAATTCTCTAGTACCTCTCCTTACATTTTCTGAGACCTTTATTTCTGATGTAGAAACCCTGCTTGGCTGTGGTAGCTTGGGGAAGGTTACTGTTCTTTCTTCCACCGCCCTCAAAGTTCAGCTTTATTTTATTCACATTGAGATCTAAAAATATATGTATGTGCCAAATACAAATGAAATGAGGAGTTGGCTTGTCCTTTTATTACCAGTTTATATCAGATCAGAGACCACATGGTGATGGTGTATTTTATTTATCAGTGAAGGCTTGTGGTTTATTATGCGTTAGGGCAACCCTGTTATTATCTCCTTGACTCTGGTACAGGATTATTATTTAAATGAAGGGCCATTATCCAACCCAGCAGAAAAAAAACTGTAGCAATACTATATATATATATATATATATATATATATATATATATATATATATATATATATATATATATATATATATATATATATATATAGTATTGCCTTTATGAGTTAATAGTATGAAATCCAGCTGAGCAGAAAAAAGGAAGGCCTTCGAGTATTTCCGAGCTAAAATTACAATTGCCATTATTTGTGAAATAAATATCCTATTGGCATTCCCAGAGCTGCACAATAATACATATGTTGCTAACATTGGGAGCGGGCATATTATACACACACGGTAATGAGTGGCGCTTGAGGAAAGGTCACAATGTTGAGATTTGATTTATGTTGCCAGTGTATTGGGGCAGAGGAGCTTGATAAGATGATGTACCAAAATGGTTTACTATTATGATTCACAGAAGGTGGCAGCTAGCGAGCCTTGAAGATGTATGTGACTGTTGGCTGTTTTCCTTAGTATGGGTATATATATATATATATATATATATATATATATATATATATATATATATGTATATATATATATATATATATATATATATATACAAAAACACACTCCTGGATGCATGTATTCTGTTTTCTGCATATTTGTGTATAAGCCTGTAAATATATATATATATATATATATATATATATATATATATATATATATATATATATATATATATATAGACGGGGCAAATATATAGTCTGTAGACGCAATTCAAAACTTTATTATACAAATCAACATATTATTGGAAGAAATAATACAGGATAAAAAAACAATAGCAATAATGTAGAGAAAAGTTGTTTAAAAAAAAAAGAAGATAGTGAACCTTGGGGATAGCATTGTATCTGTAGCCAAAAGAGTGCGTATTTGCACTAGCCTATGGAAACGCTGGTAATCTTCCTGCTATGGGTAAATGAAAAAACATTTAAACAAATATACATTATGAATTATCAATATTGGAAATGTTTTAAAGGTAATTCAGATGGGATTTGGTAAAATGTGCAGCCATTTAGCTCCAATAACATGCAACTCGTATACACAATTATTCTATATATTCTCTTGGTTTATTGTATGAAAGTAGGGCCAAGCGAATCCCTCAATAGAGCTCCTATTGAGGGTACAATATATTTCAGCCATCTGCCTACCAAAGCCATTATTAACCCTGATGGGCTCAGTCGCTAAACACAAAAGACTGGTGTGATTTATGTTTAATGTATATTGAAATGAAAAAAAAAAAAAATATATATATAATATAAATTCTACAGTAACATATTCTGGTCATTTCATCTCAGACAGATATGAAGCAGAAGCAGGATGCCTTACAGAGCATATTAATAAAGAAACAATCTAGAAAATGCATTTAAAATGTGACAGCTACCTCTAATATTGGTAAAAATGCGGCGAATCCAAGTAAAAGTGCATCAAATCCGTGTGATTATTTCTGTCACAGAGCAGCCCCGTAATTTCCAGTTTTCCAAGTGAAACCTAGGCCAGTTTATTTGGAGAATGACTGGTCTGGTGTTTCCAGTTCAGGCTTGGTCTGCCCCTGGTATATCCCTGCTACTGGAATAAAAGAAGCGCTGATCAGCAATTTAACATGTTGTTTGGTAAATGATTGACCAAATTGAGCCTTTTTCTCCCTAATGGAACCCTGAGCACTGGGATAAATGAAAATGCATACGGGGGGATTTTTCTATCGCTTTTTTCCTCCTACGCTGCCTCCCTGGCCCTTTCAAGTGGTGCCTTGGCAAAAAGCAGCAAGTAGCAAGTGTGTCCTGTTTTAATGCAACGTTTACAGCATTTGTACATAGGGCTATAAATCTTTCCTAGCCATAAATGACAAAACCCATTGGTATGCATGAGAGGCCACCGGCCTGATTCTACCCTAAATATCTGTTATGGTCACTACACGAATGCTATATTTAATGTGTGGGTATCACTGTAGGATTTTATATATAAATAAATATACATATATACGTGAGATAATGGTTAGATAGATAGATAGATAGATAGATAGATAGATAGATAGATAGATAGATAGATAGATAAAAAATGTATCTGTAATGTTTCAGTCAAACTCCATACACCTTGCAACACTCTTTTGGAAACTGATTATATAATTGAATTTATTCAGGCATGTGTTAATAACAGATCATCATAATTGTTAATTTCTATCGAAACTAAAACGGTTTAGTATTTTTTTTTTTTTTACCAAAACGCATTTCCTGTATTTCTTTAAATTTATTCATATCACAGCCCCCCAATCCTCAAAAGAGATAGTGTTTGGGTAGAATAAAAATAACGCTTTTTTTTTTTTACTTTCAATCTGTGTAGCCGACCCCACCAAATAAATGAGTGGTCGGTGTTGGCTGCAGCTCTGTAATTCAGGTCAGATAGCAAAGCATGAATAATTCAGTGTATAGTTCCAACTGATTTAACTATCTGTCTGTGTATAAGCACATGTATACTCTCACACAACGAATCATAGTCTGTACAATGCAAACATAGAGGGGAGAGCTGTATCCAAGCTCGTAAAGCAGATTTAAAACAGACCTTTACTCACAGGCTGCCTTCATTAGCATAATTTTCCTGAATGCTCGTGACGCCTACTTTCACAGGATCCTACATCCTCCTCCCACAATTTTTTCATGTTATTTTATTTTTCTTTCCATGTCTACCCCATCTCCTTAGACTTTATATTTCCTTCTCCCTTTTTTCCTCTCTCTCTCGCTCTCTTTCTGCCCCCCACACTCCCCTGTTCCCAGATGGATATGCTACTTGGAAAATAGAATCATTCAGCAGGCAATATTTGTAAGAAACATACCCATGTTGTGTGTTGGACTACACTTGGAAAGCCCTGTGAGTTGATAGCTCTTATCTTTGTGACCGGGGTCGCCCATATGTAACCTTAGGGGTTGTCCAGGGTTTGGCAGACATTTCTTCTTCAGATTTCCTGAGAACTGCTCCCATCCTGGTGTCGTGTTGTGCCTGGTGCTTGGAGGTGATAGCGCAGGAGAAGTGCTGCTTTAGCCACAGCACCTTGCCCAGGAATTAGTTGGAGATCAACCCAGATTTGTTGGTTCTGGAGCCCAACTGGGGTGTAGTGTGTTGTGTTCCGCGTCAGTCGTCAGAAACTAAGGTAAGCAGGCCAGAAATCTTCTATCACTTCTCAATGGTGGAGTTTATGTCCCAATGATTTATGGTCATAGTCTTAAATCTCAGTTCAAGCAGAGTTCACAAGCTCAAGCTTCCTTTCAAGAAGTGACTGATACGGATAGTTTGCTAATTCTGACTGTTTTCTCCTCTCCAGCCTCTATCTACATCTACCAATATATCGTCAGGAATTGCATATTTATCTCATTTTAAACCCCCCCCCCCATCACGTCTCTTGCTAGCAGAAGCTAATTTATAGGATTCCTATGTGTGCTATTCTGGATTCGCAAGCAGTATGCTGCCAATATATAATAGAATTCGAATTATTATTTAATATTGAACATGTTTTAAAACACGTTTAAAGAGATGCAGTATTTGCTGCGTTTTATTTTATTGTGAATTGAAAGATTTATACCCATAGTTGTCCAGAAGATTTAACACCGGGTGCAGGCTAACAATAGCATTTATCCCCAATACTATATTTATTGCTGATCACTTGCTGTTTAGTTAGAGTAAGTTTTGGTGTTGTATTTCAGTCCTTTATTGTTATATCTGTTAAGCTGCTTTGTCACATGATTTTTGTTTATTATTTTTATATAAAATGTATCCTATAATACAATAAATTCAGCAACTGTATATACGGAAGCACGCTGCAATTTAGCCAGTTTCTCTTTAAATTAAACATATTTTATAATTATAATGCAATTACAAAAATTTGCTAAAATCTCCCGGATTCGCACTGGGCCTGCTGGGAGCAGCATAAACATGGGCATTGAGTTAAGACACATCCAACCGGTTTAGTGCCTTTGTCCAGCAAACATATAATAAACAAGGAATCACTACAATGTATTTCTGCTTCAGCCCTGCCGGATATACTTGTATTTCCGATAGGATCTTTCAAAATATACTTCCATTTAAACAAATATAATTTCACCAGCAACTTTTCAAGGAGTGGATATTTCTAGGATTTATATTACTTTACAACAGTATGTTAAAAGAAATCGTCCATGTAACTTTTTTTAATACCCATATAATCTGTTTTATTTGCTTTAGGAGCTGGTTAAATTCTTTTCCTTTGTGCTGCGCCTAAAGTCTGTAGAGTTTTTCGGAGATAGGTAAACATTTAAGATTTAACAAAAGATAGACAGGATCCTAGGAGTATTTTATGGTTTGTGTTTCCATCATCTACTCTCTCGCTAGCCAAATGACCCCCATACATCAAACGACAGAGCAGTTGCAAAGACAGAACCTATTATCGTTGGGACTGCACAGAAAGTTCATGCCGTGGTCATGGAGATGAACGCGGGTTTTCTGGTTCCTGGTGTTATTTCAGATCCATCATGTTTTAACAGGTAGAACTGTGCAGATCTGGTGTGCGCAAAGTTAACCTTTTACGCGGCAGATGCAAGGCACACCGCGATACGCAATAGGATGCGCAAAAATCTGCTGATCCAGTAGGCAATTATAACAGGGTACACATTTCTTCTAAAGCATTTTATTAAGTATAATAAGTGATTTGGCTGCACCGCATCTTTACTTGTACTTTGCATTGCTTTCCTAGCTTACATTAAAATGAAATAATGTATGCACACTTATAAAAACTATGATGGGAAAACCCCAGCTGTTTTGTTGTGTGCGCTTTCCACATAAAAAATATATATATCTATATCTATATATATATATATATATATATATATATATATATATATATATATATATACACACGCATAAATATATGCTCTGTAGAAGACAATGGTAAAATATGAGAATATATGTGAAGGGGAAGGTGTGTGTAGTAGAGTATTTGCCCACTCAGCAAGCTGATTTTGGCCTTGCCAGAATAAGGCATCCACAAAGAGAAGTCAAAGTAAAGGTTATCATTTTAACAACCACATTATCGAATACTTAGCCTTGATAATTTCCATTATTTAGTGGTGTTTACATTTCAGTTTCAATGGATCACATGGCTGTGTGTTTGTTCTTACGCATTCTCTCAGTACACACAAACACACAGGCGTGTATACGTGTACATAGTATATGCCAGAGCTTAGTAAAATTGCCCAGCACAAAAATTAGGGCTGGCTCTATAGTATTTTCACCTGTACCTGATGTACGTATGCATCTCTCTCTCTCTCTCTCTCTCTCTCTCTCTCTCTCTCTCTCTCTCTCTCTCTCTCTCTCTAAATACCTGATCCAGCGCCCCTAGTCTTTCTTCCTATCTACAGAAACCCAAAGAGAATAATTACTGTGTGAATGTTTCATTTGGTATTTTGGACATGTGAACACTAATTGCATTTAACTAAATCTTGTGTCTTATTCCCTTCCCTTTAGATTGTAAGCTCTGTTGCACAGGGCCTTGCTCACCTTTTGTACTGGTGTTGGTTGTGATGTATGTAACTCCATATGTTCTATGTATGTAATTTATGTGATTTAGTTGTATAAACACATTTACTTTACAGCGCTGCCTAATATGCTGGCGCCATATAAATAAATGTTAATAATAATAATAATAATAGTAATATAGTTGTGTGTGTGGGTGTGAGTGTGTTAGAGAGAGGGGAAGGTCATCTGATGCACTTATTCAGAATGTCTTTAACTCCAATTTCTGGGCAAATGTGAATTAGCCGGAGGTTAGTAGGGAGCCCTATGATCTTAATACACAGCCCTCAATATTGCTGAAGACTTTTTCCTTTCTGGCTTTCATGTCACTTAGCCATTGTAAGTAAGATGGATTTGTCCTATTTCTTCACTGTACTGTGCTTCTCATCCACCACAGGTCGGACCAGGGAGGCCATTGGAGGAGGAACGCCACGTGACAGAGGGGTGCCAATGTTATTCTTTACGGGTGTCAAGACCCTGTCAGTTTGTGAAATAAATATTGGGAAACAACGAAATGCAAAAAGCGACCTACTACGACAGCTCTGCGATCTATGGTGGATATCCCTACCAAGGAGCAAATGGTTTCACTTATAATGCAAGTCAGCAGCAATATCCTCCTTCCTCGTCTCTGCTGGAAAGTGAATATCATCGACCTGCCTGCTCCCTGCAGTCACCTGGTAGCGCGGTGCCCCATCTCAAGGCCAATGACATCAACGAAAGTTGTATGAGAAGCATTAACAGTCAATCAAGCCAAGCCCAGATCATTCCCGAGCAGCAGCCTACACCACAAGGGCCGCCACCCTCTGTGTCCCCACCACAAACCACCAGCAATGCAGCCACAGCCTCCTCCAACAAGGCCACAAGCATCAACTCACCTACCATGTCAAAGAAGATTTTTCCTTGGATGAAAGATTCCCGGCAGAACATAAAACAGAAAGCGGGCAGCTCCAGTTCAGGTAATTCCTTGCCCTGCACGGGCGCTCTGGCAGCTCCAGGGTTAATTCAGGGAGAAGCAGCGTCTACACTGCGGCCTGAAAGGAGTTAAATCACTAACTGGAAAAGTTTAACCCTTGTCCTGCTGAGAAAGAGAGTCAGGGAGGCAGTATGTTACATTCTTATGCTCCATGGGTGCTTAAAGTTATGTTAAATAATTCACCTGTAGCAGGCAGCTTGGTATCATTGTTCCTTTACTACTTACATGCAGGACTGTCCTATATAAATGTATATATATAAAAGTATAGATACTGCTTATAACAGGAATACCCATCATTATCTTAATGATCATCATGGTTATTATTAAGTGTGTTATATCAGTCTAATTATATATATCAGTTCATCAAAGGCCACAGTTATGTTCATTTTAATACAAGACCTCAAAGTATATTTCTTTCTGTTGTGATTCTTGCTGCTATCACTATAATGAGGCTGCCTGTAACTGGTGCAAAGTGAATGCTCTTAATGCTTTCACTTTAAGGCCTACAGCAACGTATAGCTTTGCCCATAGAAGAGATACATAGCTGTCTAGGAGAAGCAATGAATGAGCCTTACAAATTGTTTTTAGCAGTGGCAGGCTATTTATTATGTATAAGTGATTTAAACACAGTTTAACATGCCTGCCATAAGAGGGGAACAACTCATGAGTTAGATTTTTATGTCAGTGCAAGTTAAAGGTAATAACAAACATGGATCACACTTGCAGTTTCCAGAATTGATACTTTGTGATTTATTTTGTAGCCACATAGGTAGTATTTATTTTATAAATATAATGTATCCATTTATAGTTGTAACAAATGAGCAGCACTATATCATAACAGAACAGAGAGGAAAAAAAAAAAACCCTGTGAAATATGTATCAAATGTCTTTGATATTGCAAATTGAAAGAAAAGAGCAGTCTGGGTCCCTTGCAACACAGTGTTGTATACCTTTGTTGTGCCCTAACATCCTCTTCAGCTAATAATAGGTTAATGTGGGTCTCATGTTGTGAAATTGAGCAATATACACAATAATACATAATATACACATAATACAATAATACATAATTTATATTGTGGTCATTGTGGAAGGCAGCACAATTAATGCTATTGTTTTATTATTGAGTGTAAATATGTAAAGTAGAGTGCAGGCAACTAATAACAGCATTGTTGCACTGTGCTTGTGTGTCACTTATAAGGGGCTGCTGCTGGATAATAGAAACAACATACTGTCAGGCATCATCCATGTTTGGCAATGACAATTAATTTTTTATACAATCATTTGATGCAATTAGATTTCAGCTAACAGAGAAGTGCATCAGTGTCGGAGTGTACCGAAGCCTCATCTTTTGTGATGGCAAAAATCATATATGGCATATTCCCATTCACAAGGATTGCAAATCTTAACTATCATTTATTATACAAATCACCAGGTCCTTTCAGTTCCTTCACCTAATATACATATGATGTGTAGATTATTTTGGTAATATAAATAATTGTTAAAGAAAAAAAACTAGATTTTTTTCTTATTGGGCTTTATACACGCATGCCTAAGGGACATAGGCCTAAGGTTAAGGCACTGCTTCCCCAACTGTGGGGTTATCACCCAGATGAGGACAGAGAAGATGGCAAAATCAGAATAGCAGTTTGGGTCAGTATTAAGAAGCGTTTATTCTTGATATGTTGATATTGAATGTGTATTTGTTTTCATAGATATTCTTAGTGTGATTGAGTGTCAGCAATGTTCTTACATGTTTGTAAACATGTTATAGGGAAGAGTGTAATTGTAGCTGCCAGCACACTGCAGAAATTAGGACACCAACGTAGTGTGACTCAAAGTGAATGATAACCCCAAAATACAATGTTAGGAAACAAAATATAATACTAGAACAGTCATGGAAAAACTTTTGTTGAACACAACTTAAAGCAGTGTTTATCTGTCCCTTTCTGCACTCCTTTTTCTCAATGTAGCTTACATCAGTCCCCCTCCATATTTATAATCACTGGCTTCTGCTACATTGTTTCAAAAGTCAGAACCATCATTGCAAGGAATAGTAAGGGGTAGACACTGCTTTGAAAAGCACTTACATTTCCAAACCATTGACAGATGTCAATGAATGCATGTTAGAATGTTGATTAGAATGATATTTTTGGGTATGCATCCTTTTAAAACCACTCCCACAAAAGTACATATACAACCTGCTCAGTATGATTTTCCATATAGATCAACAAAGACTAACATAAAAGAAGACTGAACAAACCACACAAAAAGTACAGCAGGTAGAACAGAATTCACTTGATTAAATGTTGCTGTAGGAAATAATGATAGCTACCCCCCCCCCCAATTTAAAAAATCCCAATCCTTTAATTTAGACACCTGTAATCCTTGATGGCATATACTGGTGGTGGCTATACTGTTGTTGTTATCACTATTAGCAGCAATAAGATTATTATTATGTGTTTGAGAAAAAAGATACTGTACATTTCAAAAAGACAGTAGGCAGGAGTTGCACCTTTTTCATGTAATAGCAAATTAAGGGGATTCACTGTTATTTTTATGAGACATCTGTTTGTCCCATTACTTTTGAAGTACTCCTGAAGTAATAAAATGACCCAATATCTGTCAATTAGCTCTTATTTATACATGTTATTAGTATGTGGTGTACATGGTAGCAGATGCTTTATGTTATTGTGTAATAATTTAACACTCAAAAAAATCTTGGCTATCTTGTTTAAATGTAGGGTAGGCCTTCCATCTCCCAGTAAATAGATAGGCAGGATGGGAATATTGCTGTTGTTTTTTATTCCATAGCGTCCATTCAGATTTGCTGGCCAGTTGGCTAGACCAGTTGTGTTTTTACTTATTTTTAATGCAGAGGGCTGATATGACTACTACATTTTCAGCAGCATTATATTGAAATGATGATGTCATACACAAAAATGTATAGATTCCATAAGTAGGCTGAGCATAAATATTTATTGGATGGCCTCTTAAAACCTGTTAGTTTTGACCCACAGGAGTAATAGATTGCAAGAAATGATTTGCTCTTCCATCATATTCACTATTGCTAATCATGATTTCAGCAGTGATGTCATAGTGCTTGCATACTGGCTCCCTCCTGCCTGTCCATCACATTCACTGTTGCTAATCATGATTTCAGCTGTGATGTCATAGTGCTTGCATACTGGCTCCCTCCTGCCTGTCCCAGAAACAACTATGTTGAGGTTGGGTATCCTGTTCCTTTCTAGAACAAACTACATCAGATAGGGTCATATCTGTCTAACTGATTGCATAGTTTAGTGTGGCATTCCTTTTTTTTTATATTTGCATTTATACATAGCAGTGTAGGTTACCAGGTAGCTTATGATGATTTAGGCATTCTGTACACCCTGCATCAGCAACAGCACTCCTATTGGTTATAAACAGGTACTACAGAATTATTTTTGTCAGTTGAGAATTCCTCACAGGATAAATCAACATGGCAGCTACTAGCAGAAGTGTCAATGTTCTCCTTTTAATAGGGATGTTTATAATAAAAAATGCATTTCACTTGAATCTAGTCCCATTTGCAAGCCATGTGTCTCCCATACAAAGGTAAATGTTGCCACTTGTAGTTAGAACCAAAGATGAATGTAATCTCTGTAGGCGATATGCTGTACACTCATATTAATTATTAAGGAGAATATAAAAAAAAAAAACCTGTTTGCAAATTTGATATATTTAACTTCAAAGCAACATTTCTGAACTAATGGATAATTTAATGTTTTATCTATCATTTGTGCTTGTAAATGTGTTTGTTGTGTGTATCTTTCCAATTGATTTTTGTAACCTGTGTATTTGGACTATTAGCTTATTAGGGACTCACAGGGATAGAAGTAGAACCTGGAATATTACTATGATTTTAGAGAGTGTCTACTCAGTGCAGCGTTCCCAGGGGGTTATCAAGGGCACAGCCATACAGTCTGTGGGACCTATGCTGCAATATTAATCACCACACAGGGGAGACCTCATTCTTCACTTATACAGAGCCCCAGGGACCCTAATCGATTTAGGCATTTAGGTTCTTCTCTAAGGCACTATAGAGAGGTGCCAAGAAGCCCAGGTTCCAAAAAGGAAAATATACTTAATAACAAATGCAACTATCAGATCCTACCCTTGAATGGGTTTCAGCATTTTTGATCGAATACAAGATAATGCTAAAGAGTAATTAGTAATCAATGTAATTATGTAGATCATCTGCAGTAGAGCATTAAAGTAAAATGCTTTCCAGGAAACCAAGCAAATGCTGTTTGTACCAAAACCAGGTTCTTTGAAGGGGGGTTCCATGGGTGTCCACAGAAAATTTTCCAGGTGGGGGGGGGAAGTAAGCTAATATCACATAGAGTAGCATCACACTTAAAACGAATCGAATTAATTGATTGCCTTCATTTTTTAAGTTGTTGGGAATTAAATGTACAAACTTTCTTGGTAGTAGTTGGAGAAGTCAGGGTGGGGCAACTGCCCCCTCTTGCCCCCTTCTGTAGACACCCATGGGGGGTTCTGATATAATACAAAAGGCTTTTGATTTTTAATATTTTGTATGGTTTCTGCAGGTGAGAGCTGTGCAGGAGACAAAAGCCCCCCGGGGCAATCCTCTTCCAAGAGGGCCCGTACTGCTTACACGAGTGCTCAGCTGGTAGAACTGGAAAAGGAGTTCCACTTTAACAGATACCTGTGCCGACCCAGGAGGGTGGAGATGGCCAATCTACTCAACCTCACCGAGAGACAAATTAAGATCTGGTTTCAGAACAGGAGAATGAAATACAAAAAGGATCAAAAAGGGATATCCATGATGACCTCTTCAGGAGGGCAATCGCCATGCAGGAGCCCAGTGTCAGCTCCATCTATTGGAGGTTACCTAAACTCTATGCATTCTTTGGTAAACAGTGTCCCCTATGAACCTCAGTCACCCCCTGCTTTCAACAAACATCACCCTAGCGCGTATGGTGTGCCTGCACCCTACCCAAGCCCCCACAACAGCTGTCCTCCCCACCAAAAGAGATACAGCGGAACTGCTGCGGTCACCCCAGAATATGAGCCGCATCCTCTCCAGCAGGGCAATGGAGTTTATGGGAATCCTCATGTACAGGGAAGCCCCGTTTATGTAGGGGGGAACTATGTGGAGACCATGACTAATTCTGGTGGACCCTCCATGTTTGGTTTGTCTCATCTCTCTCATTCCTCATCGAACATGGACTACAGTGGAGCAGGACCCATGAACAGTGGTCACCACCATGGACCCTGTGACTCCCACCCTACTTACACGGATTTATCTGCTCACCACAATCCTCAGGGAAGAATTCAGGAAGCCCCCAAATTAACGCATTTGTAATGATCATGGAGACAAATAATCCCCCCTTTCCCACACTCCTTATTTCTATTTTTCTTTTCAGTAATCCCCTTTATTTTATATTCAAGATTTTAATTTTTTTTGCGTGTGTGTGCCAGTAATATCCAAATACTGGCTCTTTCAGATATAACCTTGTGGCCCCTAGGAATCCGGTTTTGAACATTTGTCTTTGTATTTTATTCGACTCTTTTCTCAAACAGGGTATTAGCAACAATTTTTTTATATGGGAAACAAATTCTTAAATGTGAATTTGTTCGCACATTTCTCTTAACCCACAGGGAACCCATTTAAATTATTATTGCACTTCTATTCAATTTCTAGCCAAATATAAAAAAAGGAGAAAAAACGCTTGAACAGGGACATCCCTATCCATAATTATACGTGTAGGTCATTAATGTGTGTGTATTCTGCTGCAGATACTCCGGTTAATTTATTATATTTTCCTGGGGGAAATAATCAACAACAAAACTATCGAACTGTTTACATCTTATTTATCCCACCCTTCATATTTATAAACAATATATACCCTTGCTATTCAGGTCAGGCTCTGGGCCTTCAGTTATTGGCACAGACAGTGCTTTTGAAATAAAAAGAATTCTCATGAAAGATGCAATAAAATCTGAGAGAATATTAAGATGAATCAGTCTGTATATTTCTCTGAATCGGTTAAGAGAAGACACACACAAATGTCCACGTTTTGAATTGAGTGCCGTTTATTCACATATGGATTGACATGAGTTTTAATAGCATTTTCTTGAGATTATGATCTGGAAGGACAAAAAAATGCAAATATGAGAGCAAGCCTTATATATTTTTTTTTTATTGAAAACCCAGATAACTTTAATAGCCAGAGGGGGAGATGAGAGAAAGACATTGGGTATTATGTAGCAGGGCTGACAAGATCCTTGTGAATGCAGTTGCTAGTGATTGATAAGATGGCCGATAATGAAGGTCCAGTAGGTAATAGCTCAGACTGATGACTGCTTACTCCATGTTGAGGCTTTTGCCTGTGTTTCCAATCTGCAACCCCCTCTCTCCCAGGCGCCTCATGGAATGGCTTCTTTCTGCCTCTTCAGGAAAGCCCTTTGAAAGAAATTGTGCATTTTCCTCCTACACTTTTCCTTCCAGTGGGAAAATAGACAATTCCGTGGGTGGTTTTATTGTGGAAGGGGGAACAAACAAGCATAAAACTGCATCTGCCATTGAATGTGTTAAAAAAGGCACAGGCTTATGGATTGTGTGGAACTGGGCACATTTACACTCATGCACATAGAAACACACACATGGGCTCTGGAAACCCTACATCCATTGTTCAGCAGCACATATAGGAAACACAAAGAGAATGTGTGTGTAAAGGGCATAATATGCTACATATACATTCATGCACATGATATAAAAGTACATATATGTACACACTTACACATATGAGGAGGACATTGACCTACACACAGTGGCACAATAGAAATGCAGCTATGCTCACATAGGTAAACATAGGATTACATCCTACATACTGGGTTAGCTTGTAATAGACATTGATTCGCTTTAACAAACACACACCACTCACCAGAGCCTTTAAAATTGAATGCAAACCGAACGTATTTGCATATGTGCTCCAGTGTTTGGAGAGACAAAAGTAATTGCACACAGACATGGTGAAAGCACAAAGTGCATATATGATTTATTAAACATTCGCATATATAAACACTCATTTTCTTTTAGGAGTGTTTTTTATACTTCTTTTCCTCCTCTATTTGTTTCCCATTTATTTAACACCAAGATTCTCCTGTACCTGAACCATAATGCAGACATTTAGAATCTGCATTGAATGTGTCCTTGTACTGAGCCGATTCATGTGATGCAAATTCGTTAAAAGGACATTCATAAAAGATTCTGTTACTAGAAATTATTTTAAACATTCTGTAATCACCTTAAAAAGAAGCCCTACTTGTATTTAAATGATCTACCTATATTGAACGCTTCCATAAGAAAAACATACAAATACATTTGCCAAGGATAAAATATTTATAAAATAATCTGAAAAATAGAGGCTTTATAACTAGATAAAACATACAGTGCTTTGAAATCTTCACTCGGTCTTTTTGATGCTCTCCCGCCTGAACTGTAATTAACCAGATATAAACCTCAACGCTATATTCTGTCTATAAGCTTGCATTGTATACAGAAGTATATATATATTGCTAATTTCGTTTATATAAATTTATTCCAGCATGAATCTATAAACGCAGGGAGAGGGAGAGAAAATAATATTGTACTAATTAAGCTATTAGATATATTAGAAGCCAAGGACCCCCTTTAGGTACCGATCCACATGCGATACTGGACTGGAGACACTGAAAGTACATTTTTTCCAATACTAGATATTAACATTATCTTCAAGGGCATGTTTCTGAACTGAAGGGCATATTGTAGCACTTTATTGGCTTGTATCCATATGCTGTTTGCCCTCGACTGGACTACTCAACAATTAGAAGGGCTTATTATATTCTGCTGCTACATAAGATAAGAAAAATGTTTTCAGATGCACATATACCTATTATTTCCATATGTAGGGGGATTGATATTTGCGCACAGGGAAGCGCTTTGTTCCCCACACTAAGTTAAAGAATAAGGAAAGGGAATGTGTTCAATACCCACACCCACGCACATTTGCTAACAAAGCAGCATTGCATCTGGCAAGTCTTTTCCATCTCCTAAACCCACTCCCCCGGCTCATATTTTAATTTCCCATTCTCACCTCTTGTTTATGAGAAGAAAGCAGAAAGGACGGTGCCATACCTGTGCCAAATAATATCCAAGCTCAGTAAAGCATGAGAAGGCAAAATCCATTATTTTACTTACTATTTCAGTCTCCCAACTCCTTTCCCAAGTAACATTTGATCTTAGAAGAAACAAGAAGCTTTAAATGTGATCTTTAGGGCCAGTAGCTGTCAAGCCATTTGGCAAGCAAGATTGATCACACGCAGACTTCCTCCCAGCTTTGTTTGGAATAAAAGCAAGAAAATTAAAAACCTTCCATCTAACAACTGAGTTTGTGTTCCCAGAGACTGAAACCAATGTTTTTTTTTTTAAAAAAAAATGGGATTTGTCTTCTTTTTGCATTCGCTGCAAATGTACCGAATTTCTACCGTTACCGAACGTAGTGTGTAAAACACCTATTGTCTTTGTCTGCTTTGAATTTCTGCAAACATGAAGGTCTATGGCAGCAGAGAAGCAGAGGAATTAACTAACCAGAATTCACAAGGTAATAGCATGAGGTTGTCTAGGCACTACTAAATAATGGAAATCATGACGAATATATATATATATATATATATATATATATATATATATATATATATATATATATATATATATATATATATACACCAGTATATCTGCAAAGGTGGGAAGAAATATTAAGAAAACACAAATGCATGTATATCAGTTTTCATTTGTGTACATATCTTGATAAATAGATATGTGTGCATAATTCTCATTCTATATATATATATATATATATATATATATATATATATATATATATATATATATATATATATATATATATATATAGCATGTGCCTATATGTATATAAGGGCTCGTGTATAGATACATGTACATAATGATGTGTGACTACACATATCTATATATGTATGTATATATTTATATAAGTATATAAGTCATGCTCATCATTATGTACATGTATCTGAGTGTATTTATAATTAATACACAAGCATATAGATAAAATGTGAGCTAGCATATGTATAAAGAATATAGCTAGCTGTGTCTATGTTTTTGTGCCTTAAAAAAATAGATATACATTACAAGTAACATTAACATATACATGCTATATCTATATATATATATATGTATGTGTGTATATATATTTATATATATACACACATATATACATATATACCGCACACTCACTAAGAGCCATGGTTGGAAGACTATCGTAAGATTATTACAGTAGATTACAGTAAATAAAATTTAATTACAGCATATTTCAGATAAAATGCTATGAATTATGTCACATAAGGTGTTTATTTAGTGCTGCTGTAGCAGTAATGATGCAAGCAATAGTTCAGTATTAAAAGCACTCACCTTCTCCTGTCTATTCACTGAGCAAAGCCCACTACCTTTGTATTACTTTAATGCAGCAAGAAGCTTTCCCTTAATAGTTCAGCCATTTTGCGCTGCAGTGAGTTTGTCTCGTGTAACACACACAGGCAGGGTCCTTCTCACGCTTCCCATATGTGCCAGGGCTGGTAACAATGGGCTCTGCTCCCATCCAATTGTTCTCTGTACAGTAGATGAAAAAAATATATATATATAAAATCCATATCTAGCATCAACCCCCTTGAAACAGTTAAACCCACTTTCCCAAGGTAATGGGGAGCAAATGAGAGTAGAATGTGCCTGGGTAAAACTTTTATGTATGTGAAATGATTGGGTCTTTTGGTGTCAAAACTTTGAAGATTAATGGATTACTTTGTTAATGACTTTAGGCGTCAGATTTTGGTCCTTAAATGATTTGTGAGGTGTAAAACGCCTTCCTGACAGACAGAAACAATGCAGAGAGGGAGAGTGCAGAGCAGTGGTGCTGCCAGGCACAGCCAGTTTATCTTAAAGAGCAAATAAAATAAAATAAAATTCATAGCGGATCTGTATTATAAATGGAAAAAAGAGTGTCAATAAAAGCCTAGCTGGCACACAATGAGGCGTTCCTTCTTGACTTTTTTTGGATCAATCACACAGACAGTGGCTTCTTTTGATTAAACCCCAAATTGTCATTGGGCAGGAGCGATCATGTGACAACCAATTCGGTCCAATTTCAACCTTGTCTCCGTGAATTCAATAGTTTAATAGTAGCACAGTCCCCATACGGCTGTAATCAGTGAATTAGAAAAAAAAAACACACCGGCAAAGGATTTTTATGATTTTTTTTTTTTTTTACCCCCTCGTCGTTACGGGGCCTTTAAACGTAAAAGTAAGGGGCTAAGTTGTTTAAAGGGCTTGGAGGAGAGGGCCATGAATTACGAATTTGAGCGAGAGATTGGTTTTATCAATAGTCAGCCGTCGCTTGCTGAGTGCCTGACATCCTTTCCCCCTGTCGGTGATACATTTCAAAGTTCATCAATCAAGAGCTCGGCGCTTTCACACTCGACACTCATTCCTCCTCCTTTTGAGCAGACAATCCCCAGCTTGAATCCAGCCAGCCACCCTCGCCACAGCCGGCCCAAACACAGCCCAAATGGCCACGGAGACAGCCCGGTGCCAGCAGGATCCCTGCCTCCCGAGTACCCCTGGATGAAAGAGAAAAAGGCTTCCAAGAAAGCCCCTATAGTCACAGCAACATCAGCCGCCAACGTTGCCCCGGCCACCACCGCCTGCCTCAGCCACAAAGGTCAGTGTCCAGCCCCTGGGGCTCATCTGCGGACATCGGGGAGATTTAAATCGCAATTTTGGGGGGATATTGTAAAGAACTCCTCTACGCAGCTTGGCTTATCCCAATGACCTCTCTGCATGCCTGACTTTGCCAGTAACCCACATGGGGGGGCTAATAATAACTGATTTTAAGGGTTTCTCTGATAAGTTTATTTTTTTTTAAATCCACGTTACTTTTTGATTGGATTTTTTTTATCCCTTAATTTTATGATTTTTCCAATGCCTCCTACTGACACACAAGTGCTCCACAATGGAGTTTACTGCATACTGGGCGGCCATTTTGTAGCAGTGGTATAAATATTATGTATTCTGAGAATTACTGCCTTCTCACAGTGTGTGTGATGGTTTTTTTTTTTTATGTGGTTATTACAGAAATTATTGAGATCCAGGATAACAGTGGTGGGGGATCGAGACGATTAAGGACAGCTTATACCAACACTCAGCTCTTAGAACTGGAAAAAGAATTTCATTTCAACAAGTATCTGTGCAGACCGAGGAGGGTGGAAATTGCAGCCCTGTTGGATCTGACCGAAAGGCAGGTCAAAGTCTGGTTCCAGAACAGGAGAATGAAGCACAAGAGGCAAACCCAGTGCAAGGAGAACCAGAATGGAGATGGGGGCAAATTCAAGCATCTGGACGATTGTGAGAAGGGAGAGGAGGAGACGGAGAAATCCCTGTTTGAGCAAGCCTTGAATAGTGTCTCTGGGGCTTTGCTGGAGAGAGACAGCTATAGTTTCCAGCAGAATGCCTTAGCCCAGCAGCAGTCTCACAACTCACACAATGGAGATTCCCAGAGTTTCCCTGTATCGCCTTTATCTAACAGTGAGAAAAATCTCAGACATGTCCAGCAACAGTCGCCCAACTGCTTATCAACAATTGCCCTGGACTGTGCAGCTGGACTCAACAATGATAGTCCCGAGGCCTTAGATGTGGCTTCACTCTCGGACTTCAATGTCTTCTCCTCGGATTCCTGCCTTCAGCTCTCAGACACAGTCTCCCCCAGCCTGCCTGGCTCTTTGGACAGTCCTGTAGACATTTCAGCTGACAGTTTCGATTTTTTCACAGATACATTTACCACAATAGACTTGCACCATTTGAACTACTGAAGCAACCCACATTATTACATAGTGAATTTATTTTTATTTTTTAAGTAAAAATTCTCCCCCTTAGATCCAGTTTCAGTTTTAACATCCAGTTCAGTTGAGTTAATCCAACACCATTGAAAGCAATAACCGAGGCCTCTATGAAAGTGACTTTTGTCTGAACGTATCTGCACTTTCTTTTATTTTTCTATTGCATTAAAATGCGCTGTCATAGAAGTATTTTTGGTAGAATAAATGAGTATTTGCCATGAGTTATCTTCATTCAATCCTAAGAAAATCTTAAGAATTTTCAATTTCATTTAAATGTAATCTATTTTCTACACCAAAACCCCTGTCTCTGAAACAAAGAAAAAAGTTGCTAAAAAAAACACAATTTTAAAAAGTTTTACTTAAAATTAATCATTCTATATATTTGAATTTTTTTTTCCTTCAAAACTCTCGAACAATTAAAGTTAAATGCTAAAAGCACGTGTGAAAGTATCTCATCAACAAGATAAATATGTTTTTATTGCAAAAAGATGAATCTGGAGTTAATTTGCACATTTTACATTTTGTCCACAAATTCCAAAAAAAACAAAACACAACAACAATAACACCGAATTAATACTTATTTCATCAACTGATTTAATTTAATAGAAAAAAAACATCATCCTCTAAAACAAAAAAAAAAAGATTTCAGTTGGTTAGAATATTGTATAAATAACATAGTCTTAACAAATGCCTAATACAAAGCGTATTTAAGAAAGCAAATATAAATCACTTAAAAAAAAAATTGCTACCAATTGCTTATACAGTGTATGTAAACTATACCCTAAGATCGTTAAAATAAATCCAAATCGCACAATTAATATGCTGATACGTTGGAAAGTTGCTTAGGCAATAATAATATCTAGATGTGCTGGATGCAATTCTTCCTAATCTCATAAATCAAATACTTTCTATGAACGAGGATGTCATCGAGGGGGAAGATCAATTGCAAAGAGCTCACACACACATAAAAAAACCCCTCTTACGTATTAGTCTGGACTGGGGATTCCATCCAGAAACTCGAAGGCGTTTAAACTATAATTCATTTTTATTGCTCTATTAAAACAACAGCTTGGCTTTCTAGCGGCTGGAGAAAGGGTATGTGAGCTTGCAACTCTCCAGCCATTAGTGTCTGTATGGCAGCGTTCTGCTCACTAACTATAAGCACTTACACACCCACACAACAGGCACTTTAAATCATTTTAAAAACCATTTTAATTACACAGACGAGATGTATATTGCGTTATAAAACTTTACTAGGCATCTACCAGAAAACTGAACCAAACATTCTTACTAAATACAGAAGCAAGTTAAATGTATAGAACTTTTTTTTTTCCTTTTAATAAAACATTTGCTTTTTTAAACTAAAGTTTATTTTAAATGCAGACTTACTTTTAAAGAACTTACTGTTGATTTGTGATTTTTACAAAGGAATTCCTTGGTATAAATAGGCACATTCCTTTCATAGTTATGGGCAATATCCATTATAATTCGTGTTGGACTGCAACACTTTGTTAGTGACAGTAAGACAATGGGCCTGTCCTTCTGGGTAACAGCATTGCACTATTCAAGTTAAACTCCCAGTCGAGGAAATCTTTCCCACTAGATAAAATAAATATGTTCTAAGGACATCTACTACAATTATATATCACTATATAACATATATATATATATATATATATATATATATATATATATATATATATATATATATATATATATATATATATATATATATATATATATATATATATATATATATATATATAACTATAACTTGAAGGGGGGACGGTGTCCTAGAGAGGAAAAAAAAATATACAGTAAAAAATATATACACACATATAAGTATAAATAATTGTATATACATATATTTAATTAATTTAACATATATATTTTTATTTAATGCATTAATTGCTGGTTATGGAAAAGTGGTTAAGAAAAGTTATAATTTGAATTAATAGCACTCTCCTATTAGCACTCTCGTATTAGCCCTTTCTTATTAACACTCTCTTATTAGCCCTCTTATTAACACTCTCTTATTAGCCCTCTCTTATTAGCCCTCTCTTATTAGCCCTCTCCAGCTCCTGTTCAGATGGATAGAATAAATTATAATGTATCAACTGCTGGATACACAAGTGAACCGCGACTGGACCAGTAATTTAAAGTTTAAAGTAAACATTATGTCAAGACCTTTCTTGTGTATAAAATGTATAATACTGTAATACAATCTAAGGTTTGCCAGTAGACTCTTCTAGTTAGCACGCGTTTGGCAAACAGCATGGATCACACAGAACAGGCAGACTAATAGCACTCCAGATATAGTGAAACTACAAATCCCAGAAGCCTTCACCGACTGCAAAACTGGCAAACAAGTTGGGGTTTGTATTATGCACCAGCTGGATTTCTAGCACATACAAGGCATATATTGTGGATATTAATTAAAACGCTGGACACTTTTTCGCCTCCTGCTTTGAGCCCCTATAAATTGCTCCCCAAATACTCTGTCTGGAGTCCTGTTCTGAACTATGGGGGAATTGTGAATCTACAATGGGAAGTTGCTTGTGAAATGTAAATCTGATGACTGCAAAACATCTAGGAGCAGGTCACATGACCCAAGCCACTGAATCCTCATCCAGTCCGGGTTTTATCACTTGCTGACACTTTTCATCTTCTATTGTAAGGCTTTTTTGCAACCATTCCCACCACAAATCTGCCAAAAAGATGAGATTGCCTATAAGGGAGATTGTGATCTACCAGTAAATATTGCACATGAGAACAGTAGATTCCAGCAGTTAAACATTGTACACAAGCCACTAGATGAGATCACTCTGCATCTTATATCATTCAGTGTTTACTGTTCATTTAAACGCACCATTAATTATATTGTTATTAAATACACAATATAAGTCAAAGGGGCAGAACCAAACGACACAACTACAGTGGCAAAGTGAAACTAAGCACATAAGGTGCGTTCATTTACCTTTAAATCGTTTTTTACACCACGATGCATAAGCTCTATGAAAAAAATATACATTTTAGGCTTTACTGCAATTAAATAAACCGACAAAGCACATAAATGCATAATACTGAGCCCCATTGCCATTGGGTATTTATCAGTCAAGTTTTATCTTGAGCAGTTTGCCACTTTTCTTATTGTCACTTGCTGCACAGCGGGAAGAAACCTATTATTTGGGGAAACTGCGGTGCATTATGGGACTGGTAGTTTTCACTAAGACACGCCTTTGGCCATGATGTCACACCAGCTGCCGGTAGGAGAAAGAAGCTGCAGTGTTTTGCAGCGGACTGCGAGCAGAGAGCTGAAAAAAGGCAGGCAGAGTTTATGGAAACGTTTGTGGGTAAAGGAGAGGCTTAAGGAGGTCTGGATTTAGCTAAATTGTTTCAAGAGTCAGAACCAGCAGTGACAGAAGTGACAACATCTTGCATTCAATAGCAATCATATTTACAAATAACTAAAATTGACTTAAAGGGGTTGTTCACCTTTCAAACAGGTCTGGACTGAGATAAGAATCAAAACAGGCCCTGGCATTTCAGGTACACGGAGGCCCAATCAGCCCACGAAGAGGCCCAAACAACTCCCACCAGCCCACTAAATACTGACTTTCTATGGCACCATATAGTAGCCCCTTTCTAGCCCCTTTCAGAGCCGGGCCTACCCAGCCAGGCACCCTAGGCAACCTGGCGGGCACGGCGCCGGCTCAGTGTGCGCGAAACTGCGCATGCGCGAAACTACGCTCCAGCGTACATGCGTAAAGCTTCGCTATAGCGCAAATGCGCGAAATGGTGTTCACGCATGCGCAGAGGCGCATTTTTGTGAAAGACACTCGCAGTCTGAGAGAGACCGGACCGGACACGAGGTAGGCGACAGAGGAGGTACGTGCCTGGCGCCCCCCATCTTTGCGCCCTAGGCACGTGCCTACTCTGCCTATCCCTAGTTCCGGCCCTGGCCCCTCTGGCATTTGCCAGAACCCACACATTGCCAGCCCGGGCCTGCTTCCAAACACTCTTTTTTACTTCACTTTTTATTTTTTTGTAGACACAAAAAGTAGCTGCTACTAGTAGCTCTGTGTCTTCACCCTTAAGAAGGGCTGAGTTCAGCTTAATTGTTTCAAGAGCCAGGACCAACAGTAGCAACAGTTTTTGCTACGTTAGTTCATCAGTTTCTGTGGTGATGCTAGCAACTATTGTATCATTTATAATTGCCTTTATATACTGTCTTTAAAGGAACCGTAACACCAAACAATGAAAAGTGTTTTAAAGTAATGAAAATATAATGTACTGTTGCCCTGCACAGGTAAAATTGATGTGTTTGCTTCAGAAACACTACTATAGTTCATATAAACAATCTGCTGTGCAGCAATGGCGGAAATTGAAAAAAGGCTATATTACACAGGTTAAGTACTGGATAACAGATAACACCATTATGATCTACAGAGCTTATCTGCTATCTGCTGTGTAACCTGAGCCTTTTCTCCTTTGAATGGCTGTCCTCATTGCTACACAGCAGTTTATTTATATAAACAATAGTAGTGTTTCTGAAGTAAACACAGCTGTTTTACCAGTGCAGGGCAACACTGAATTATATTTGTATTAACGCATTTTCATTTTCTGATGTTACTGTCCCTTTAATACAACCCAGGGAAGATAAGAAATGTATCAAATATCAGTTTATAGTGCAGGTGACCCCCCCCCCCCAAAAGTGATTTAGAAAAACATGAGAAGGTGAAAAATGAAACTTAACATTTCAAAATTAGAAAAACAGCCAGAAAGAGGAAATTACATTTAATTGGAAAAAAGTATTTATTTCTTGTGAATATCGAGGGTTAATTAACAAATTAAAATCCTTCGACTTCGAATATGGAAGTTGAAGGATTTACCGCATTTCCTTCGTTCGTATGATCGAAGGAAAAATCATTTGATCGATCGATTAAATCCTTCAAATCGATCGAACGAATGGAAGGATTTTAATCCATCAATCGAACGATTTTCCTTCGATCAAAAAAAACTAGGAAAGCCTATGGGGACCTTCCCCATAGGCTAACATTGATGCTCGGTAGGTTTTAGGTGGCGAAGTAGGTGGTCGAAGTTTTTTTTTAAAGAGACAGTACTTCGACTATTGAATGGTCTAATAGTCGAACGATTTTTAGTTCGATTCAAAGTCAAAGTCGTAGGTCGAAGTAGCCAAAAAAAATACTTCGAAATTCGAAGTATTTTTTATTCTATTCCTTCACTCGAGCTAAGTAAATGTGCCCCTTAGTGTTGCATTTTTATTCACATATTTTATGTCAGTTTGTAAGCCTTGAGCCATCATATTGTCACTTGTGTACAGCATGAAACTGCTTCCATCTACAGTGTGGGGCACATTTACTTAGCTCGAGTGAAGGATTAGAATAAAAAATACTTCGAATTTCGATGTATTTTTTTGGCTACTTCGACCATCGAATTGGCTACTTCAACTTCGAATCGAACAATTTGAACTAAAAATCGTTCGACTATTCGACCATTTGATAGTCGAAGTACTGTCTCTTTAAAAAAAACTTCGACCACCTACTTCGCCACCCAAAACCCACTGAGCACCAATGTTAGCCTATGGGAAAGGTCCCCATAGGGCATAGCTTTCTAGGCAATTTGGGATCGAAGGAAAATCGTTCGATCGATGGATTAAAATCCTTCGAATCGTTCGATTCAAAGGATTTAATCGTTCGATCGAACGAATTGCGCTAAATCCTTTGACTTCAATATTCGAAGTTGAAGGATTTAACTTCGGGGGTCGAATATCGAGGGTTAATTAACCCTCGACATTCGACCAATAGTAAATGTGCCCCTGCATGTACCTGTGGCTCTATTGCTTCAAACTGATATTTCAAATAGAAAGTGCCCAAACTTTTGTCAAGATTGGAGAGTTAGTTTGTTTTTTCCACAACCCTTTTCTGGTGTAGCAGCATAAAGTAATGTTCATATAGTTCTTCCATATTTTTTCTGTCAACAATCTGTTCTCACATCCAAATCTCTCCTTTGGATATTCTGGTAATTTCTGCCCCACGCTTAATTCATGGCTAAATGCTGTACCACATTATACTACAGCAAGCACAGAGCACTTCAGAACTGTACATCTGAGAAATGCAGTGTAAAATGTTTAAGTACACACAGACACACACACACACAGACACACAGACACATTACAGATATTCTTGAATGGGAACTCATTTCCTGCAACATGTGACAATCCATTTTCTTTCTGGAAATGAACCCTGTATACTCAGGCCCGGATTTGTGGAGAGGCCACCAAGGCCCGGGCCTATGGCAGCAGGATTTTAGGGGGCGGCATGAAGCTCAACCACACCCACATCAATTCAGAAACTCTGGGGATGCACAGGAGATGCCATCGTTTTTTAAATTTCCAGTGCACAAATCCCCATTGCTCCTGTCCCAATAATTAAAATTGGAGCGAATAAAAAGGAGGGGATGGGGGCGATGAATGACGGTGGGCCTAGGGGCGTCCTCTATGTAAATCCGGCCCTGTGTATACTACATCAGGACAAGCATTTTTATATACTTTAAAGCAAGGAAGCCAAGCAGAGGTGGTCAAGGTACTGCCCATTGTAGTCCTCAATAGCTGGGGTGGTTTGTGATTGCCTTTCCTGAGTGTGATCTATTAGATTTTGCCACTACCACATCCTTAATATAAAACAACATACACTCCTTTCTAATCCTACACAAATATTATTTTATCTGTATTTGTCCCTCTATAGGCACTTGCATAACCAGTTATAGGATAATGTCTTTATGCTCTCTTAGATACTGTTGAAAGCCCAATCAATTGAGGAGAACTGGCAGATCATTAATTTGCTGTCTGAGATATTTTTGGAAATATTACTGGATGACAGCAATGTTACATATACCTGCAGCTTTGGTGTGAGATTAGGGTGTCCCAACCAATTCTTGGACCTCAAATTGAGGCTTGGGCCAAAAAACACTGCTCTAGCAGGTACTCCTCAAAAAGTAAATTAATTAATTAAAAAATGGCTTTACCAGCAGCTAGCATGACTTTATTATCTCTTCCTTCTCAAGAACTTGTGAGTATGTGGAAGTATCAGGAAACCTTATTACCTCAAATCTCTGATTTATGGGAAGGCCATTTCCCATAGAATCTATTTAAGAAAAAGAAGTAAATTTATTTAATGATTTCCTTTTTCTGTGAAATAAAAAAAAACAGTAGCTTGAACCTGATCACAACTAACCTGCATAAATCTATATTGGTGGCAAAACAATCCTATTGAGTTTATATTAGACTTAAGGTATGGTGAGCCAAATTATGGAGAAAGATCAAATTCTTATCTGGGAAAACCTGGAGTTTGTGGCTTCTCAATAATTGATCCCATACTTATATTTGCAAATGCCACAGAAGAAAACGTCAATAAATGTCCATTCTCTGGGGTGTTCAGTTGAATAGCCCTTCACTTGCTATCATTACCCTTTAAAATGGTTGGTATATCTTGCCAAATGAAAAAAAAAACATATTTCTAAGCAACTTTAAAAAAAATAAGTAAATTACAAATATTCAGTGATTGTCTATCCCTTTATGTACTAACTGCCAATTCTCACTATAGAAACAATGTAGCAGATGCAGCTCTGCTTCAGCCAAGTATCCATTTTCCCCAGTCTTCCCATACATTGTTTCAATAGTCAGAATCATCAGTACAGGGGGACAGACGGATACTGCTTTCAGTAGGAACTGAAATATATAACTTGCTTAGAATTATATTGATGGGATTACAACTCATTTAACTCCCCCCTTTTCAATTATTTGGGGTATATTAAGCCAGTATCTCTGTGTCACAATAGTCGGTCAGTGACCTTGACCCTACCAGTGTCTAACAATTTTTTGTATATGAAAATATGGTTGTTACTGTTACACTGCTGTCCTTCCAACTGATTAACAAATAAGAATCTAAATATTTGCCTGCTAATCCCCCAATCCCTTCCTTTGTCCCAGACCCAAAGTCTGTGTGTGTATTTTGTAAATACACATCTGCCAATGATCACATAGTAATCTGAAGTACCTTTATGAAACATGGGTCTTTATCATGTATTCACATATCTTTCTGACTATCTCACATTCAAACACACACCAGCCAGAAACACGTTCAAAAGCACTCTTAAACTCTTAACTCTGTATTTTAGTCAGTGTTAGAAATGTTGCCACACTGTTTTCTCTGTTTAGACCAGGGATCCCCAACCTTTTTTTCCCCTTGAAAAAAAGGTGGAGAGCAACACATGCATACAAAAAGTCCCTAGGGTGCCAATTATGGGCTATGATTGTATATTTGGTAGCCCCTATGAGGATTGGCAGCCTACAAGAGGCTCTGTTTGGCAGAACATCTGGTATTTTTGCAACCAAAACTTGCCTCCAAGCCTGGAATTTAAAACTAAGCACCTGATTTGAGACCATTTGGAACAACATCCAAGGAGTTGGTGAGCAACATGTTGCTCAAGAGTCACTAGTTGGGGACCACTGGTTTAGACATTCTCTCAAAACACCATGGAACTGGGAAATGCCTTTTTAAAGACATGCAAAGTTGCCCTCTACAACCCATATGTGCACAAACAAATATCCCAGTCATGGAAATTAATGGAAGACACAAATAAACATATAAACCATGTATAGGTTAACGCCATCATTATACTGTTAGGTCTGTGCCCTCTAATTCCAGGGCTTGGGTGTTTGTGGCAGTAATGTGTCATAGGGCAGGTATGTAAAACCTGTAGATTGTATTCGTTTTGCTGAACTACAACTTCCAGTTGCCGACTTATGAAAGTTATAGTTCAGCATGAGCTAGGAGGCATGGACTGAAGATGCCCTGTTTAGATAACATCTACATACATTACTCTACAGGTAACACAGAGCCAAATCTTTACCTCCGATTTAGAAGGCAGTAGGCAGTATAAATAATAATCTGGTGAATCCACCTCAGATCAGAAAAGAATGTTACACGTGGGTGTGTGTGCAGGTTTGTGTTCTATAGCTGTGATTGGGATTAACACTTTCCTACCTGACAACCTGCAACCTCCTGTGAACGCCACCAATATGAAGACAATGTACATTCAACATCATGACCACACTTGACAGGACTATGCAGCTACAATAATCTTTGTGCAGATGATCGGTAGTGCCCAATGGGTTAATGTGTAACAAAGACAAGCCTGTTATTGCTATGGTAATATAGACTTGCAGTTTGTATTATTATTCTTTGTATCAAAGAAGTGAGGCGTGGCTGCCAGTGCTGGACATATTGAGCCTGCCTATGCTCTGCTCTGGCATTGAATGTGTTAAGAAACATTCCCAGGTATCCTGTATAATGCACGGTTTGATCAGTTGGAAACGTGTAGAGGAAATCAATAAAAGGATCAATCAGCCTTCAAAAGAGCTGTAATAAATGTATGAGAATGAAATACGTGCATCTGCATGTTTGTCCTTCCCTACCTATTGTACCCACTGTATTTTTGTGATATTTTATCTTTTTATTTATTTATCTATTATCTGTCTATCTATCTATCTGTCTGTCTGTCTGTCTGTCTGTCTGTCTGTCTGTCTGTCTGTCTATCTATCTATCTATCTATCTATCATCTATCTCTCTATTATCTATCTATCTATCTATCTATCTATCTATCTATCTATCTATCTATCTATCTATCTATCTATCTATCTATCTATCTATCTATCTATCTATCTATCCATCTCTCTCTCACACACAGCCACACACCATGATATCCCCAAATCCCCCCGACCAATCGCTATTTGCTGCTTACCGGGTCGGAGGTTCTTCCGGTGCCCATTGCTCCGGTATCTGCTCCTTGTCGGTTCCCGGTGTCAGAGGACAGTGAGACTTGGTCGCTGCGTTCAGAGCGCACTGTGATCCCTGTCGGTGCGTCACCTGGACAGAGCAGCGCCTGGAATTTAAATGCATGTGTAGGGCCGATCCATCAGAGTAGGTAAACTTTATCTGTCGCTGCTGCCATTGGCTGGCCTCTCCACGTGACCTGCCCTCACTGTACATTCATATCATTTAGTGCCGGACCTATGGAGGAAGTGAGAAAGTTGGCACGGCCACGCCAGGCTCTGTGTGACAGTCCCCTAGTGATAGATGGACTATGCGAGGAGGATGAGCTCCTTCCTAGAGTACCCGGGCTTAATGAGCGGAGACCTCGGGACCTGCTCCTCCAGATCCTTCCACCCTGACCATGGAATTACAACTTTCCAGTCGTGCGCAGTCAGTGCTAATAACTGCAACAGCGATGATCGTTTTGTGGTCGGGCGAGGGGTGCAGATAAGTTCTCACCCCCATCACCACCACCACCAAACCGGTACCTTCCAGCACCACAGCAACTTGGGGATGTCCTATGCTCATAGCAGCTGTGGCTCCAACTATGGCATGCAGAACTTCAGCCCTGGCTACTCTCATTTCCCCATCAATCAAGAGACAGAGGTGAGCTCAGGCTTCCCCCAATCTGTCTACTCCGGCAACATCGCCTCGTCTGTGGTCCAGCACCAACAGCACCAGTCTTACATCGAGGGATCCGCTCACTATATCCACCATTCATACGGACCTGAGCAGAACCTTTCTGTGGCTAATTACAACAACAATGTAGCCAGCCTCCATATCAGCCAGAGGGAAGTTTGTCATTCCCCTTCCAGTGAAACATCCCCCGGTCCGACACAGACCTTTGACTGGATGAAAGTGAAGAGAAATCCACCCAAAACAGGTAATGTGTTTCTTCTCCACATAAGCTATTTGTTTGACCAAATCATTCTATCTCTCTGTGATCATCAATTATCATCTATCTCTTTAGGTAGATATTGCACATTGAAGGGTACAAATGGAATATAACAGTGAAGGAATGTATGGTAATAGACAGACACACACATTGACCCTATCATTGACCCTATAGGAAAGGCATCTATTATAACATTGGAGCTGTTGGCTCCCTGCCTTGCCCTTATTCCATATAAATTATAACCCTTTTTTTTTTTTAATTTCAGGTAAGGCCGGGGAATATGGTTATGCCGGCCAGCCCAACACAGCCAGGACCAACTTCACCACCAAACAGCTGACAGAACTGGAGAAAGAATTTCATTTCAACAAGTACTTGACCAGGGCCCGCAGGGTAGAAATTGCTGCTGCTTTGCAGCTCAATGAGACCCAAGTGAAAATCTGGTTCCAGAACAGGAGGATGAAACAGAAAAAAAGGGAAAAAGAAGGACTTCTCCCCATCTCCCCATCAACCAGTACAGGAAGCGATGAAAAGTCAGAGGAGCTGTCAGAAAAGTCCAATTCTTCACCCTGTGCTCCATCTCCAGCCTCCTCAACTTCAGATCATCTCAGTGCTTCTGGTTAGAAGGCTGGAGACATTGTCTGTGCTCTAATGATCAACTAAAGCCTTAGCAGTCAGTTTAGTGATCTGCTGTATATGCCAGATTTCACCTGGTACCATCAAGGTTATATTTATTTGCACAAGTTTGGAAAGTCATTTTCGTTCTAAGCTACAATAACAAAATGAACTAAAAAAATTGTTGTGGCATGTGTCACCCCTATCTCTTGTTATGAGCTGCTAGGGACAGGTCCACATGAGGGACATTCCTGCTGGGAAACAACTGGTTGCAGATCCTCAAAGACTGATGCACTACTTAAAAAAGCAAAGTTTACACAAGTTAATAGACGTTTATTTAATTTAAAGTTCGACGGTGTCTGTATGTGAAAAGAGTGTACATATATTGTTCCAGAGATTTATCTTTGAAGTGTTTTGTAGAATTCTAAATAATTATGAGATGATGGAATGGTAAAAAAGCTCAATGTTTTCTAGCACAGGAGAAACAGCAGTGTTTGCTGACCGCATACCTCAGTAATCTCTCTCATTTACTAGGTGTTTACAGTCATGATTTTAGGTGAATATCGTATACGTTTTTGTTTTTTTGGTCAAGGTCCAATTTCCAGGGTATATTTTCCAAACAAAACCCAATTGTTCTCTGCTCCAAGAGAAACGCTTCTGAATCGCCTTTTATCTTGTAAGAGCAAAAAACGTGTGTATAGTTTGTGATTACATCGCGAACCCCCTTTGCATGACGCCGAATGTAAACTGAGTTTTATCAGTTGGAATTTGTCAATAAAATATTTCTATTTGACCTCTGACTACCCCAACGTGCATTTTATTGGCCGGCGTAGAAAAGGTGAAAGTATTTCGTTTACAGCAAGGGATTCCCACGAGGTTCTTGTAACTGAGGGTCCCAGGGCAAAGAAATTGTAATCCATAATTATAACAAAAAAAACAAAAACATATTACACATAGGTGATCATTTAACTAATAACAGCAACTTTTTGATTTTATTTGTTTTACGCCATATTTTTAGATCTCCTTTCTATAGAAACAACTTGGGTCAAGCTCTGCTGAACTTTTCACCCTAAACTCACTGCTGACATGTGTAAACACTGGCAAAAATGCCAGACGCATCTTCAACCAGTCTTTCCTCACCTCCTTTGCTATAAACACTAGTTAGGTTTCTCATCTTTGGGAGACTCAGGGGACACATTTTTAGTTTCTCCTCCCCCCATAATAAAAAGAACATTATTTTGAAATATATTTGATCTTTTGCCATTATGTACTTATTAAATTATTCTTGTTATTCCAGTTTCTCAATTGACGCAGATTTTGCGGCCAGAATAACGCAAAGTATTGACGCTATCCCCTGGCTTTATTACTGTGTATGTCCAGTTGAAGTGGGTGCAACTGAACTTCAAAGTAAATGCAGAACTTTCTTTTAACTCTTCCACTTCTACAGTGTTTCTTTTGTTTATTGAAGATAGAGGCAAGGCACAACCAGATGGCTCCGCATACTGTACTTTTATGTGTTAAATACAATCTGCATATCAGCAGGATCTCGCAAATAATATCTAAAGAAACACGGCGAAGTATACTGGGCATATAAGGCAATATAAGGCATATAAGGCAATGCACAAACATGTCAGTAATTTCTTCTTAAATTTCTATTTATAGCTTGGTTGCAAACACCAATTATAGCTATTTCAGAAGAAAATTAAACGAATTAAATAAATATATATATATATATATATTTATATATGCATACATACAAATAAATATTTGCAAACGTACCTGCCTGAGAACGAAACAAGTCAAAGGATATAAAAAACGAGTTCAATTTTTTTTAAAGAGCCCAAACCATAAAACATTGGTTCTTATGTAAAGTTGCATCTTAGCAGCAAACGAACAAAAAAAACAAATTCGTCGACATTTTTCCCGAATCTACAGAAAAGTTTACTTTTTGAAACAATACAGATAACTTCAGTGTTTTCCTCTGGGGGTATTCAGATTGAGCTGATCAATATTGACACACTTTTAAAAGGGTTGTTGAAAAGGCATCTAGCAACAAAATGTTTAGCTGCCTGCCCTGTTTAATCGCAGGTTCATGGAAAGTTCAGGCAGAAATGAATTCAGTAGTCGGGGACATTAGTAGGAATCTTAATGGTTTATCTGCCTGATCAGGAAAGGCAGCAATTACACAGTGAGTAGTCCCGATTAGCCAGTTTATTATCATGCTGCAAGTATAGTCTGTAATTACTGCAACTGTAGCTATTGCTACCTATATATAAAATATAGACACATCCAGCTAGTAATGAAAGAGCAGCCTGCATTAAAGTTGAAACGCAAATACTTAAATTGTCATACAATATATACTGATCGTGGGAACTTCTTGCAAGCAAAGATAAAGCAAGTTTCTTATTTTCCATACACAACCACACAGTAAGTCTCTGACCTATAGAGCTGACAATTAAATTTGCGTTTTGTGGCTCCTAGGCAGATATATAGAATCCTAGTTCTTCAGTAATTGCTTTAAACTGCCTAAAACAGTTCAAGTAGCTGTGCAATGTATTATATATAATATATCCAGACGTAAGGATTGAAGCTACAGATTTCCCAGGTACATTAATGAATGGAAAGATATACTCTCCCAGACTCATTATGGTTTAGGGAGTTATAAACTATAATGAAATCCCACAGCATAGTCTGCAGATTCGATAATAACTGATCAAAATTCATTCTCATTATATCCTTGGGTAGCTGGCTGTGAATCTGGTAGACATATACAGGTAGGCACAGGTCTAGCTGTTCCTAAAGAATTATTCCTGGCTGAGATACTGACAGACACTTGGCTGGAAACGTCACAAGAGAGACCCAGCTTTCACCCTAAAACAATGTGGTTCATGAACCTTTTAGTCTTTACCTACTTGGTGAAAGATATTGACAGATATTGACATCTCTAGATAGTTTTGCTGGAGCTCCCATACTCCATATGTTCTTCATCAGTGGCTACCAGCTAAAGACCAAGCTGAAGGCAGCTCCCTCATCAGCCTGTTAATCTTGCAGTATTCTCAATCTCCATTCTCAGCTAAATGAACAGTCCATCAGAATGCTTCCATTGTGGAACACACCCACCTTATTAGTATGTTTCCCCTTAAAAGGCCAATTGCCTAAAGTCTAAACAGTGAACATCCCAGAATATCTGTTATAGGTTACATACAACATTTCAATAATTATATCTTATTTGTCTATGAAATCCCAGATGAGGTAAGGTAATTTGTCAGGTTACACCCTGCAGCAATATTGTACAGGATCTAAGTTAGATCCTGTTCTAACATCCAATGTAGTATTGGACTGAGATGAACAGGAAGACCAGCCTTAAGCTCTATGGTGGAAAGGCTCTAATAGCACACCTGTGCAAAGGATTCTGTGGCTTGGAGCTATCATGCAGGGTTTAATCCTTGAATTTCTATAATAAATCATGTCTTATCCACTGTACTGTAATGTGTATTTTTTTTCTGCTATGGATTTGGAACATGATTGCTCCTCCTGAAAAAAACAGGCAGGCAATAAGTTTCATTTTGCCACCAAGTTTGACATTGGAGAAAAAGTACTGCAAAGAGGTTACGGGCTTAATCTAAGAGGAAAATGTGTTACTCTGGAGATACTGGCTAACACTCAGTAAGCAATGTAATTTCTCTTGTCAGTTTTTATTATCAACATTCATTCAGGGGGGCCCAGGTCAATTGTTTTCTAACTTAATAGTCCTGCTGCAAAACATGATGGGGCTGGGGAAGTGGTAATAGTGGTAATTTTTACCTGATAATCAATTAGAATGTATTTATGGGTGGAGTCTGCAAAGGTCTCCATCTTGGTGGGAACTAATGCAGGACTGTGGGGAGGATAAAGGACCATGTTGTGGAAAAATGTTTACAGATCTCTGTGCTAACTCCTTTTATGGAGATTATCTCCATGCACTGTTATAATATATTGCTGTTGAAAATATAACAAATATATGTGAGCATACTGCTCATTCTTTTAAATACTGAATGTGAATGATATGCCATTGCTGAACACATAACAATGCCATTTTCTGTACATGTACTTGGCTCCCAAAAATTGTTAATGATTTATTAGTGAACATTTCTGTCAAAAGGAAAATTGCACTGTACCCAAAATTTGACAAATCCTTGAACATTTTCCATAGGCATAACATAGTTTCTCAAATTTTACTTCAAGGTACCTTGAAGTACTAAGTGGTGAAATATCATCTTACAGTTCACTGAATTTTCATTTTTGTCAGACAAAGAGTGTTTACCCTGGTACCATTACAGACACGATCAAATATCCTTTATTTCATGAAACAAATCTATAAATGAAACAGCATATGCTTTGATATACTTTTGCTTTAGGCGGGTATCAAATCAGGATTTTTCTTTGATACAAATGCAGATCTCCTCATTGCTATTGTATATGGCTATCTCTCTAAGACCTGTATGTCTCCATGAATCTATGAGTGATGTTAAAGAACCAGCAACATCAGGAAATACACGTTGTGATAGCATTAACTAATTTATGGTCACAATACACATCAAAAACGTAACTGCATCTTTTGGGGCTTATCTATACCAGCAATGTGTGCCAATTTGCTGCTTGCATCTGTATTGGCTAGGCAGTAATTACAGGTACATGGCCCCTCCGCACCCCTGTGCTTACTTCTTTTGTAGGGGGGGGGGGTGAACAATTAACTCAAGTGGCTCTTTGCTGTTCCTGTTAACCAGTGGGACACTGCTGTCTGAGGCATGTTTTTCAATTTGCTAATTGCATGCAGTGGCTTAACTAGAGTGTGCCAGGCCTCCCCTGCAAAAAAATCTTCAGAGGGGTCCCCGGCTCACTCCGATCCCCATCCTCCTGCCCAGTTCCTGTCCCACCTCTGCCTGCCCACGTCCCACCTCTGATGGGTATGCTATATTTGTGGATTCCCAGTTACTGAAGAAAATACTGTTTGTTTACTACCTCTTCATTTTCAGTGAAAAATTACAGTTGCAAAATGTATACATATTTCTTGTGCCACCAGTGCATGGGCAGGGGTATCAGTTGCCCCATTCAGGCACATAAATAAGATTTTGGCATGATACAAAGCTAGCCTTAATGGCACCTGCCAGCTTATTATGACTGTGAATTCCAAGATTAAAAAACACAAAATGTAAATAATTTCTATAGTGTAAGTGAAATTTATTTTGCTTGACTAACATCGTAAAATAGGATTTGGAATTATTTCTTAAGGTGACAGGTCTCCTTTAAAGGAACAATAACATCAAAAAATGTAAGTGTTTTAAAGTTATGAAAATATCATGTAGTGTTGCCCTGCACTGGTAAAACTGATCTGTTTCAGCAACACTACTTTAGTTCATATAAACAAGCTGCTGTGGAGCAATGGCGGAAATTGAAAAACGGCTATATGGCACAGGTTAATTAATGGATAACAGATAATACCATTAGACAAACAGAGACAGACAGAGCTTATTTGCTATCTGCTGTGTAACCTGAGCCTTTTCTCCTTTGAATGGCTGCCCCCATTGCTACACAGCAGCTTATTTATGTAAACAATAGTAGTGTTTCTGAAGCAAACACAGCAGTTTTACCAGTGCAGGGCAACACTGCATTATATTTTCATTACTTTAAAACACTTTTATTTTTTGACGTTACTGTTCCTTTAATACCTGTATATGCTGTTATACCTAGCCATGCAGCTGGTTAGTCCCCTTTTGTCTATAGTGACAGCAGAAGGCACAGGACCACACTATACATTTTATTAGGGTAACCAATTCCCCAAACACATATACATAAATTTTTTTACCACCACAGGGCCTTTTACAGTCCTGCACCCCCCTGCATTTCCAGGGAGGGGCACTGCTCTGTGGGCGCCCAAGTACCTAGCTAAGTAACTTTTCTACTGACTCGAGTATAAGCCGAGGTAGCGTTTTTCAGCACATTTTGGGTGCTGAAAAACTCGGCTTATACTCGAGTATATATGGTATTTATGTAGCTCTAGCAGCTGATTAACAGAGCACAAGTTAATAAAGATGCATTCATTTCTCTACACAGCATGTGTTGAGTAAAGTTATTTTCCATTTATCAATTCATTTGAATGAAATATGTATTGTTAATATAATATGCTTTCTTTATTTCAGGAAAAAAAACAATAAGCCCAAAAGAAGCACAGAATGGGAAAACAGGGATGCATACATTGATATGAAAAGTATGGTTCTTGATTCAGTTTTCTGTGGCAATATATAAGTAGGCTTTTTATTGCAATATCCACCTAATGAGAATCTTTTGTTATAGTAAAAAATAGTAAGGAGCTTGCATATGATGGAAGATGGGTCTACCCTTTATGTGACAAGTATAACAAATAAAGTGAAACGCCCGCACCTATGAAATCCCTCCACAACAAATTTTACCTGAGATTATGGAATTCACCCTAGATTATACATCCTTTCACAGGAGCCTTTCAACCATATACATCTGTATTTTTACTGTAGGTTAATTTGGGTTTGTGGAAGGGTTTACAAATCTCAGGCCTAATAGAACTGATTAAGATGAAAATGTTTCTTTATATACCAGTGTAAATTGCCATTACTGATGACTATCAAGTGTGGGGCTATGGGCCACCAGAAGTGGGTGATCCACAACAGATCAGGCATAAAATGTGAATTGGTCCTGACTAGTCTAGTCTCCTATATCAAGTAATTAGCAGGTAACATTTACTATTCACCTGTTTAAAAGCAAACATCTTCTTGTTTTTGATAGAGCACTTTCACAAGTCACAACATCTGTGGCAGTGAAGGGCACGTTATCTAAAAGTACCAGTACCAGGACCAGGAGGGATTTTTTGAAAGTGTAGTTAATGGAGCTGCTGTAAACACTACTTTAAATATATAGCATTTCTTTTGGAATTGGCAACTGTAATCAATATTCTAGGCTGATTGAAATAGACGGCACAGACGGCACCACTTCACAAATAAATTCAGTCTAGGTCACTTTTCATTGGTGCTACATTTTGAATATTTATGTTGATTAGTGCAGAATTTCGGAACCATCCCACATGGGAACAAAGATGAATCACAATAAGTAGATGCAAAGTTCTGTCTGACCACATGCTGCACTGATTGATAAATATAAATTACTGTGGGGGTACCCTGAGAACATGCACAGGGTGAAACCAAGGACAAGTTTTAGACCAATGAAAACACTTTGCTTACTGTCTGGTCAAAGGCAAAGTTCTAGGGTGTGCCAAATAAGGCTGTGGTTGGATATTTGGTATCACCACTGGCTGGGGATCACTACTTATAAAGAGATTCTGTACATATGTACACATACATATAGGGTGCCAGCCCTAGACTGGTATTCAAAAATAAGCCCTTGCATTTCAAGTACACAGAGGCACAAATAGCCCAAAAAAAATTGACTAGCTATGGCTTTGCACCTTGCCTTGCACATAACCCTATAGTTTCTAAGTACCATTTATTTTGTCTTTTCCTGCTTTTCTGTTTTACACAAAGTTTTAAACAGGATGCAGATAATTTTTAAACATGATGCAGATATTTTAGAGCAGAAGAAAATGTTAATGAGCCTTTTGGATAAACAGCAGTGCTCCTTTATACACATCGTCTGACTGGGCTGGTGGGACACCAGGAAAAAAACCTGGTGGGCTCTGGTCCTTGTGGACCCCACTTACCCAGGCCCACCACTGTGGAAATGTGGGCCCACTCCTCCCACCGATCTCGGCTGCCAGCAGGAAGTTAGAGGTACACAGTCCATGTGGCAGGGAGGGGTTTGGGTTTGGCAGTGTCAGTTTTAAAAGTGGCAACTGGGGTGGGGGCCCCTGAGGTGGCAGCCCTGGACACCCCAGTCCCACACTGCTTACAAACTAAGAATTACCTGTACTAACTAAGCTGCTCCTCTTTGAGCAGCATGGATGGTTTAATTTGCTTAGTAAAATGTAAGTATAAGCTTATTAAATAGCAAAATTATTGATTTTGCATGCAAGCCTGGACTGGCAATGTGGGTTCTGGCAAATACAGAGGGGCTGCTGTAAGATGCCATTGACAGTCACGAGTTAGTGGGCTTGTGGGGGCTGTTTGGGCCTCTGTGTGCTTGAAATGCAAGAGCCTATTTTAAATCTCAGTAATGACCTGTTTGTAAGAAAAAATATAACTGGGGCTAGAGCTTGACACGTTCTTATTGGAAAGAGCTAGTAACTCATAGTAACCAATCAGTTGTTTGTTTTCTGACAGATGACTATATACCTGCTGTTTGATTGTTATGGGTTACTAGACCTTGTGCAAACATTAGAACCTTTATTACTCAACTTCTTAAGAAACCATGACCCATCTGGTGTGAATATAAAACAAACTTATATTCCAAACTGAACAGGTGCACAAAGGTACCTGTACATGGCCCAGTCCCATAATCAGAAGCAAGGCTTCCTTAAAGGGATTCTGTCAGTGGCATAACTAGATATTACTGGGCCCCAAAACTCTCCAGAGCAAAATAATTTGAGGGGCCCCAAAACTCTCCAGAGGTTGTCCTGTTTTACCAATTTAATCATTAATTAGAGCCTCATGGTGCCCCTATACCTCCTGGCCCCTCCTGGATTCTGTAGTTATGACAGTTATTCTGTCATGATGTTTTTTATGTCATTTTTTTAAAGGAGAACTAAACCCTAAACATGAATATGGTTAAAAATGCCATATTTTACATACTGAACTTATAGTATCAGCCCAAAGTTTCAGCATCTTAACAGCAGCAATGATTCAGGACTTCAAACTTATCACAGGGTGTCACCACCTTGGAAAGTGTTTGCGACACTCACATGCTCAGCTGTTGAGAGGCTAAGATAAGGGGTTTTCACAAATTTACAAGCAGGAAATGAGGTCTGTCTTTAATATAATCTGATGCTACAAGGGTGATTATTAAATTCTGATGCTAATTGTGCTGGTTTCTGAGCTTATTTAGTAAATATGTGTAGTAATTACTAATCAGCCTTATATTGTGACATTTCTATTCTGTATATACAGTATATCATGAGTTGGTCCTTATGCTCAGGTAATTGATAGCCGCACAAAGCATGTGCAGTGAATCAGTTACTGGGGCATAAAAGAGACATAATAGGCTGTGGTCGCCTTTGGCTGGCACAGTATCCCCAAAACACATGTACAACATTTCTAGCCTACTTCTTTAGTTAGTTTATAGTTCTACTTTAACTACCATATGTTCCATAACACATATCTACAGTTTGGTAGCCTTGATTAGTTAAAGAAAGGCTTAGAGGCAAAACTATGTGACATCAAATACACCTACAGGGTACCGTTTCTCCCACCAATGGCACACAGGTCATTTTCTCTATGCATGCATGCTAGTGGAGAAAATCCAATCCACTGCCATCAGGGGAGCACAGGGGGGAAACAGTACCAGGCCCAGTAGTTTTTAAGCTTTAAGGGGGGGCCCTGAAGGGGAGCGAGAGGCCACCGAAAGGAGCAACAAGCAGCCGAATGGAGCCAAAGAAGAGAATGAAGAAGATCTTTACAGGTAAGTTCCACTGAACACCAATGGTCTTTTTTTTAATCCCCTGGCCACCAATTTATTTTTTCTTTTTACTTTTATGGGGGACCCAGGCCACCGATGTTATTAAAAACTTTTATGGGGGGGGCTGGCCACAATGTTTCTTTTATAACTTAAATACTATAACATGTATTTATATAGCGCCAACATATTGCGTAGCACTGTAAAAATGCGTACTTTAGCATTTCCACGCCAAAATCCATTATGTGTGCTAATAAATTGATCCTGTATCTGTCAGTGCAAACACATAAAAGAGGCAGTGGATCTGCCCATGTGTCCTAATCCTTTGGCTGGCAGACTCAGATTCAATCCCTTCCTCCCTTTGATCCATGTTGAAGTGATGAATTTGGGACTTGAACGTCCCTCTGCTTTCCATAGCAGGCACCACACACTTAACACACATTTATTTTTTTCTTTCTAGTATTTATTATTTACAGTTGGAAGTTTATTGCCACATTTTAAATCATAAAAATTATTAACTACAAAGTAATTTAATGTTTAAATGTGTTTAAGTAGCCTTAAGAATATTTTTTTCATGTCTGTGGTCTTAAGGAATGGTGCTAGAATGTATGGAGAGACCCCCTTAGCTGGAAAACTCCAGATTCCAAGCATTCCACATAATAGGCCTTTACCTGTACTGAAAATTTCCACAGAAATACAAGTTGTAAGGGGCTTTTCCTGTGTGTTATTTGCAAATCAGATTAAAACAGAGCAAACTGCCGTTACAAAACTAACATACATTTATTCTATTCTGATTTAACAACTTTGAGACCCTTTTGTCTGCTAAAATAAAATTAAGTGTCAAACAATGCAGAGGGGGGAAGTCTCTAACTTTTTTCTCTAGTCAAATTGAAAACATACTCATTCCAGGTTATAAAGTCAGTGATGGCTCAGTAAAAGAAAAAAACAAATGTACAAAGCCGTAAATATAAAAAGTAGTGGTGTCAAAAATGGCAAGGCCCCCAAATGTTTATTTTTTATGTACAATTTTATTTCTCCTATTTTTTTTCCCCATCGCTCATGAAAAAAAGGGTTTTTACACCCAGTGTTCTGAGGAGATTGTCTAGTGACAGCCATCTTAGAAGAGCTTGACCTGGGTATGACCCTGAGCTCAGCTGGTGGTGACATACTTCAGGCAATTGATGGACGTGAGATGAAGGAGCCTATGTAAAGTATCCTGGGGATTTTAGGGGAAAAAAGCTGTGCATTATTCTTTACAGTTGTTCCCTTTGCTGAAAGGCAATATTTGTTATATAAGTTTGCATTTGTTCACAGAGATTAAAGAGGCGCATTACAATAGATCTCATGTTCTTGGCTGTATGTAACATTTCCCTTATTAGTCTTTTTGACAATCATCAGGTGTAAGCTAATGGACACAGGGTAATGAGCAGATCAAAGTGAATTCAAAACCAATACAACTAATTCACGAAACATGTCTAAATTAGCAATTCCCACAAGAATCTCCTTTTATTTTGTCCTTTTAAGCTGGAGAGCTGAAGAAGAGATCCCTTGCACCACATTTATATAAATGATCCATTATACAATGTATGAAATGTAATCCTATTTATATATTTCAGGTTTGCTTCTCGACTTTAGACAAGCTGGAGATGCCAACGCCGTTGTAACAGTCCCTCCAACTGCTGACATTACATCCTGTCTCACAAGCTATTGATGACAAGAAATTTTATACAAATATAATATGACTAATACAGAGGTGAGTGACAATAACATGCGCATAGTAAAGAATGAAAAAAAAAATACTAAGTGATAAATTGCAAATGCGCCATTTGCTGCTTAAAATGTATTTTTTTTATTTCTTCCCATAATTAAGGGCTTAAAAAAAGTCAATAGCTTTTGCACTGCTGAACCATTTGGAGCAGAGGGTATTCAAGCCAAACATTAGGGGGCTTATTTACAAACATTCAAATTTCTTTTTTTTCCTTAAAGATTTAGTAATTAGTAAATTATCATCTTTGGCAGTTTTCTGTTGGCACAAGTCATTAACCCACTGCATTGTACTTCAGTAAATGGATACTACAGGGCAGATTTACTAAACTCGAGTGAAGAATTCGAATGGTAAAAAATTCGAATTTCGAAGTATTTTTTTGGGTACTTTGACCATCGAATTGGTCAAATTCGATCGAATCGAATGATTCGAACGATTCGAAGTAAAAATCGTTCAACTATTCGACCATTCAACCATTCGATAGTCGAAGTACTGTCTCTTTAAAAAATACTTCAACTTCATACTTCGCCACTTTAAACCTACCGAGTTGTAATGTTAGGCTATGGGGACCTTCCCCAGCACTTTTCTAAGCTTTTTTTGATCGAATAAAAATCCTTCAATCGATTGCTTAAATTCGTTCAAATCGTTCGATTCGAAGGATTTTATCGTTCGATCGAACGATTTTTATTCAATCGTTCGATCGAAGCATTTGCGCTAAATCCTTCGAATTCAATATTAGAATTTGAAGGATTTAACTTCGAGGGTCGAATTAGAGGGTTTATTAACCCTTGGAATTCGATCCTTGATAAATGTGCCCCTACATCTACTGCTGAGATTTATTGGTTCATTGTCTTGTAGCTTTTACATTCTCTGTGTTAGAGAGGTCTATGAATACCCCTTGTTTTAGCATCAGTCCTATTTCTTGAGTATTTTTGTAATTAGAACATTTTTATTTGTACGGTTTTGAATTGAATTAATAGATACAATGTTTTTTAGTGAGGATATTCAAGGAGTGACATCTTCAAGTTATTAATCTGAGGACAGACATGATAGCACTTATCTTGAATGTACTGTTTTTTTTTACTTGTGGCTATTTTTTAGTCTAGACTTTTATGTTGTAAAATATACAGATAAAATATACAGCCATATAAATGTAATGGGTTGTTTTTGTTGTATTGTATATTTATATGTATATTTTTGCTGTTCCCCATTTGACCACAAACATGGTAGTAGCACCTAATAATGTTCTGTTGAAACCAACAACTTCACATTCCTTAGGGAGGGCAAATATAGTTGATGCAGTGACGGTTTGACTTTGGCTTGACCAATAGGGATGTAGCGAACTGTTCGCCGGCGAAACTTGTTCGATTCGAATGAAAATCCTTCGATCGAACGATTAAAATCCTTCGAACGTTCGATTCGAATGAAAAATCCTTCGAACGTTCGATTCGAATGAAAAATCCTTCGAACGTTCGAATCGAACGATTTTAGCGGGTGTTCGAAGTTCGCGAACTGTTCGCGAACGTTCGCATTTTTTGCCGGTGTTCGCGAACGGCGTTCGCGAACACCAAATCGGCAGTTCGCTACATCCCTATTGACCAATCACAGGTAATTCCACAAATTAAGCACCTTCAGAATCACTAACGTGTGTCCATTTTTTTTACATTTACCTTCTTTGTTGCACTATAAAGGACATTGATTCTTGACTACCAAGGCTAGTAGTACTTATATAGAACAGGCACCAGTATACTAGAATACAGGAATATAAATGGCTGCCTTTGGAATTAGATGCAGAAGCAAGTCATCCTGATGTCATGAAAAATCGGGGAATTTTGTAAATGATTTTATTTTACATAAAGGAGCAATGTAGTAATGCTCCCCAAAGAAAAAAGTCTATCATTATGAGAGCATCTGGCAACAAGGTCTTACATTGTAGAATGGAGACATTTATGCTGATTTATTCCACTTACCCTTTCTGAGTTTAGGTATATGTCATGAATCTGCATATGACAAAGGCACAGATAAATCAATAAGTGGATCTGATAGATCACCTGATTGATCCACTGCAACTAGTCTGTGGATATTAGAAATATTTATTGTTGGGGTGGGAAAGCTGAGCAAACCAATTCTTCCATGTATATTCCCTATAGTCTAGAGAACAAGTCTGAGTTTGATTTCCTTTCTGCACAAATAGATAGAAGAAAGCACAAGCAATTTGTGATTTTATCTCAGTAACTATATATTTTCTAGTTCAATAGGTAAGCAATTCAAGGAAATAGCTGTCTTGGACAATACATGATAAAAATGTGGGAGGAATCAAAAGGACAAAAATAAACAGTGGCATGTTCCCTGTGGCCCCAGAAATGCATGACTGACAAATTAGAAACCTAGTATACAAGGTTCTCTCTGGAGTAGCCACCTTCTTCACTAAGGTCTTTACCAGGAGGAAATATTGTCATTCTGTGACAAAGTGGAGTTTAATTATCAGGGGGTACAAATCAACTGCTTTTGTTCATTCCTGGACCCTGATAACTAATAATATTTGCAAAGAACAAATGCTCTGCAATTTATTGTTGCTATGACATAAAATATTGTACATGGCTCTTACAAAACAAAAAATAGATTTAATACATAGAAGAGTAGTATTAATATTTCCTATGTGTGTTTCTGGTTTCCAAACAAAAGTATTTCTATTTGTATGGTGTGTTTTGTGAACACCATAGAGAACAGAACAAAATAATCAAGAATCTTCAAAAAAGTCTGCTATACTACTCATCTAGAAGCATGACATTGGTTGATGCTAAACATCACCCAGATTAGGTAAAACAATCTTCAGGATCTCAATGAATCTTAGATCCGATGTAATTATTTTGCAGAAAAAGACACTTTCTCGGTTTGATATTTTTCTTTTCTTGCAGGCCACACATATTTCCAAAATCACATATTTACATTCAACCTGGGAAAATAAACTGCTTGCAGTTTACAGTCAACACCCTTGGTGTGCTCATTCTTTGATACATGGCATTTTATGAAAATGTTGAGTTTACAACAGATGCCAAATGTTCAACATGGATTGAGAGCTAGTGACTAACATTATTTTTGACTATTATTGTAACCACAAAATATAGATGGTTTTGTTTTTTTAACAGGACAACCAGGGAAATTAAGGCACTACAACGACATAAAAGTTTATCTTATAGTTTACTTCATCAGTAAGATTCACTTGCAACAATGCATGCAAATGATTAATAAAGCATTACAAACAATAAAATGTGGGGACATTTTTTTGTAACATCACAAATACTAATCACCAGAAAAGTATAAATCTCTATAGATCTTAATCCCAAGTTTGCATTTGAGGTCTTTTTACAAGCTTCATGAATTCAGCAGATGATAAATATGTGCATATGCATGTATAGCAATAATATAATGCTTGGGACCTGGGGCTTACAGTTAAGTTATTGCCTATATATTTTGCTAAAAGTAATTTTAACATTAAATAAACCCAGTAGGACTGGGTTTTGCCATGTATGTAGCCTAGTTGGTATCAAATACAAGGTACTGTTTTATTATTACAGAGAAAAAGGAAATCATTATAAAAAATTAGAACTATTTTATTTAAATTGACTCTATGGCAGATGGCTTTCCTATAATTCAGAGCTTTCTGTATAAACAGGTTTCCCGATAAGGGATCCCATTCCTCAAGTTGACTCAGGTGGAAATCAGAAGCTTCAGTCGCCTGAAAATGCCTCGCCAAGCTTTTTCAGGCGACTGTTGAAAAGCGCATCGCCTCGTGTGGTTAGCACAGGCGTTTTTACATAGGCGCCCATACAAAACTGTCGCCTGCGCCGGTCGCGGCGACTGGCGCGGCGCTTTGTCGCCGCGACCGCAAACGCGTGGCTATCTCCCCGTGTGGAATAGCCCTAAAGGAATTCTGTCATGATTTTTATGTATGTATATTTTATTTCTTTCTGGCAGGCTGTTGTTTCTCCTATTACATTTAACTGAATGTGACACAGTGGCTTTTACCATTGAGTGTTGTTCTTAGATCTACCATGGAGCTGTTATCTTGTGTTAGGGAGCTGCTATCTAGTTACCTTCCCATTGTTGATGTCAGGCTGCTGGGGGGGGGTGATTTCACTCCAACTTGCAGTACAGCAGTAAAGAGTCACTGAAGCACAAGTCACATGACTTGGGGCAGCTGGGAAACTGACAATATGTCTAGCCCCCATGTCAGATTTCAAAATTTTTTTCAGAAAAAAATCTGTTTGCTCTTTTGACTAACTGATGCGTTTTGAGAAAAAAAAAATATTTCCCTTGACAGTATCTCTCTAATCAGCATTTGTTATACACTGATCCCAAGACATAGAAACCTTAGACCCTTTCTGCCCAAACATATGGATCCCCAGATTTGCCAACTGTAACCAAAAGAGTGAAAAAATGGCTTGCTTCAGACCATAGGGCAAAACAGTCCAATGTATTATAATTTCTGAATCTGCTGTGAATCAGGCTTCTATAATTTTTTTTTACTGAGCTGCTCATTCTCCCATTGATCCATAAGTTCATCTGCAACTGCCATATTAGCTTGACTCCCCTGGGTTTCTGTATCACTTGTCCTACAGGAGACAAATGGTCACATTCTGGTAGGCAGTCAGCAATTCAATGTGCTGTGTCCTACAACACAAAGATGATATCAGATCTGCATAGCGGCTAAAAACAAGAATTACTTTGACAAACACCAGAAAAAATAACAGGGCAAACATGTTAAAGAATGTTTTAGTTTCGGACAGATCTTTGTTTCTACAGTGCAGGTCATGATTATTTGAGGGTTTATTTTTCTGTTCAGACACACCTTTCACAAGGATTTAGCAGAAATAGCAAGAATAGGTTTTTTTCTCTTTTGCAATTGGTGTTAAGTGAAAATAACAATGCCAGTTGTGCAGTTTCTATGGTAAGGAAAGTGAAATAACTGACCCTGTAAGGAACGTAATGACTTTCACAGAAGCTGCCTCTCAGCCAGTGTTATGACACCTTGGTACAGTATGTGCTAACTTTTGTTCAAGGCAGGAACCATGAGAAAAGGGAATTAAAAAAGAAAGAAGCAGGTGTTAAAAAATCTTCACAAGTATTACGTCAGGGCACAAAAATATTCAGTTTCTCTAGTTCGCAGATCTATGTTCACATTGAGTTAATGTTTTACTATGATGTTAATGATGATATTCTGAGATAAAATCCTTTTTCATTTTGTTCTATTTGTCTAACTTTGGGACTACTCTATCTAAAATGTGAAATTTAACTAAGAAACTACTAAGTACAGCACTTTGGTAAAATGGGGATTCTGCAGATTTTGCTACATATCACACATTAAAAAGACTCTTGAACAACCACAGGCACTTGACTTGCATTCAGCCCATCTTCCCTTCTCCCTTCTGCATAGAACACTGTCATACCGAGAATTGATTATTAGATGTCGTAGTGTGTAAGGTTGCCACCTGGTCAGTTTTAAGCATATATCAATGATTCTTGATCCCAATCTTATTAATAGGGAAGAACCTTGCTATCGCTTGGTCTCACTGTGGCTTCTTTATACAGGTCCTGGTCATAGTTTGATCTTACTGTAACCTCTAAATGGAATTATTGTTCCTTTATTACTTACTTTATTACTACCAGAGTTCCATCTTTGCCTCTGTCCAAAGCATCATTTCCCACTGAAAGAAATCCACAGTAGGTTGAAACTTTTTCTGCTTGATTTAAAAAAACGAATGAACAAAAGCAGGGGGTAGTGTATGTGTATTTACTTGGCCTTAAAGGAGAAGGAAAGCTCCAAGACAGTTTATTGCCAATAGATTAGCCACAATAGTGCAAGCTAGAATGCTATATTTATTCTGCAGAATGCTTTACCATACCTGAGTAAACAGCTCTAGACACTGTCTCTGTTTGTTTAGGATAGAAGCTGCCATATAACCTTGATGTGACATCACTTCCTGCTTGAGTCTCTCCCTGCTCACTTACAACTCTGAGCTCAGATTATAGCAGGGATGGGAGGAGGGAGGGGAAGAGGAGCAAACTGAGCATGCTCAAGCCCTGCCGTGGAGGTTTCAGCTAAAATCAGGAAGTCTGATACAGAAGCCCATGTGTACACAATAGAAAGAAAGAAATGTGGTGTTTCTTTTGATAGATGACTCAGAGCAGCATTACTCTGAGGGTTTACTGGTGTATTTATATAGGCCTTTCTCATAAAGCTTATTTAATTTTAGCCTTTCCTTCTCCTTTAAGATAAACACTGTAGCTTTTTTTTAGCAACACACTAAATACTTTAATATTGCATATATTATGCATTAAAATGTGGCTAAAGCAATATCACTTCTTTAATAGAAAGTTTTAATCTGCAAAGATTATTAGAGCCGAACGTGATGGGGTGCCGATATCATAGATCAACATAAAAAATCATTATTTATAAACGAGCAGCCAATTTCTATACTAAAGGAAGAGCTTATAGGCCAGAGAACTGATGAAAGACAAGCACATATTTAAAGCCATTTCAGTGAGTGACACTACTGCTTTAAGTAAAAACAGAATTGCATGAAATTAGAAAGGAAGAACAGCACTATGCTTAGTTCAGAAGCTATCTAGGACAGGCACTATTCAGGGAACAGGCATAGTTACAGTAGATATAATTGGGTCTCGGGTCATAAGGTTTAGCGGGAAAGCTATTTCTAATTTAGAAAACTATTCCACTGGGAGGGATTACAACATCTTAGTATGTGGTGAGAAACAATGGTAAGATAGTGTTTTTATGTGATATTGTAAGCTGATCATATTGTTGTTAAACCTACACACTGCATTCTAAGCCACAAAGAATATGGAATCTTGTATTAAATTAAGAAAAATGCGTTCACATTACCATAAATCTGCTCCCAATTTGGCTGTCTTTAAGCAATAGGAATGCAAACTGGGAAACTAATGTCCTAGAACTCCTATTAAGCTTAATAGCTGTAAAATGTTCCCAACTTGAAACAAAACTCTTCACAATCAGATGTTTTGTATCAGGATTTTTATATCACCTTTAATATAGTGCATACATTTTTTCATGTAAAAGAAAAAAATAGTATTATGAATGTATGACTGAATGATTGAAGCATGAGCATATTACTAAATACTGCAATACCAGAGGTTGCCTGGGAGCCAGAATTTTAAAAGATCTAGGGTGGGATCCTAACTGAAAGGCTATTTTAATATCAAATCATCCCAAGGTTGTAAGGTTATATAAATACCGTGCAGGACTAGTCTGGGATTCAAAATAGGCCCTGCCATTCCTAGTACACAGAGGCCCAAACAGACCCCAACAGCCCAATTAATAATCACTTTCTATGGCATCTTACAGCAGCCCCTCTGGCATTTGCCAGAACCCACAGATTGCCAGTCCGGGCCTGATACCGTGTAGGCCAGTTACTTTAGTTATTCAATGCAACAAACAAAACAATCCTTTGATTGGAAAGTACATATCATTGATTGGAGGCACAACAATTTTATTCAGTATATTTAATGTTTACATTTTTTTTAGTACACTTAAGAATTGGAGATCCAAATTACAGAAAGACCCCCTTATCTGGAAAACCCCAGGTCCTGAGCATTCTGCATAACAGGTTCTGTACCTGTACTACAGTTTTTTTTGGATAACTGATCTTCTGTTTATAATGTTTCAGTTAAACATGTAGTAGGTGATATCCCTTAAAGGATAACTAAATCCTGAAAATGAATATGGCTAAAAATACCATATTTATCATTTAGTGAACTTATTGAACCAGCCAAAAGTTTCACTTCTCAATAGCAGCAATGATCCAGAATTTCAAACTTGTCACAGGGGGTCACCATCTTGTAAAGTGTCTGCCACACTCACATGCTCAGTGGGCTCTGAAAATTAATGTGGCTAAAAATGCCATATTTTACATTCTGAACTTATTGCACCAGCCTAAAGTTTCAGCTTATCATTAGCAGCAATGATCCAGGACTTCAAACTTGTCACAGGGGGTCACCATCTTGGAAGTGTGTGCAACACTCACATGCTCAGTGGGCTTTGAGCAGCTGTTGAGAAACTAAGCGTAGGGGTTGTTGCAAATTATCAAGCAGAAAATGAAGTTGGCCTGTAAAATATATGCTGATCCTACAAGGCTGGTTATTAAATTCTGATGCTAGTTTCACTGGTTTCTGTGCTGCCATGTTGTAATTATCTGTGTGAAATACTAATCAGTTTTATATTGTGATATTTTTATTCTACACTACTCTATATTTTGAGCCTAAGCACAGTAAGTGACAGCAACACAGAGCATGTGCATGAAAAGAAGGTAGGGAGCTACTGGGGCATCTTTGGAGGAACAGATCTGCTAAAGGGCTGTGGTTGCCTTGGGCTGGTATAGAAGCCTAAAACATAATATACAACTTTTCTATCCTACTTCTTTAGTTAAGCTTTAGTTCTCCTTTAAAGTACTACTAATATATAAAATCTTTTTCACAATGTTTTATTTGTGAGAGTAAAGGCCCTATAATGTGTGACCAGTAGAGACCTGTGGGACTAAGAGCAAGAAATGTCATCAACATTGCAATACTGATGAAAAGATGCAGTTAACTCATTGTGGCTCGTGAGCTAAGAGTCTGTAATAATGCCTTCTTACTGCTGTTTTGAGCACTGATAATTAGATTTCACTTTGGTCCATCATGAAATTGTTTTGCATCCCTTTGCCCTAGGATTTAAAGAAGGAGTACTGTTTCTTCATACTTAATAAGACCTATATATAATTCTTAAATTATGATAAAACTCTGTTTAATTTTCTTTCAATGACTTCTTTTGCATCCTTTCAGCAGCTATTTGGGTCCATATTACTGATGTACTACTGAATGTTCTGCATTTTATCCAGGACTGCAGAGGCTTTGACACTGACATTTTTCTTATCATCTTCCACTCCGAGCCTCCCTATGAATCTATTAGTGTTATTACAAATAACAAGCATTTCAGATAAAAGTATTGGGGGCAGCCAAACATGTATGGTCATCTTAGGAAAAGCAAAGCAACAACCCCATGAATTGGCTAACTAATCACATAGAGAAGATGAGAGATGAAAATGATGCTGAAAAAAATAAATAGGAAATATCATATAATCTCCTTTATGACATGGAACCATATAATGTATATACAAATCTGTGTGTCTGTGCCAAACAAATGCATATACTTTTAAATACTGCTTTAATTTCCTCTGCACACATGATTTCGATGTTTTTGTTATTTTATCTTGCACAATATAATTATACTAGCCTGTACTTCACATTTGTTGAATTAAACTGAATATCGTATTTTTTATTATATCTGCACTGCGGCAGGTGTTGATATCAATTCAGTTCTAGGTAGAATGCTGGAATGTTATTCACTGGCCTCATAGTAGACAAGCACTGTCAAGTATCCTTCTTCTTAAGAAATTATACTTTTGCTCAAGGCACTTAGCACATGCTAAACTTTTCAGGTGACTTTTAACCCTTTCCTGCGAATGGATGTTATTCAGTGGTATATATGTGTGTGTGTGTGTCCGGTTCTTCATCTGGCCTTATTTAAATGGCGTGGTCTCTGTTGAAAATGAAAATGAGGAGAAAAAAGATATATGACATTTGAAATGTTGCAGTAGTTCAAAAAGTAATTATTAAGTAATTTGTCTGTCAAGTAGCAATTGTTAATTCTCTGAGCCTTGAATTCCATCCAAATGACCCATAAACTGGCAATCTGGATCAAATACTGGTTATTAGGGCTAACGCAATTGGAAGCAATGTGTATGTTCTATTCACATTCGTTCTAAATTACAGGCTTCTCTCTGCTTGCATATGTAACGTCTTGGTTGGTTCCACCTTGATGAATAATGTGCAAACTCCAGGGAACACGGATACAAGGGAGTCATGGGATTAAAACCTGCTTTGAGGAGGTGTTACTTCTAGGTCTCCTAGACATGCAATTGAGTAGCACCCAATTAACTGTATGCTAGGAAATGCAAAGCAGGGGGCAATTCATCAAAGGTCAGATTTTAGTGGTTTTAGAGGTTTTTTGAAACTACAACTAAACTCACAACTCTATGAGTGTTGTAAGATTTATTAAAAAATCCGAATGAAAAAAGTAAAAACATAAAATCACGAGATTCCTAGCAAAAAAAGAAAACCTCTGAAAGTCAGAAATGATTTAGAGTGGTCCAAAAAGATCAGCGCAACTCCCACTGACTTCTATAGGACCTCAACAACTTTTACCTGGCAAAGTTTTGTAGTGGTTTTTGTGGTTCATACATGTAATAAGTCTCAAAGTTTTTGAGAAAACTATTAATTTTTTATAAATTCATGGAAAAATTTGTTAGTAAATGACCACCTAACTTGCGATTTACCAAAGTGAACCCATAGAAGCATCTACATTGGTAACAGACATGCAAGTTGTGAACCATGCTACTGAAAGAAGATTTTGTTGAGATTATATATATAATTTTTAAGATAAAAAATCCATCCAATCTTTAAACCTCACAAATAGTTATCCCCCACCCATCCCTTTATTAAAGAGAACCCTATGTTGGTTTTATTTTTATATGCTAATCCTGTATGCCTTTGATACAGATTGGCAACCAAATCTGAACCCCTTATTTACGATTGAAGCAAACCAGTAATTTATATATAGGCAGATTTATGTTTGCATCCCTATAATTAAATTCCATTTTAGGCATATATATATAACATTATATTATATTTTGGAGTAATTATGTGGTACCTTCTACTGCTATAGTTGATGCTATCAACTATTATGCTTAACTTGATATCCTATAATTGATATATTTAAATTTTTTTTGTTGTGGCCTAGGGGTTTTAAGAATCATCTGCAGATATTGACACAATATTATTGGATTAAAATTCTCCAAAATATTCAAAAAGGCTAATATGGATCACTATGGGAAAATGTGTATTTTGCTCATAGTGCTGCTTTTGGAATGACAGCCCAAATCACTGCATTTTCTAAACTATAGCAATGTTAAGATAGTGCCCAACTCTTCGCTGAGCAGATGTCAGGTTGCTTGGATAGATAATAATAATTCAGCGTTCTGTGCAATGTAAAGGCTCCTTTTTTAGGCTGCTGAAACTCACAAAACTGCACATTTTCTTAAATTTTCAGTGTGGAGTGTAAGTATAACTTTTGGCTATAAATGCCATAAAAGATTACAGCTTTTATAAAAACCAATGAATATGAATATACTGTGATTGTGAAAATATTTAGAGCATTTGTAATTTTCAGTAATTAAGCAAATACATAAAAATACACCTGCTTTCGTTAGCAGAACAGTCAGATTGACATTTTAGAAATTCTGCAACATATATTGCTTGCATTCCATATGGGATTATCGAACTTTAGCTTAAAGGAATATGTTCACTTATTTATTAGTTTATTTGTTTCCCCAAACCATAACTTTTCTTTAATAATGTTCTGCATTCTCTGAACATTCTTAACTGTCAGTAAGACTGACATATCACAACTTTCATTAGCTTGCAAGAAATCTGAGAAGTACAGTACCTCAGAAATCTATCTATGCAATGCAACATATATACTTTATGGCCGAAGTTATCTGGATATCTATGTGTTCAACATTTAATTCCCAAACCAGTGGTATTAATACAAAGTTGTTTGGCCCTCCTTTCACTGCTATAACATGCTTTACTCAACTATATTTTGTAACAGGTTGTCGCTTCAATTCAGCTACAAGAACAATAGTAATTTTGGGCACTAATGTGGGGAATCAGGCCAGACTTGAAGTCAGCATTTCAATTGAAATAAAGTAAAAGAGATGGAATTATCAATAATGTTATTGCATGGTTTATTTAGGTATTGCTTTTATGGGAAACAGCCCAGGCCATTATTCCTCCAACATTAAACTCTAAGGTTAGACCAATGTGGGTCTAACCTTATCTGGTTCTAATCTGGTTCTCTCTGTTGCAGTGCTACACAACAAAGAGTGTATCTTCCATTTGGGATGGCAGGTTTTTGTTTCATTCTGCCATTGTGTTGCCTAAATCTAGCAACCTTGCTACCGCTGAAGACTAAAGTTTGGATATTAGTTCATAAAATATTTATTTTAGAATTATACATTCAGAATTTGGCTACATCATTATTATTGGTTTCCACCTAAAACTGAGATGGGAGAATTACCTACTCATACACCAGCTTGTTTATAAATGGGAGCAGCCTTATGCCCAAATATGGACATGGGAATGTAACAATGGAAACATTATCGGATGAAGGTGGGAAATTTTAAAGGGGTTGTTCACCTTCCATTTGTTTTTAAATTGTTCACCAGACATACTAAAAGTTAACTTAAAGGTGAACCCCCCCCCTTTAAAACTGATGCAAATAAATGTTTGATTCCCATTCTTGCTATGAAAATTGTGTACTGAATTTTAAAGTTTCATTTTTCACTTTCTAAAGCAGCTCTCAGAGGGGGGTCACCGACTCTATTACTGATACATTTAGTTGATACATTTGATATATTTATCCCTGTTGAGCAGGATCCCAGAGCTTAATTGAAGGCAGGTGTTAGAATTGATACAATAGTTGCTAATATTACACACCTACTGCTGAGAAATGTATAATTGTATCAACTAAATGTAGCAAACTGTAACAGTTCAGAATGCCCTTCAGGATTCCCGAGCTGCAAGACTGAAACACTAGAAACAGGACCATTAAACTTTAAACTTAAAGTTTGGGAAAACGGCAAAAAATAAAAGATGAAAAGCAATTGAAAAAAGTCTTTGATTATGGCAAACAATCTGAAAAGCGCTCAAGTGAAAATAAAAGTGTTTGGAAGGTGAACAACCCCTTTAAGGTGCAGTATTTGTACTATAGTTGTTGCCCAGGCCTTATTCTCAATGACCCAGTCCAATTGCTGGGTCATTGAGAATTGGGCTGGGTCATTGAGAATCTAAATATAAATTTGCTGAATCTAATTATACATTTCACAGGGGAAACGAAAACATAATGGATGCAACACATTTTCATAAGATTCAGCTAAATGCTGATACTTCCACAAAGCATTCAGTGGAATAACTGACTTTGAACAGTGTTTCTATATTCAAGTAAGATTGTTATTAAAAAAAAAATCATGATTTTTGCTGTAATTGTGTACAAATCACAGCAAAATGCAATCCTGATAATGAATTGTTGGGCTCTTGAGATTCAGCTGAATCTAAATGAAGCCAAAAGTGCAAACGTTCTATCAAATTTTGGATTTGGACCATCCACTGGAAACCTAGGAACTTTCTAAACTTCCCTTCTTGCCTTTTAACTGCTTGAGGTGAATGAATGGACCCTCCTCCCTTCCATGTATCTAAAGGTTTAATGTTGCTCCTTATGTTTAGTTTTCTATGTGCTGATGATTCTTGGTTGGGTCGACAAACCTGTTTCTTTTTTCTGTCAGGCAAAATTTGTATGTACTGGGGAGGAATTTGCACCTCCCACTGACTGCTCCCTTTCCCTGCTGTTCACTCCAAAACCAGAGGATTTTACTTCTCGTTCGTCCTATATCTACACTTGAATTTATAAGGAGAGCTCTGTGTCTCACATCTTGAGATGTCTATTGTTTTTCATGCCCTTTTCAATATTTTACATCTGTACCCAGTAAATAAATGGCAGAAGAGGAGCAAAAGTGGCAGACTCAGTGGCGTAACTAGATGTTACTGGGCCCCACAGCAAATTAATTTTAGGGCCCCAAACATATCCAGAGGTTGTCCTGTTTTACCAAAATGTATTGAAATTGTATATGAATTTGAGCCTCATGGGGCCCCCTATACCTCCTGGGCCCCCTGCAGCCGCAGGGTCTGCTTCCTTAGTTACGCCCCTGGGCAGACTTATGGTTTAGTGAAGCTTAAGTATCAGGTCAGGATCCCCTTATATTCTCCTAACAGATGGTAGAAAGATTTATTTGGAGACCTTTAAATTGCTAACCAACTGAAGACTCATAGGGTGGATGTGGCCCTCCATGGAATATTTTTGTACCATAACTTTCTCTTCTTGCCTGACATTATTAATATCAGTCATCCCACAAATATGTATCATGATTAATAAACTGAGAAATACTGTTTTATTAATTATTGTTTATGACTGTAAATTCAAATCAGCAGAGGGTAATTGTTGGTAGTTTTTAACATATAATAATAATCATCATCATCTGCAGCTTTCCAGAAAAAAATCCATTATTTTGTCCAACCATAGTATATAACCAAGTACATCACCAAGGAGCACAGGTCTAATACAGGTAGGGATTGCTCATAGTGGCATAATGGTACAATTTTTATTGAAAGCACATACATTTAAATGTCACACACACTAAGGGGGTTATTTATTAAACTCTGAATGCAAAAATCTGACTTTTAAAAAATCACAAATTTTTCGGAATTTATTAAATCTTTTAATGCATAAATGGTACCATTTATATACAGTAATACATAGGGATGCACCGAATCCACTATTCTGAATCCAGAATTCGGTTCGGGATTCGGCCGGGATTCGGCCAGGATTCGGCCTTTTTAAGCAGGATTCGGATTCGGCCCGAATCCTTCTGTCTGGCCGAACCGAATCCGAATTCGAATTTGCATATGTAAATTAGGGGCAGGAGGGAAATCACATGACTTTTTGTCACAAAACAAGGAAGTAAAAAAATTTCCCCTTCCCATCCCTAATTTGCATATGCAAATTTGCATATTCGGCCGAATCAAAGGATTCGGGGGTTTGGCCGAATCCAAAAATGTGGATTCGGTGCATCCCTAGATTTTACTATTGAGTGTTGTTCTTAGATCTACCAGGCAACTGTTATCTTGTGTTAGGGAGCTGCTATCTGGTTACCTTCCCATTGTTCTTTTGTTTGGCTGCTGGGAGGGGGAATTCAGGGTGATTTCACTCCAACTTGCAGTACAGCAGTAAAGAGTGATTGAAGTTTATCAGAGCACAAGTCACATGACTTGGGGCAGCTGGGAAATTGACAATATGTCTAGCCCCATGTCAGATTTCAAAATTTAATTAAAAAAAATCTTTTCTTTACGTCCTCCAGGCAGCACATACTAATGGGTAAGCTCTGGACCAATCCCCTGGTAGGACAGAAAAATCAACAGCCAATGAGAACTTATATCAATCCCCTCCTTCCACCCTTCCAGCAGTGTTTTTTTCTGTCCTGATCCGTGTAGGAACTCAAAGGGACCTAAGGTCTGAAGAGCCAGACTCTGAGGAGTCTGAAGGCCGTATGGGTTACCACCCCAGGGTGGGTGACTCAGGGGGAAAGTGGAAGCCCTTCCCTTAGGCTTACCTGGCGCCGTTGCTGTAGCCTCTGTATCCCTGTGCGGTTAGAGATGGCTAGCGTTGTTTTGGCTGCCACGCTGCGGTCCTCCCCAGTGCTGTGCGCTCGGGAGTTGACGCACGCTGATGACGTCATTGCATGCGCTCCAGTTACAGAGAAGCGTCAGGGAAGTAACCGGCATGGAGAAACCGGAGGGGTGAGTACTAAGGGATTTTATCCCTGAGGGGGGCGTTTTTAATGGCCGAAATTAGGCTATTTATTCCCCTGGATTGTGCATACACATTGCTGCTTGTTCCTGCGGTCCATGCTGCCAGGCTGCAGTTGGTGTAAGGCTGCAAAAAGGTACTACAGTACATGGTAACCTTTTCTCTTTCAGCCACATCTTGTTAATGTGTTGCAAATATACATTACACATGTCCTTTTTTTCTCTATCTAGATGTCTGACACTGCTAGATTATCTGGAAAGAGGAAGAGGAAATCTAGACATAATAACTGCTCCCAATGTGAACAGCCATTGCCAGATGATTATAATCGCTCTAAGTGTGAAGCATGTCTGCATTCAGCTGTTAAAGAATTTATCCCTAATCAGGAGTGTCTCTCATGGTTTAAAAAGTTTATATCAGAGACTATGTCTGAAATAAAGTCTGGGACGCCATCAACTTCCAGGGTATCGCTGGAAAGTAATAGAAGTTCAGATACAGAATCAGAATCCAGTAACCTGGAAAATGTGGATTCTTCCTCATCTTCGGGCTCTCAAAAGAAAAAGGATATATTTCTTTTTCCCCTAGAAAAAGTAGGGAGGTTAATTAAAGAAGTTAAAAGAGTAGTAGGAGAGGATGTAGCCGAGACTTCGTCCTCAGGGAAAAAGCAGCTTCCTTTCTTTACAGAGAAGAAGTCACCTTATTTTCCGATGCATGATTCGGTTAAGAAATTAATAGAACAAGAATGGCAAAATCCAGGGAAGAAGCCAGATTCTTCCAGGAGATTTAAATAAATGTTTCCATTGGCTGCTGCAGACATTGCAAGCTGGGAAGATCCACCTAAAGTAGACATCCCGGTGGCTAGATTGTCAAAAAGAACTACAATCCCGGTGGAAGAATCGGGAATTAAGGATCAAATGGATCGAAGGGCCGAATGCGCATTTCGCAGAACATATGTAACAGGTTCCAACACTTGTAAACCTGCTATTGCGGCGGTTTCGGTGTCAAGGTCTTTAAAGTTTTGGTTAAAAAATATAGATGCAGGGACTTCAAGAGATGACTTATTGGACATGTTACATCCAATCAAGTTGGCATCAGACTTCTTATGTGATATGGCAGTGGATACATTAAAGCTGGGAGCAAGAACCATGGCCCTCTCCACAGCAGGAAGAAGGGCGCTTTGGCTAAAGGCATGGACAGCAGATTCAGCATCAAAAAATAGCTTGATATCAATGCCGTTTGAGCCGGGAAGATTATTTGGCAGCCCTCTGGATAAGTTACTAGAGAACTTATCATCCTTCAGAAGATCTTTTAGAGATGGAGACAGAGGTAGAGACTCTGGGTTCAGGAACAGAGGTTCCAGATCCAGAAATGTGGCAAAGAATTTTTCCAAAAGATAGAGTCCGATCAAGGCAAAAAAACTGAATTCTGACGCCAGAAGTCAAGAAGAAGTAGGCGGAAGACTAGCTTATTTTCTTCAAGCATGGGAAAAGACTACATCAGATGTATGGGTCCTTTCCATAATAAAAGAAGGCTATTTTATAACATTCCATATACCTCCGGTTCCAAGGTTCTGCGTCAATCAAAGGAAGGAGGATACTGTAAAGTGAATGGCCCTAGAAAAAGCCATAACAGATTTTCTACACATGAAGGTGTTAGAACCAGTTCCTCTATCGGAAATTCAAAGAGGAATTTATTCCCACATTTTTTTGGTACCAAAACCAGGAGGAGATTTCAGATTAGTGATAGATCTCAAATATCTGAATCACTATATAAAAAAAGAAAGGTTCAGAATGGAAACCATCAGGTCAGCCATCAACACTATTCATCAAGAGGATTCAATGATTTCAATAGACTTAAAGGATGCATATCTTCATATTCCCATTCATCCAGTCAGCAGAAAATATCTGCGGATAGCAGTGTATTTGAATTCGGTTCTTCACCATCTTCAATTCAAAGTGCTGCCTTTCGGAATTACATCAGCTCCGAGGGTCTTCACGAAAGTAGTGGTGGTACTTGCAGCAGCTCTGAGGAAACAGGGAATATATGTAGTCCCTTATCTGGACGATTGGCTGTTAAAAGCGGCCTCAGAGCAACAGCTTGTTCTTCATCGGGATCTGACGTTGGATCTATTGAGAAGCCACGGTTGGATCATAAATGTCAGAAAATCAAACCTGCGACCAACAACTTTAATAAAGTTCTTGGGCCTTATGATAGATTCTGCCACAATGAAAGTGATTCTTCCTCCTGTCAAAGTGAACTCTCTTTTTTTATCGATACAGGAACTCAAACATTCTCATATGGGAAGCCATGAAAGTTCTAGGTCTGATGACAGCATCATTGGATGCCATTCCTTGGGCAAAGGCTCATATTCGACCTCTTCAGGAGGAGATTCTCCACAAGTGGGATCACTCACATCTGTCTTTGGACAAGAAGTTTCGGATTTCAATCAAGCTGAAACAGGAGTTGGGTTGGTGGTGCAACAAAAGAAGGTTGTCTCAAGGGAAAACCTTCAAAACCCCGACTTTTCTATCTCTGACAACGGATGCATCTGCCTCAGGTTGGGGGGCTCACCTTGGCGCCCACATGGTTCAAGGGAGATGGTCATCATGGGAGAAAAGACACTCTTCAAATTTCAAGGAACTCAAGGCGGTCAGATTAGCCCTGATGAAGTTCAGCAGACAGTTGAAGAACCAACATGTTCTGGTACACTCAGACAACCTTGTGACAGTCTCATATATCAACAAACAGGGGGGAACCAGGAGCCCTGTATTGTTGAGAGAGTGCAGAAAGATTATGGATTGGGCAGAATGGAATCTTCAATCCATAAAAGCAGTCCATATAAGGGGTGTAGACAACACTTTGGCGGATTGTCTCAGCAGAGTATCCATACGGCAGGGTGAATGGGAACTCAACAATCAACTGTTCTGTCAACTGGTGGAGAGATGGGGAGTACCCGAGATAGACCTGATGGCGTCGAGGAGGAGCAGGAAGCTTCCTCTCTTTTGCTCATTGACAAAGACGGACAATCCAACTTATGTGGACGCAATGTCAATTCCTTGGAACTTCAGGTTGGCATACATTTTTCCTCCCCTGCCGATGATTCAGAGAGTTCTGCTGAAGATCAGACAAGAGAAAGCTTCGGTGATAATGATCGCTCCTTACTGGCCAAGGAGAGCTTGGTTTTCGGATCTTCTATTCCTATCCAAGGGGGAGTATTGGAGATTTCCGATGAAAGAAGATCTTCTCTTTCAAATGCAGATAATTCATCAAAATCCATCCAGACTGAATCTGACAGCTTGGAGATTGAGAGGGAAATACTGACGGTTCAGGGGCTATCTAAAGAGGTAGTTGATACTATGATCCTATCCAGGAAACCTTCCACGACAAAAGTATATAGAAGAGTCTGGAGAATTTTTTCCTCTTGGTGTTCCAAGAAAAAATTCAATCCAAAAAACTGCCCTATTTCAGGAATACTTCAGTTCCTTCAGGAAGGATTTTCAAAAGGATTAAAGCCCAACACTCTTAAGGTTCATGTTTCAGCCATATCATATTTTATCTCTAAAAGTTTGGCTACGGAACCCTTGGTGAAACGATTTTTAAAAGCAGTCTCTAGAATCAGACCAAAAATTCGTTCTGTGGTTCCTCCTTGGGATCTGAATCTAGTTCTATCTCTTCTATGTGACAATCCATTTGAGCCTTTACAAAAAACATCATTGAAGTATTTGTCTTGGAAGACAGCCTTCCTTGTGGCTATCACATCGGCAAGGAGAGTTGGTGAGCTTCAAGCCTTAGCGGCAGTTCCTCCATATACTATGTTTTTCCCAGACAAAGTGGTGATGAGGACTTTACCTTACTTTACTCCGAAGGTTCCTTCAGCTCAAAACATCAATTCCCAGATAATATTGCCAGCGTTTTGTCAGTTTCCTGAAAATTCCAATGAAAGAAAACTTGGTGCATTGGATGTACACAGGTGTTTGTCAGAGTACATCGAAAGGACAAAGCCCATTAGATCCACAGATCACCTTTTTATATTAATTTCGGGAAAAAAGAAAGGTGAAAAAGCTGCAAAGCCTACTATTGCTTCTTGGTTAAAGAACACAATATCCTTGGCATACTCATCTCTGGGAAAAGAACCTCCTAGCCAATTAAAAGCTCATTCCACCAGAGCTATTTCAACATCTTGGGCGGAGAGATCGTCCATCAATATCAATGAAATATGCAGAGCGGCATCCTGGAGCAGTGTTCACACGTTCGTCAAACACTATAAGTTAGACATCGCAGCATCCCAGGATACAGCTTTTGGCAGCCGAATTCTGGAAGCAGCTATTCAGTAAAAAAAAAAAAAAAAAAAAAAAATCCCTCCCAATTTAGCTTGCTAAGTCCCATTAGTATGTGCTGCCTGGAGGACGTAAAGAAAACTGAAAATTTGCCTTACCTGAAATTTTCCTTTTCTTGAGTCCGTAAGGCAGTACAGTAAATCCCACCCTATTAAAAATTATTGCATCAATGGAGAGTTGTGTGTTTCTTATTAGTAATTAGCTTGAAAAGTACACTGCTGGAAGGGTGGAAGGAGGGGATTGATATAAGTTCTCATTGGCTGTTGATTTTTCTGTCCTACCTATATTTTCATAAATTTGCATTTGCATTATTAATGTATTTTATGATTTATGTTGTCTTCATTCAGTATGACTGGAAGTTCTGGCTGCCCATCCACATCCTACATGTAAATTGTGTACTAATAAACTGTTCCTTGTTCCTTGACTTACACCATATCATGATTGTCTGATCTGAGACAAAGACAAATTACTTGTACCCGCAAAAAAGCATTACTAGAGGGGCCACTCTGAATTATGTGAATGCAGATATTCACAGCATGAGGCTCAACTTGCCAAAAAAGCAAACCATTATATAAATGGAATTTCTCTTTGGTGTTATTTATTTATTTATTTGAAGGTTTGACAGTTAAAGATTTGCAACAATTAATGATTTAGCAATGATATGGTATTTAATACTTTTTGCAAAGAAACAGAGGGCAAGCATATGTGTAGTATGGATTTACAGAAAATCTATACTATGATGGGATTATTTTATTGCTCTAGGGCAGGTAGGTTTTGTAAACCGTGTTTTGCACATTTTGTTTAGAGGCATGAAAAATGAAACATGACAACTATTATCCACTGTCATTACCTCTTGTCAGCAATTCACAGGAAAACTCCAATAAGAATTACTGTGGAAGGATTGGCAATGACAAAAAGTGAGACATGACTTGCTGCAAGTGCCTAGAAAACTTAAAAAAAAATCATTTAAGATAATATGTAGGCGATTCCAGGGAGATTAGTCACCTACGGACAAATCTCCTCCTCTTCTTAATGAGGAAACTGCAGGCAACTTTAGAAAGCCGAAGCAATCCGAGTGCCATCCCGACGGTAATTCACATTCTTGCCGGCTGGAAGGCATTTTGTGGAGATTAGTCGCCCGATGAAGTGGAGATTTGTTGCTGGGCTACTAATTTCCCCAAAACGTGCCACCACCCGTAGGGGGTTATTTATCAAATATCAAATCAAATCCACTCAAGTTTTTTATGCTTATTTTTTATGACATCTTCCCGAAAATTTGCTTTGCTGGAAAAAAAATCAGATTTTCATGATTTTTACAGATTTTTCCACCCGAATTTCAAGATTTTTCTGGAATTTTCACCCAAAAACTTCGGGTTTTGCACGAAACCCAGTGAACATCAAAAAATCATTGGGACTTCTCCTATTTACTTATATGCAACCTTGACAGGTCTGTGATGCCGGATTTTCAGATTCGGACTTTTCCATCCTTGAAAAATTCGTGATTTTTGCATTCAGAGTTTAGTAAATAACCCCCTTAGTGTCAACAAAGAGGGGACTAGAGTGTAGGGAAGCAGTTTCTGTTCTTTAACTTGGCCACACCATGATTTTCAAGAACACGTTTAGATGTCTTTCCAATAAATATGTGGAATTGAATGGTTGTTAGTGTGTTTAGTGGTGATAGAGTTGACTGAAAAAAATCTCTTATCTAAGGGTAACTCCCAACCTGCAGCCACTGTTGTGATCGTGCAATGGATGTACACATTAATGCCTTTCATTAAAAATACTTTAAATCCGCTTCTTGAACTTCCACATAGTTGTGCTCTGTGCCTCTGTACCTGTCCCATCCCCTGTTGTGGATAATGTACAAGTGCACCTATTGAGGCTGGGAAACCATGGAGTTACCTCCACCTCTTGAGTTCTCCAGCATCAATAGATGCACAGGAGTAACAGGAGACAGACAGTTGGAGCAAAAATATTTTGCACATTTATAAATGAGCTCAGCTGTTTGCAATAGACACAGTGTACTTGCACATACAGAATTGTGCACAGAAATCATTATGGCGCATGGATAATTATGCATTTCAAATGCAGTTTTCAGTGCATTTATGTTTCATTTGCATCAAAACACAAATGCAACCTTTTTTGCTCAAACACAGTTTTCTGCATTTTTAAAAAAATAAATCTCCCCCTTGCAGCCATAATTACAATGGAATCATTGTAAAAGCTGCATTATATGTAAAAAAAACATTGCAACTTGTGGCCAAAAATTGACTTTTCACACTGCACTTATGCTAATAAATGTATTAGTGTACTGTACATACATTTTTATACTGTATGTGCATTTTTATTGGCTGCACATGCTTTGATATTGTGCTGTTAAACCTTGTATATAAAACCACAGTAGTAGTCTGTATCATATTTATTTGCATCCCATAGTCTCTTAAGCTCATAGAAGAGACATTAGAATGGGGTATATACTGTATACACAGTCTAAGCAACGGGAAAAGTATTTGCAGTAGTAGGACAGATGCAGCTTTATGAACTGTACAGAGGTAGAACAGGGACAAGAAAACATGATAAAATGCAGAGAAGTATTTTATACCTCTAATACACCTACGTGTAGTTTACAGCAAATACTCAGAAGTGAGGACAGATTGACAGCACCGGTGTAAGCAGCCAGAAGTTGAGTTTGCTTGTACAGAAAGACAGCACGTCAGATTGGAGATAAGCGAATGGTGTTTATCCTTAGGTAAAGATATTTCAACATAATGCAAGAAACCTTACTCTTTTATGAAAAGAGGAAAACTTTATTTTAGCAAAAACAATAAACTGCTTAACTTCTCATCGAACTCTTCTGTGACATTTTATCAGAAAGCTAGATCTATCTTCTTTCCAGGCAAACGTCAAGAAGAGAAACTCTGGAGGAGATAACAGAATGTTAAACGTTAATGTTAATGTTGTTAATATTGTGAATGGGTCCCTAAGCTCAGTAAGTGACAGCAGCACAGAGCATGTGCAGTGAATCAGCAGAAAAGAAGATGGGGAGCTACTGGGGCATCTTTGGAGATACAGATCTTTACTGCTAAAGGACTGTGGTTGCCTTGGGCTAGTACAGAAGCCCAAAACATAATGTACAACATTTCTGCCTTCTTCTTTAGTTAAGCTTTAATTCTCCTTTAAAGTTCTAAACCTTGCAATTGTCACCTTATTGTGCTGATGTATCACGAGTCTTGCTGAAATCTAGATATGCAATATCAGCACCTCCACCTTTTGCTGCACCCGGGCCTGTGGGGCTACAGCTACGCCACTGTCAGCTATTCTTCTTCCAGTTTGAAGTGTAGCATAGTTTCATTGTACATTTAGCCTTATATTATATATTATACAGAAATACTTAGATTGTAATCTCTTCAGGGCAGGGACATAATTCCTTCTGTGTTTCTTACCATATTATATTATTATACTAGATATGGTATTATTGTAATGTCTACCCCCCTTGCATATTTTTATATTGTAAAATTGTACAGTTCTGTGTATGCAAGTACTGTTAAATAAATACATACACATATATAATTTAAACTTCCTGGGAGAATAATGTGTGCATTCTATTTATATATAATATGAATAACATGACTTCCCTCTTCTGTAACTCACTGGCTTTAGGTGTACCCACTCCCATTACTTGAGTGTCATTCAGATGTGCAAGTTAAGGAGAGCTGGTGGATGCAGGCCACAAACATCAAACTGGAGAGATGCTGAGCAAAAAACCAAGGGGTCCGTTTACTAAAGTGCGGTAAATCTGACTTTAAGTTTCCGCATGTTATCGCTGAGAATATTTTTACGCCAGAATATTCGCAGCGACTAAGTTTACTAAACAGCGATGCGCTCAGAAGTCATTGCGATCACTTGCGGTAACTACGTTAAGGAACCAGCTTACGTTAGCGGTAATTTTAGCGAGTTGCGAATTTTCTGGCGAAAAATTACGTTTTTGCGAATATTTATGCTATAAAATAGTCTTGTTTTATGGCGGTTATTATGGCAATTTTTACTGTGACATTTATGGCCAGAAATGCATCTTCAAAACTTATAAACTTTATTGACTGATGATTATACCATCCAACAACATCACCAGAGTAATACCAATCAAACATGTCTGCATCATATAAACTCTTCTGCCAATAGAATCATAGGAAATGATACCAGTCAATCTCTTTGCTTCATAGTACTGCACAGTTTAATGTAGCCAATCACAATGAAACCAAAAAAGCGTAGAGGCTGACGAATCCTTGGACTGTGATGCCACTGCCAATAATACGACTCTGAGCTGAAACTGCTGCTGTTGCACCAGATAGAAGCAGAAGCCAAAACATCCTGTCAGCAATAGATACAGATCTCTCTCCTGTCAGCAAAGAATGATGGGTAAAAAAAAAACATTATTATGGGATATTTCCTGCCCCTTGAGAATTTTCTGGCAGAAAAAATACTTTTACGCCACTTCATATGTGGCGGTAAAAGTTTGCGAATATTCTGGCGTTAATTTTGTCTTTAGCACATTTCGCTGTTTAGTAAACCATGCGTTAATGTGTACGTAGCGTTATTTTCAGCAAATGCGATAACTGGCGAACAATTATTCTTGCGCAAGAAAATTCGCAAATTTATATTTACCGCAGGTTAGTAAACTGGCGATAACATATTTGGCGAAAATTCTGTCTATATATTGTGCGAATATTTTTAACGCACTTTAGTAAACGGACCCCCAAGTAACTAAAAAAACAAAAATGTAAAATTTAAAACCAATTGCAAATTGTCTCAGAATATCATTCTCTAGATCATACTAAAAGTTAAAGGGATACTGTCATCGGAAAACATGTTTTTTTTCAAATGCATCAGTTAATAGTGCTACTCCAACAGAATTCTGCACTGAAATCCATTTCTCAAAAGAGCAAACACATTTTATATTCAATTTTGAAATCTGACATGGGGCTAGACATTTTGTCAATTTCCCAGCTGCCCCTGGTCATAAGACTTGTGCCTGCACTTTAGAAGAGAAATGCTTTCTGGCAGGCTGCTGTTTTTCCTTCTCAATGTAACTGAATGTGTCTCAGTAAGACATGGGTTTTTACTATTGAGTGTTGTTCTTAGATCTACCAGGCAGCTGTTATCTTGTGTTAGGGAGCTGTTATCTGGTTAGCTTCCCATTGTTCTTTTGTATGGCTGCTGGGGGAGAAAAGGGAGGGGGTGATATCACTCCAATTTGCAGTACAGCAGTAAAGAATGATTGAAGTTTATCAGAGCACAAGTCACATGACTTGGGGCAGCTGGGAAATTGACAATATGTCTAGCCCCATGTCAGATTTCAAAATTGAATATAAAAAAATCTGTTTGCTCTTTTGAGAAATGAATTTCAGTGCAGAATTCTGCTGGAGCAGCACTATTAACGGATTCATTTTGAAATTTTTTTTTCCCATGACAGTATCCCTTTAATTTAAAACAACCCCTCCCAGACATGTAACTTTGAATTAGATGTAGGGGCTAATTTAATAAAATGTGTGCTCAATTAAACCTATACTGCCATCCACATCTACCAATCACATATTTTGCTTTAAGTTTCTAACTGGTAAAATACTGTTCAAAACTAATTACTGACTGGCTGCTATGAGTAACTGGTCCAATGTAGCACTCGTGGTAGTAAATTATCCCTATAATATTCAACACCATTATTTTTATATTGAATTAACAGTTATATTATTCATGCAGAATAAAATGACACAGAAAATTATTTTATTGGGGGTTGCCATCATAGAGGTACAATAGAAAAACCCAATTATACACATGCTTAACTGAAATGTTATTCTGGTCAAGGGATAATAAATGATATACAATCTAAATCTGACTGAGAATAAAACTTTAAAGTGTAAGAGAAATATTAGACATTGCTGGGTTAGAAAAATGTTAAATGTTGACAGTTATGGTTGTGGGTCAAAGATGGACAGAAATTGCTATAAATAGAACACCCTTAGGTATTTTCAGGAGATGAATAATTATTTACCAGCATCCTGAATACCTGCTGCTGAGTCAAACTGAAGTTATAGTTTAATTTTGTTGATATATCTCATGGATACATACTGTAATGTATGCTAAGTGCAGGGGCTTGCTTTGAAAGGCATTTATGCTGGATACAGTGAATAGTGGGAACCAATTAGGAAATGAAGGGGTGCAGTATATTGTAGAAGAGGTTGCAGTACTTCAGGCTGGATAAGTTGAACATATGCACAAGTAATTATATTTTCAGACTATAGGTTTTCAAACTGCTCGGACTGCTTCCTTAAAGGTTACCATACATGCTACAATTACAATCTTTCCACGAGCATTGATCGTAGAAAAGATTTTTCATCCACTTTACTAACATTAAGAGCTAAATCGTCAGATATGCAGGTAAACCAGACATAATTCTTTAGCTCTATCTGATGAGTCAGCATTAATGTTCCAACAGGTCTGGACTGGAAATTAAAATAGGCCCTGGCATTTCAGGTACACAGGTGCCCAATCAGTCCACACAGAGGCCCAAACAGCCCCCACCAGCTCGCTAAATACTGACTTTCTATGGCACCTTATAGCAGCCCCTCTGGCATTTGCCATAACTCACAGATTGCCAGTCGGGGCCTGCGTTCCAATGTTGGGGCAATGATGCCCGATCAAAATTTCCTGCCCGATTGACCATCAGGAAACTCTTCAGGAAAACATTTTAAAGGTAATGTGAAACCCAAAAATAATTACTGAAGAATTTTTCTATGGTTTTTAAGTTATTTGTATATGTATCGCTATTGAAAGCAGTGTCTGCCTCTTTCTATCCCCTGCCCTAATGGCTCAGACTGTTGATACAATGTAAGACAAGGCAGCTGATTAACAGACTTGTCTTTGCTGCTGGGGAACTAAGATTTTTGCAACATTGTTTAAAAAGTAACAACCATGAGTTAAGCAAATGCTGTGGTTTGTACAAATAACATTAACATCATTGAAAATGTTTAATAAATGTATATTGGAAAGTTGCTTAGAATTAAGTTTTCTTTTAATAGGCAAGTTTTTATTTTGAGGTTGACTTGCCCTTTAATGAACTGGCATATTTATAAAAGCATTTTCTGCCTTAGTAAATGTGCCAGTTTTTCAGAATGTATTTAACAATTGAATTCCATTCGGTACTGTAGGGTGTGAATCAGTATTGAATTAATATTGAATTAATATGAATGCAAAACATGATAATAGAAGGCATAACAATGCTTTGCAGCTTGTGCTAGGTTAAAAATCCTGTGCAAGGTGTACAGGGCAGAGAGCACTGTTCCCCTGTTCATATTATGCTACCCATTCTGTATACAAAAGTGAGATATTACACTTTGTACTCTATTAAAGGAACGCAAACTGTTCTGCCTCAGGGCCATTCTTTGTAAATGAGGTCCAGGTTCTTTAAATAAACATTGCGTTTAACCAGTCCATCCGTTCCCCACACACCTTGCATAGTACATCCTTTCACAGATATCTTTCTATATTATAAGAACAAATACACTTCCTTTGTTAAATATATATATAACGGTGAGTTCTGATGTCATCAGTTATAAACGGTGAGTTCTGATGTCATTTCTGTCACATGACTCACTGAAACGTGTGTATTATAATAAATAAAGTACCCCCAGGTGCAAAATATGAGGATATTAGAAGTAACCTCGGAGTTCCATGACCTGTATAAAAACACGAGGCCTTCGGCCTCGTGTTTTTATATGATCATGAAACTCCTCGGTAACTTATAATATCCTTATATTTTACAAAAGGGGGTACTTTATTCACTATATATATAATAAATTGTTAAATACTGTATAAATTATATATATAAAATTCCTTGGGTGATAAGTAGTTATCTAGCTACTTTATTCACTTGATTTATTTATCTAAAAGGTCTAAATATGAAGTAGGTAGTTACTGACAATATACAAGCATTTTCTTAAAATGTATCCCTAAACTCCATGCTGCTTATCCTTTTAACAAATGGTTCTCAACAGAGAAATCTTTATAAGTAATTGCTTTCCTATTCATGGAGATCCATTGTAGCTATTGATGTTCTTGATTTCAGCCAGTGGGGATGGGGCCTCTGTCTCTTGCATGAGTGAGGTGCTCATTGATCAGAGATGGGAGATCGAAGAGATAAAGAGGCATATTGTTCAAACGACTGTTCATCTTCTGCTTTTCTCAACAAACCATTGTAAAGGATAGAGTAGAGTTTTTAGAGTTTCTGGATTAAAGCCTCTCTTCGCAGCCCCAGATTTTGTCAGCATCCCCTTAGGTTATACTGAGTGTACAGGTATGAGACCTGTTATAAATGCTCGGTACCTGGGGCTTTCCATAGATAGATCTTTCTGTAATTTGGGTCTTCATACCTTAAGTCTACTAGAAAATAATTTTAATATTAAATAAACCAAATAGTCTGGCTTTGCTTCCAATAAGGATTAATTATATGTTAGTTTATAAGGTAGTTATAAGTTTTATTATTACAGAGAAAAAGGAAATCATTTTAAAAATATGGATGATTTGGATAAAATGTCGTTGATGGGAGACGACCATCTCACATTCGAAGCTTTTTGGATAATGGGTTTCTGACCAACATATCCTTTGCAATATTTTTGTATTCTGGGAATATTTAAGACAATAAGTAAACAAATACACATTCACCCTCAAACAGTCATTAAGCACTGGCCTTCCCAAATGCTACATTGCATTTATATACATTATACTAAAAGTTAATTTAAGAATAATCCCTTTTTTTAAGGGCCATTATAAACTATAACATTTTAATGTTAAATTGTGCTTAGAATACTATACTATGTGTATACTATTTATGTGTTTTTTTACAATTTAACCCTTTCTAAAATCCACCCTTATTATGCAGCTGTTGAGAAGAAGACAAAGGACATCTGGTGCATAACAGTGTTATAAAAAGTGGTTGTTGAGTCTTTTTTTCAAAATCAAAAATTAAGCCTTTGTGTCTCTATTCTGCACCCAAGGCAACTGCATTAATAAGGAAAAGTGACTAGTGCTATATAAGTGCATGTGTAAAAGCCACTGTTCTCTCACTCACTCACATATTTTAGAAGCAACCATTATTGCTGCCATAAATACTGATTGGAGTTCCATGATTAGGGGGTTAAAAGCTAACTCCACAAATCATAGCTTCTCTAAAATAGAAGGTTCATGTTCCATGGAAAGTGCCTTCTCTAGAAAGCATGGAAGCTTACTATGCCTGCTGCATAGGCAATAGCAAATGCACTTTAGCCCCACTACCTTTTCAAATAGCTAGGCACTGTCACACTTATGGAAACTCAAAAACTTCTGCAAAACCTTCGCCAGGCTTCACGTCAGCAGCCAATTTCCAGAATGGAAATCTCTTATGGCAAGGACATTTTGAGTGCCAAAGCCCGCGCGGGCTGCCGGGGGGGCCCTGAGGGGGTGCGGGCCCTGGCCCGATCGCACCCCTCATTGCAGAGTCAGCAAAGCAGAGCTCACGGGAGTCTCTTTTTGCGCTTCGGTAATCTTTGGGTCCCTTCAACAATTTCCGTTGCTTTAGTTGAATGTTGCAGTTGTTCAGGATCGGTATATTGCTCCTACTGCGCATGTGCCGATACGGTGCTTACGATTCCCGAAAAACTGAAGATGGCCCCCATGAGCTCAGATGCGCAGACTCTGCAATGAGGGGTAATTAACAGTTTAGGGACATTTACCTGTGTGAACACCTGTCCGGGGGGGGAGCATGGAGGGTAGGGGGAAGGGGTTTTTATTAGCAAGGGAATTTAGTTCTCCTTTTAAGGGAAAATGCAATTAAAGATATATATTTTATGATGTACCAACTGAAAATATTTGTACTCCTTTAAATAAATTCATATTTGCTGTGAAATAGCCTGAGGTGCCTTTCCTTACAATAAAGACCTCTGTAACATGAGCAACATCACTGGCAACAGGTGTAGCTGACATGTAGGTAAATTATGCCAAAATTAGTTTGCCTCAGCCCTTCTCAGTCAAATGATATCTGTATTGGTAGCACAAATATTTGGCAGTGATCCACTGACTACAGTAATGAACTGCAGAAGATTGCCTCTGGCACTTTCTATGTTCCTATGAACTTGGATAGCAGAGCTTGAATGTATGTGAAGGTTTAAATTCCCCCAAGCCTTTACAAATCTTTGAAACCTCAGTGACAACTCTCATTTGCCTCGATATTCCCAGCATACATGGGGAAAAGCCATAAAAAGGACTCATTTTATGAACAGTGTTTTTTTTTAAACTGTGTAAATAAAAAACATCTGAGTCTATTCACTAATAGATCTTCCCAATGTGAGGGCATGCCTTGTGATTAGAAGGAATGAGGTCTCATCCTGCGGTGCAGAGTGAATAGTAAAGTTCACTCCCTAGAAAGACAGCATACAGTTGCTAGCTGGCATTGCTTTTACATATTGGTGTGTGCTGATCCTCCAGGGTCTGCTTCAGATGTTTTTCAGGCCATTGGCCAAATTAGAAGCTACTTCCATTGGGTTCCTTGCCTCTAAAAGAACAAAATAGGTTTTATACAAATGAAGGGTTGAATGCCATCATATTATATATTATATAACACCCTAATGGGGGAATGTAAAAAAGTTGGTAACAGAAAAAATATTCACAATGTGAAAATATATGCCTTTATATATATATATATTTTCTTCTCCGCAAATTAAATATAGTTTTGCTATGGACAGTGGAAGAAGGTTTGTGAATTTTATAGTTTGAACCAGTGCACATTGAATGTAATAAAACTTCTTACTGAAAAAGTTATCTTTGCCCCAAAAGATTACGACACCTTCAAGCACTTCTTAAAAATATGCAATGCACAATTAAACTTAGCAATACAAAAACAATTAAAGCAAGAAAATTATATTGCGAAATGCTAATCTTTATTGTTATTTGTTAAAATAGTTTTTCTCTTTGCAACTTATATGACATTCCCCATTAATGTTTTAGTAAACACTATGTTATATGTGTGTGAATGGTGAGTGAACAGTGGAAGAATGACACAGTTTATTTTAGTAACTCATATCAAACATTTACTTTAATTCTTCAAACTATGCTAGACCAGTAACGTTGACAGCTTATTAGACACAAACTGGTTTTGGGCACCTGTTGCCAAAATACATAATCCCCAACCAAAGGTGCGGGCTAATAGAACCCGCAATCTGGTTGGGGGTAACAGTAGTTTTTTTTTTAAATTAAAAAAATGCCCCTGTCAGCACTAGACATGAACATGCTCATAATGAGGAAATGCCGCAACTTGTTCAAATTAGAAAGAAAAAAAGAAGGGAAAAAAAATGATACAGTATATTCCACCTTTAAAATAAAGCTTGATTGGTCCAAAAATACTGTATTTGTGGAGAACATAATATAGTGAATAAAGTACCCCCTCTTGTAAAATATAAGGATATTATAAGTTACCGAGGAGTTTCATGACCATATAAAAACACGAGGCCGAAGGCCGAGTGTTTTTATACAGGTCATGGAACTCCGAGGTAACTTCTAATATCCTCATATTTTGCAACTGGGGGTACTTTATTTATTATAATACACAAATTTCAGTGAGTCATGTGACAGAAATGACATCAGAACTCACCGTTTATAACTGATGACATCAGAACTCACCGTTTATAAGAATATAATTTACAAGATATTCATGGCTTTTGTGTATTATAAAGGATTACATTCAGATTATGTTATTCTTTATCTTGACAAAAACAAGCAATGCTGCCCTCCATTTTTTCATAAGTAGCATATAGAGATATGAGGAAATAGAAAGCATAAGGCTAATGTCACATGTGGTGGGTTCTCGTCCTGTTCTAATACACCTTAGGTGAGTGCCATGTGGGGGCTGAAATTAGCCTGCTGAAATATGCAGGCCGATTTCAACCCCTACTGCGGCGTGCAGTCGCCTTCGCTTCCCATCGCATCTGGAACAAACTCGGCACAATGGTTCCAGATGCTAAAGGGATACAGTAGGTGGCTACTGCATGCGTAGGGGCTGATTTTTGGTTTGTGCATTTCAGTAGGCTGATTTCAGCTTATGTGAAGCACTAGCCTCTTCAATCCCTACACTCCTAACAGCTTTCAGATATGCCTGTACCTAGAGCCACTGTGCTGGCCCAGGAGCCTGAATAAGGAGTGGATTTTGGCACAGAAATGCTAAAGTATGCCTTTTGGTCCCGGAATCTGCTCTGTGGGCCTCCACCCAGGTAGAGCATTGGAGCAAATTCCAGTTGAGGCACATTTCTCTTATCTCAATTAGAAGATATAGTTGAATAGGTTGGTTCCCCCCCCCCACCAAAATATTTACACACAGGTGGTAACAATAAAAGGGGCAAGCCCCGCACCGCACTTAAAATTTTCCCTCATCACTGGGTTATGGTTAGGTAGGAGTAAAAAGAGATTCTTAATCCTTTAGTTTGGTACCCCAAACCCAAAAGAACCCCAAACTGTAATTTTGGACCTGAGCCACTTATCTTGTATATTCAGAAGACAGTGGGTATCTGTGCTCATGTGTTAAAAGTGCCCATGGACATAGAAAGAGTCAGTTTGACCCTTTTTCGGCTCCTGCACTGACATTGTACTTACCACATAGGCTCAAAAATGCATAACAATGAAACATACATGTAATTTAATCAGCGTTATTCCTTTGGCAAGCATTGTATTATTAACAAAATAAAAAGGAATAGTATATGGATCACATAGCAGCAAATACTTTTTTATTAATTACTAACTGGACTCTTTAGATCAATTATCACTAAGTTAGACAGCAGCAAAGAGAACAACACACATTCAAGGCATAAAGGCCACAGGATGCAGGGATGAATGTTCTAGATATGTATATACACAGCTAAACCACAGGAACAAATTACATAAACAACTAGAAATATGCCCACATTTTAAGATGTGGAATTTAATGGTCATTTTTCATTCTGTGGAAATTTAGAGCAAAATAGAATGTTACAGAGAACACAGAAAAGCACAGAGAAAAACTCCCCCCTCCCCCGCAACAAATAATTGTCTTATCCAAAGCCGTTAACTGATTGGAGCAAAAACTTGATTAGTTGCCCTGAGTTGGATGGAATAGGGCAAATATTATTTGTGCATTACCCTACTAGGTGAAACCTTGAGTCTGTTAACGCTTGAATTCTATACAGCAGGGCTTACATTTTAATGCACATTTATTTGCTGTTTCATTGAGATGGCTGAATTAGCCAGGAAAGGCTCATTCCGGCTGTTACAAACAACATCCCACTGTCAAACAGAACTAAGTACCATATGTTGCCTTTCAATGTATTTAACTACTCAATGACCAATTCTCAAAGCTAGAAGTTACTTTGCTGTTATATTGACTATTAATATATATTTTGATTAAGCTTATCTTTGTTTTCCATTGAAAATTCAATAATCAGAATTACACAAAATACTTACACTGATTTTCCTACAACTTGGGGGAGAATATAAATTGTAGTTTCTAAGGATCTATATGTATATTTGGAAATATGTCCCAAATCTGGTAAAATCAGAAAACCCCTAATAAGATGGTGTTCCTTTAAATGGAATGTTCTTATAAAGAATAATTAATTTATCCTTCTTGCTCACGTATAGAAAGTGCCAGAATTTTTTTTACTGAGCCACAAGTTGCACAAATTTGCCTGCCAGCAAAGAAACCAACACATGTATTTAAGTATAGTTTATTTTATCTTAAAATTCCACCTGTAAAATATAACATTGGTTGATAGTGAAACCAGCACAACCTGTTTCACAAAGTTCTCTGGTAACTGATGTAGTTAATGTAGAATTGATATTATGCACATTTTTCTTTTCACAGTATCAACTACAATTGTGTACTTGAGGGAAAATATTAACCCATTTACTTCAATTACAATCAACACCTGCCCATTATAAATGTTTATTTGCATATGTACCATCATATAAAAAAAGACAGAAAGTCTGTAAAGTGCTATTGTTAAATACTTAGCAAACACCATCTTGTACGCTCACTGCCATTAAAATAAAAGCTACAATGGCTGTACCTTAAGTGGAAATGAATATGGGCTCGTTGAGCTTAGCCCAGAATCATGGTGCCATAGGGTCTGAAAAGGTCCCCATAGATGTGCATTAAAATTGCCTGCAAGAGCTTGTGCCAGCTCAAAGTGCCTTAAAGTGGTTATTACACTAAAGACACAGCCACAAATGTAGTTTTTGTTCTAATGACAGCTGACACCCAAGGTGGCATTTAGTGAGATGTTAACAATATCACCACACAGATCTTTGTCTTTCTGGAGAAACTGTGCTTTTAAATTGGCAGTTTATGTGCAAACGTCTAGTTGTTTACAATAGGTATTTTTATATGATTTTATATGATTTTATATGATTGCTCTTTTTAATCTACAAACTTCACCAAACTCATTTTGTGTATTTTCTTTGGTGCATTACTTGATAAAGAAGTAAGGGGGAATTTACTAAAGGGCAAAGTGACTAAAGCTGGCGAAAATTCACCAGCGTGACTTCATTTTGGAACTTCGCTGATTTACTAGCGGGCGCTGGTGTAACTTCGCTAATGAGTGAGATAGACTCTAGCGGTACTTCGCACCCTAATGCCAGGCTAGGTTGCGCTCTGGTGAACGAACGCAACTACGCTAATTCACTAAGATTGAGATTTGACCGAACGTTACCTCTTGCGCCAGACTTGCCTTTGCCAGCTCAGACCAGGCAAAGTGCAATAGAGTAGATAGGACTTGGTCAAAAAATTGTTGGCACATAGCTGGCACATAAACTATACAGTGGGCACATGTGTAGGGCAATATAACAACACTAGTTTATTTTATTAAGGTTCCCTGAGCTTGTGTAGTGTAATGTATTGCCTGCAACATATATGTCCATTTAACCTTAACTTCCCGCCGTATGCAAATTAGCCAACTTGCTTGACGCAGTAACAATAGCGCAACTTCGCAAGCGTTCGGCACCCTGGACGCAATTTTGGATCTTAGTGAATTAGCGTTGTACTGGTGAATCTACGCCTGGCGAAGTGTTTCGATATCAGCGAAGCCGTCATTGGCGCAATTTCGGATGTAAGTAAATTTGCCCCTAAGTGTTGGGTTTTAATTTTCATCCTTTTTACCTTCTGTTTTTATTGAGAGATAAGTGTTTTTCTATGTTTCATTATGCATTCTGCACATTCTCCTCAATATAAGTTATGTCTCAGAATGGATTACTTCTTTATGGTCTTCACTGCAATTGCTAGAGCTGTGTAATGCCCATGCTCTTGGTAATGGATCTGTGTTCAGCTCAGCTGTGTCTAATGACCAATTCCCTTGCACCATTATTATTCTGGTAATTGTAATATATCTCATGAGTACAATTCGTTGCTTCATTATTATATATGACTGCAGTCGACAGAATTATTCTAAACATCCAACCCCTTTTTAATATCTCTTAACTTAGGACAGAAAGTTGCACAGGGAAATACAATTTTAAAAAGTAAGATGATAGGGCCCCAATATATCCAAAAATACTTTCATACCAGAAAGGCAATGCATCTGCTACACTGGGTTTAGCCAAAAGCTTGAAACTAAGGGAGTTATTTATCAAGGTCCGAATTTATTTCAATATCGGCTGCTACAAACTACGATCTAACCCGCTCAGGTTTTTAACTCTTATTTATTATAAAAATTTTCCCGAAAATTTGATTACGGGAAAAGCTCAGATTTTCACGATTTTTTTTGTGAATTTTTCCCGAAATCTCAGAATTTTTCAAATCACCCGAATGCTCTGAAAACATCGTGAAATTGCCCGAAACCCCCGACACAACCAAAAATCAATGGGACTGTTCCCATTGACTTTTGTGCAACCTCGACAGGTCTGAGATGCCGTGTGTTTATATTCAGGCTTTTTAGCCCTCGGGGTTTAATAAATTCCGAAACATTCATGATTTTTTAAAAAGTTCGATTTTATAAAAAAAATCATAAATTTTTCGGATTTTGTGGAATTTCAGGTATTCCGAGCTTAGTAAATAACCCCCTAAGTGTTGACATTGTAGCAGTTTAGGGCAATGGCAGATGGGGAAATTTGTTTCCTGCGACTATTTATGAGCGACTGTGAGTGACAAATCTCCAGAAATGCCTCTCCATTTGAAATAGCTGATGCTATGACCAAAATATCGCTCAAAATTGGATCTGGAGGAAACTTAAGGCGACTTAGTGATAAGTTGGTCATAGAACCAGTGATTTAAATTATTTCAAACGGAGAGGCAGTTTTGGGAGATTTGCCTGCAGTCGCTCATAAATGGGTGACAAATCTCCCCGTCTGACCCTGCACTAAGGGTAAAGACTCACGGAGCTACTTAATAGCAGCTAGTTGTCATGGCTACAAAACACCAGAAAATACCCTGCCATAGACAATACTGAGAATTGCCTCTGCTAAAACACATGTAGAGAAAATGATCAGTTATTATCATCGGCATCTCCTATTTTTGCAGCCGTGACAAGTAGCTTCTACAAGTAGCTCCATGTTTATTCGTTCTTATAGTCAAACAAGCATGAAGAACACCCACACAGGATGGCCCTGAAAAATCCTGCTTCCCATAAGTTCAGCACAAGTTTATGGAAATTTGGAAGTGCTTTTGGGTAGGGCTTCTTTACCACTTCTATTAAATATTGTTTTTTTTGTATTTTTTTCTGTATGTTTAAAATATATACACACCCATTTATTTTAAAACACTGTAAAATATGCTGGTGTTTTATAAATATGTAATAGTAATAATAATGCTACGTATGTGTGAAAGTAATTTAAAAATACTTGTCCTCTGTTGGCCATGAGAAGGGAAAACATTAATAAAGCTTACATAAGTGAGAAAGTTTTGGCTTGTGTTTTTTCCTCATTTAATAAAAAGGAAAATGTAAGCGCATGGCTTACTTGGAAGCACAGAACATCCCATTATTATACATTTCAGTTTAGTGGGAACTGTAACATTGCTTAACTTGAATGAGGCATTCTTCCTAGGAAAATCAATGCCAAAATATTCCTTACTTCTTGTTTTTTCATTCAATTAAGGTAAAGCTAAAAACATTCAAAAGATGCAGGTTTGAGAAAAAGGTTTAAGTGTACCTAATAACTGTCCCGGTTTTTGTGGAGCAGTCCAGATTGTTAAGCTCGGCTCTGTCCCGGGTCCTCATTAAATGTTCTGCATTGATCATTTATGTCTGTACAAGCTGCACTGAAACAGCCAGAAAAGTTATATAGATTCACAAACTTAATGATTGTTTTTGATAGTGGACAGAGTAATCAATACTTGCACTGAGATACAATTGTAATTAAGGGTCAGGGCACACAGGCAGATTCGGGGAGATTAGTCGCCCGGCGACAAAACTCCTCTTCTTCGAGTCGACTAATCTCCCCGAACTGCCTCCCCTGCATATGGCACTATGCCTGACGAGGAAACTTCAGACAACTTCGGAAAATGAATCACTCCAAGTGCCATCCCACCGGCAATTTACATTTTAGCCATCAGGAAGGCAGGGGAGGCAGTTCGGGGAGATTAGTCGCCACGAAGAAGAGGAGATTTATTGCCGGACGACTAATCTCCCTGAATCTGCCTGTGTGCCATGACCCTAAAAGATAAGCAAGAGTCTTGGGGCAAGTGAGAATAGCATTTTAGAAGGGAACTTTTAGCTTTATAAAGTATGACCTTAAGACCACCAGAATGTATCCAAATTTTTTACATCCTGCCAAATTAAAGTGTATAAAATGGGCATGGTATTTGGGGGTGTGGCTACAATATGGGCTTGGTCAAAAAAATGTTGCCTTGCTACGTGCTGCAGATCTTTTTGTCTCACTTTACTATGTTGGGAATTATGCAAAATGTATAAGCTCATTGCTTCCATTATAGTCTGCCTCGTTGTACACATGAGCATCTAGAGTTGTGCTTCATCTTATTTTTTAGACACAACAAGCTTCATAATGCATTGTCTTTGCATTTCAGGGGTTAATGGAATACATTTAATCTGACAAAAAATGCACTTACTTTTGTTTAAAAGCATATAAAAGCAATATATCTGTATATGTGTATATATGTGTACAATTTGCAAATGGGATCCTGTTTGTTAGTGCTGTTCAAAGTGTGAAGTGCTGCTCAGTTATAAGCACTTTCTGAATGCCATTTGAAGGTGCAAATCTGGGCACATATTGTTAGTTAACATGCAAAGTGTGGCTTTATCTTTAAGCACTGTTTACAAGCTACAGCATTGTTCTTAATGTTGTATAAAATGTATTTTATTCTATTACATATATAATTCAGTTATTTAGGTTTATATTTAATTCTGCATAATTTTATGTTCATTTTAATTATGACATTTAGTATATTAAATACTGGGAATTGAAGCTTGGGTATCCAGTGAACTTTAGCTAACCTTATTGGAGGAGGTCAGTGGCCTTCTGCCCTTGATGGCTACACAGATACAGAAGGATATCTAAAGGCAATGTATGCTGATTGTAAAGATGTTACAAAGCTGCTGATAGCAATGATAGCAGATTTCCCAACCCACTGTACTTTTTGTGAGGTTGTAGACCAGCCAGCAAAATATACACTGAAAAAAATCCTGATTTATGCTTTAGAATAATATGTATGCAACACACATAATGAATGGTCCATATTTGGAGGTCCTATGAATTTTGACCCACTGCAAGTTGAGTCAGTGGGCACAGCGGATTTGCATAATGTATAACCGAGTTAAAATTGCAAAAAATAACAAATATTTGCAAGATTTAAAGGAAAAGTAAACCCTCAGATTTTTTTCCTTTTTTTGATCTTTTTCACAGTTCCTTCACTGGATCATCAAATCAAGATACAATTAAAGATCAGCGCTACAGGCTATGGAAAAACAAATAACAGAACCATATTTTGTTAATATTCAGTGCAATCACCAAAGTGTTACAACACTAGTCTTTGTGTGTCTTGTACCATAGAGAGTCTATGCACAGATTTTTCATGTGTGTTTTAAAGTGCTATAGTGATTTCTACAAGGTGCTATCTTCAAAATAAAATTATAATTAAGTCAAAGTGCTTTTAGTGCTTGCTTCAAATGGTAAAATTATTTAAAATAAGGTACAATGGTGTTTTCTTCAATCATTAAAAATCAGTATGTGGCTTCTCCACTCTCTGGTGGGATTGGCAATTTACAAGATTCCAGGGTATTCTTTTTTCTGTAAAGACATTAAAAAGCAGGGACAGCACCCATAGTGCAATTTGCCTTTATTTTTTAAAAGGTTCTAAAACTTATTGCACTTACATAAATAACAATCCAGTCTTATAGTGCAGATCACGGAGATGAACCTTTGCAATACTTGTACACCCACTCGGTAGCGATGTCACACCTGACACATTTCGCTTAGGTCAGCAGATTTGCACCTATATAATTTCACATACACATTTTACTGGCATTGCTTTCTACAGCCAAGTTTATCATCTACAAGGACTCCAAGGTCCTTTTCCATGATGGATTTGCCTAGTGCAGTCCCATCAAGGTCAGACTGACCCGGCGGGATACTGGGAAAATACCCGGTGGGTCCCCGGTGAGCCAGACCCCCTCTACTGGTCCTTAAGAAACAAATAATTTGTGGCATTGCGCAGCACTGTGCGGCTCTGTGTGTGCATGCACGCCATGCAGCTGTGTGTGTGCATGTGCGGCATTGCAGTACGGGGGTCCAGGGGGTCCAGGGGGTCCGGAGGGGGGCCCTGGACAGCAAGTCCCGGTGGACCCTGGGCCCCCAGTCCGACCCTGAGTCCCATTAAGGGTATAAGTGGCTTGGATATTTTTACATCCCAGGTGCATTGAATTGAATCTCATTTGCCACTTAGCTGCCAGTTTGTCAAGATCCTGTTGCAAGGATGCCACATCCTGGATGGAATTAATTGGGATGGATAGTTTTGTGTCATCTGCAAACACTGATACATTACTTACAATACCCTCCCCTAAATCATTAATGAACAAGATAAATAAAAGTGGACCCAATACCGAGCCCTGAGGGACCCCACTAAGAACCTTACTTCAAGTAGAGAATGTACAATTAAACAATCACCCCCTGTACTCGATCCTGTAGCCAGTTTCTTATCCATGTGCAAAAAAGTTCATTAAGCCCAACCAGGGCTGGATTTACGTGGTGGGCATCCCTAGGCCCACTGCCATTCATCGCCCCTGTCCCCTTCCCTTTATTCATGCAAATTTTCATCATCAGGACCGGAGCGATGGGGATTGGCGCACAGGAATTAAAAAAATTATTGTACCTCCAGCGCATCCCCAGTGTTTTTGAACCAATGTAGGTGTGGTTGGGCAGCATGCTGCCCCCCTAAAATCCTGCCGCCCTAGGCCCTTTCCACAAATCCGGGCCTGAGCCCAACAGCCCTTAGTTTCGAAAGCAGTCATTTGTGGGGCACTGTATCAAACACTGGCAAAATCCAAACAGGTTCTGTATGTATGTAAAGCCGCACCTCTCACCTTTCCTTTGATGTTCCTGCTTAGGTGGTGCAGATTTCTCAGACGGTCAGCACACGTCATAACATTCAGTGGAAAGTAGAAAGAGAATCGCACGGACACCAAATATATTGCAGGTGGGGAGCATCCCCTGTTTTTTTTATTGTGACCACCTGTGCATCAACGTTTCGGGGGGGATTAACCCTCCCTTCGTCAGGACGAAGGGAGGGTTAATCCCCCCGAAACGTTGATGCACAGGTGGTCACAATAAAAAAAACAGGGGATGCTCCCCACCTGCAATATATTTGGTGTCCGTGCGATTCTCTTTCTACTTTCCACTGAAAATCCAAACAGATCACATCTACTGCCCCCCCTGCCCCAGTCCAGCATCTTACTCACCTCATCATAAAAAACAACCAAATTTGTCTGACATGACCTATACTTCATAAAGCCATGCTGATTGCTGCTCAAAATGCCATCCACTAGGACAACATTTTTAATGTGATCCCTTAACAAGCCTTCAAAAAATATACCCACCACAGATGCCAAGCTCACTGGCCTATAATTGCCAGGCTGAGATCATAATCCCTTTTTAAATATTGGAATGACATCAGCTTTTCTCCAATCCATAGGTACCATACCAGATGAAAGCAAATCTGAGAAAATCAGGGTTGACATGTTCTTTAAAGGGATACTGTCACAGAAAAACGTGTTTTGAAAAAAACATGTTTTTCTGTCATGTGACTTGTGCCTGCACTTTAGGATGGAATTACTTCTGGCAGGCTGTTATTTCTCCTACTGAATCGCTCTCAGTGGGACTTGGCTTTTTCTTATTAACTGCTGTTCTTAGATCTTCCAGGGAGCTGTTATCTTGTGTTAGGGAGCTGCTATCTCGTTACCTTCCCATTGTTCTGTTAGGCTGGTGGGGGGGCGATATCACTCCAACTTGCAATACAGCAGTAAAGAGTGATTGAAGGTTATCAGAGCACAAGTCACATGACTGGGGGCAGCTGGGAAATTGATAAAATATCTAGCCCCATGTCAGATTTCAAAATTGAATATAACAAAATCTGTTTGCTTTTTTGAAAAATGTATTTCAGTGCAGAATTCTGCTGGAGCAGCACTATTAACTGATGCGTTTTGCAAAAAACATGTTTTCCCATGACAGTATCCCTTTAAGGTTACAGGAACAGCTTTTTGCCACCTGGGTGACTTTTTTGGCCCTGTCACCTGAGGCAAGCTTTTCAACTCGCCTCATTGGGGCAGTACCCCGAAGACAGTGTTTTGTAACCCCTAACAAATAAACAGCAAATAGCTTTGATCAGTCTACTGCAGGAAGAATATAGGAAGCAAATATGTTAATGCAGTATACACATATATGTATGTGTATTTTTATTTATATAGTGCTACTTCTGCACACAGTGCTGCCCAATGTAGACATCATAGTAATTAGCCCCACTGTATAGTATAGTATAGAGTTTTACCATTTAACTCAAATGGTCGCTCTGTGTATGGTTATCTTAGTTTTACCCTTATGAAGGGAGAAGAATTCTAATTTATGGATCAGGAATTAACATATACTCTTTCACAGTAAGTTAAGCAAGTGAATAAAAGATGTATGAGCCAATTAATAAAAAGGTGTAATGCTTTTGGGAACTACACTGGCATTATCATTGTGACTTTGTATGCATTTGGCATTTCCCTAAACAGCTGCCACTTGCATTTCATTTCACCAGAATTGCTGTTGATGGTGGATCTATGACTAATAAATAGGTTATGAACCAAAATTCAATAACAGCAAACTTAATTACATGTTTGGAATAACATAAAATTACAGCTAAATCAATATGTAAATACTGACCTTCAATGGTCTTTTTGGATTTGTTTTTTCATTATGGTTTGCAGTCCTGTAAATGCATTTTATATGCCAAAATAATATGTCACTCAAAACCTGTAGTAACAAAGAATTAAGGTTTAACCCATTAAAGACAGTAATGATACCATATCTGTAGTTGTCAGTGAGTTTGACAATGCATCTGACCAAGTCTGGACTGGTAATCAAAAAAGCCCTGGCATTTCAAGTACACAGAGGCCCCTCATTAGTCCACTAAATAGTGTCTGTCTAAGGCATCTTACAGCAGCCCCTCTGGCATTTGCAAGAACCCACAGATGGGTGGATAGATGGACAGTGGATACAAGTGGGTTGCACGAATAATTGATTGACATCAAGCAAATTGGACACTAAAGGGGGAATGTAATAAAAGTCTCTCACGGAAAAACTATTTGCAATATGAAAAGTTATGCCTTTGCGCGAAATTTTGCTTCTGCAAATTTAATATAGCTTTTGCGAGTCCGGAAAATGTTTAGCGACCTCTTCCGACAGTGGAAGAGCATTTGTGAATTTTATAGTTTGCGCCAATGCGCAGTCAATGTAATAAAACTTCTTAATGAAAAAGTCGTTATTTTTGCTCCAAAAGATTATGACACCTTTATGCACTTCTTAAGAGTGCGCAATTAAAATGCGCAATTAAGATTCGCAATGCAATAACAGTTTAAGGAACAATGTTGCGTTGCGAGATGTGGATTTTTAGTCTTATTGGTGCGAATTGTTTTGCTCTTTGTGACTTTAATTGCTTTTGTAGTCCCATATTATTACTTTTTTTAAGGGTCTAATAGGAAAATCGAATTTAAATTTTCAATTGTTCTTCTTTGTCAGAACTCACAAATTTGAATTGGGAATAATCCAAACTCGATTTGAATTCGAAATTCAAGATTTAGCAAACCTTTACCCTGGGAATAATTTGACTATTCCCCACCAAAAACCAAAAGCCGAATTCATGTACAGGTATAGGATCCCTTATCCGGAAACCCGATATCCAGAAAGCTCCGAATTACAGAATGGCTGTCTCCTATAGACTACATTTTATCCAAATAATCCAAATTTTTTAAAATTATTTCCTTTTTTTCTGTAATAATAAAACAGTCGCTTGTACTTGATCCCAACTAAGATATAATTAATCCTTATTGGAAGCAAAACCAGCCTATTGGGTTTATTTAATGTTTAAATGAATTTCTAGTAGACTCAAGGCATGAAGATCCAAATTACGGAAAGATCCGTTATCTGGAAAACCCCAGATCCCGAGCATTCTGGATAACAGGTCACATACCTGTATAAGTCAATGGGAGAGGTCTAGTGACCCATTTGAAGATGTTAATAGCCTTCCTGACATTCAAGTTTTATTTGGAGGATAAACTCGATTCGAGTTTAGTCTAATTCAAATTCAAATTAGTGCAAGTTTTAGAGGTTCTAATTTATTCTTAAATAATCCCCCAATTGAATTTTCGAGTATATTCAAATTCATTAGAGTAAAAAAAAAACATGAATTCGAAATTTTGACCTTTAATAAATGGGCCTCTAATTGTCCAAGGTTTTGTTCAAGAACTGCCATGTTTCATCTGATTCCTATAGACAGCAAAGGGAGCAAGTTTGGATGTTTTGATACCATATCTTTTTAATGAGAATAAAATACAGTGGGTAAAATTCACGAAACTTCTATATGTGCCATTGCCCTTATTGTCTACAGTCTACATGACAACTGAGTTTTTGATATAATGATGGCCTAAATATTTTAAAAAGACATGACTGAAAAAAGAGAAGTTTTTACTTACTCTAGTTTGCACAAGGTTGTGATAGCTATCAAAAAGAATCTAAAGTGGATCAGTGATTAGGGATTACGTCTTATAATTTATTTAAGATATGTATCTCTTCTGTATTACTTGTTCTGTAATTGCTGTGACACCAAACTGTAAGTATGAATTCTGAAACAACCTAATATAAAGAATGTGGCATAAATTGAACTCCCTGGATACCTCTGCAAAACTATTTTTGGTTGCACTGGTGTTGAGCTGCAATTCAGCTTCATGTTTTACCCAATCCACGCTAAACTTATATATACAATTACTCAGTGTGTTCTAGATAAACTGAGATTCTCCCCAGTGATACTAACAAGTTCAATGGAATATATATTATATATACAAGCTCAAACAATACAATGTGCCATTTACCAGGTTAGCGCTCCTTTATATCAGAACACCACATTATAATTAAAAAAAAGTCAAGTCCCAGGTTTATTTAAATATTCACATGATATTTTTAAGGTGACCAGTTAACAATCTCATCAGACATTACCATGAAATCCATTATACAAACAGATAATGTGACAGCATTTCTCTTATAATTAGAACAAAATAAAAACAATTGCACAATCACAGTTTTTAGAAGGTATATTTCTTATACAAATGAGCTCTAGCCTAGTAAATAGCAAATTGCAATTCAGCGTCCCCTTAAAGTGGTTATTCACTTTTGAATGAACTTTTAGCATGATGTAGAGAGTGATATTCTGAGACAATTTACAATTGGTTTTTATTTATTATCATTTGAAGGCAAATAATTTAAAAACTATAACAAATAAATAACGAAGACCAATTGAAAAGTTGCCTAGAATTATCCAATATACAACATCAGCTCTTTTCACCCCATACCTGGGTCCAAACTATGAAATTTACAGGTTAAGACTGATGGCACAAATGGCATTTTCATCTGTGCACTGATGTGGTCCTCATAGGATGGGATTTCCTAGGCTGCATGATATGTGGCCAGATATCATGAAGGTCAATAAGAAAGGTCAATAAACTTGGGGCAGAGTCAGCAGCATATATTGGCCCATGTGACCACCTTAAGTCATCCAGCATGCATTATCTGCTGTAGCTAGTGAACAAGACAGTGAGTTCCCATGCACAACAAGAGAGAACCTCCCAAGCAATGACTATATGATTATAAATGTCAGAAGTAAAGTAAATCACATTTTTTCCAATTCCATTTTTATTTGGGCTCAGCCATTAAACTTTCAAAGCTGCCTTTGAATTTTTTTTTTTGGGTACTGGAATCCAAAATAGTATGGCATTTGCCAGATGGAGTGGTCTTACTAGTGCTTTGTAAAGGTGAAGAATAAACTTACTGGCCTTTGCTACAGCAATCCTTAATAAACTCAAAATCCTTCTTCATCAAGTATTCCCTGAGTTATTCTCATTAAGTAGAGTTTCCAGAATGGTTAACTCCCAAGTGCATAATCTTAAATTTATGAACACCGAATCTCATCTGCTACTTAGCTGCCCTGATTACTAGTTAGCAAGGTACCTGTTATGTTTTGGGTAGCAGAGGATGAGTAGAGTATAACAGTGCTTTATTAGCAGGCTCATGCAGGCATTACACAACAGTAACTTTCACTTTTAAGCTATCAGGAAGTATGCACAGTATAAGTCTGGGCACAGTGAAATCTACAGGCCATTTGTATAAACACCACAGTACCCCCAGCAAGGATGGTGACTCCTGATCGGTTCTTCTATTGGCATAATTGTGTGTTATGTGCAAACACAGATACATTGGTTACACATCTCTCCCCAAGGTCATTAAAGAACAGAATAAATAAAGTAACGATAGATTCAGTATAATTGACCTATAACCACTGCTTCCGTCCAATGCAGCATAATCTCCAACAAGAAAAGTTTTGGTTAATAATGGGTCCAATACACAGAACTTTGCTGCAAAATTCAAGTGCTTTATTGTGTCACGACATGTTTCGAGCAGAGATCTTTGTCAAGTGAAACATGTCACGACACAATAAAGCACTTGAATTTTGCAGCAAAGTTCTGCATATTGGACCCATTATTAACCACAACTTTTCTTGTTAAATAAAGTTGGACCCAGTTCACATCCTTGTGGCACACCATTAAAATCCTAATGTACCACTAACAATTATGCTCTCTACACAATCTTTTAACCAGATCTCTATCCATGAACAAACAGAACCACAAAGACCAGCAGATAGCAAACACATAGGGGCAGATTTATCAAGGGTCGAAGTGAAAATTCAAAGTAAAAATATTATCATTTCAAGCTAATTTTTGTGTACTTCGACTAGGGAATAGTCCAAATTCGATTTGAAAAAAACTAGAACCTGTATGGAGTCAATTGGTGGACTTCGAGAAATCAACGTTTTTTTTTAAAGTACTTTGAATCGAATTTGATCTTACTTCAATTCGAACGATCGAATACAGCCTATTCACCCGTAAAAAAAAACTTTGATTTTTGTTTAATACATTTCGGTTGGTCTTTTTTCATTCGAATTTCGAAGTTATGGAAGTTAAAAAAAACTCACATAATAAGATCAAGAAAAAAGATCACATAATAAAGCAAGTAAATGTATTTGAACTGATCTGTGCTGCACAAAGCCATGTGGATTAGTAATATTATTCTCCTTTACATAATCATGATTTTAGTCTCTATCGATCCTTTACATAACATACCCCTTTACAAACACACACAAAAACCAAGCTTCACTTAGGGGGTTATTTTTCAAAAGACGAATTTTAGAGTAATGTGAATTTTTTTAAGCTTTACTAAATTTTATTCACAATTCAAATGGTATGTTATTTATGAAAAGATCTGAATGTCTAAAATTCTATCAAATAGTCCTGACCCGAAAACTCAAATTGAAATCAAACCGAGTCAAATAAAATTCAATTAAATCAAATTTTTTTTTTGATGCGCCTCAAATTTTTTTGGACGAGCAACATTTTTTTTCTCCCATTGGAGTCGGGGCATCATTTTCTAAGTGATACTTGGTTCATTGCTACTATTAACATCTTCAAATAGTTCAAGGGACCTCTGCCATTAACTTCTACATGACCTCGGCAGGTTTTAGATGGAGAACTATCGAATTATAACTGTTTCCAGGGTTGAGGTGTGATAAATCTCACATTCAAATTCGAGTTGTTGGTTTTAAATTTGAATTTGTGAGTTTTGATCAAAAATAAAACTAAAATTCGAATTCGAATTTGCCATTCGAACCTTAGTCAATCCCCATAGATTAATATAGCATACCACCGAGTATTACAACATAGAGGGAGATTATGTATATCAGGGTAGCACAGAAAAAGGAGACATGTGAACAAAACAGCAAGGAATGCTGATTTCCCCCACCCCAGTATCTCTTTTTTTTACATTATGTACAAGAAATACGTTCAGATTGCTATTTTTTTCTATAGTTTATGCCTGTTTTTTGGATAACACCCATAATATTTCATAGCATCTGAGTCCTTTGCACAGACATGTCTAACATAACAATCCTGGATTGCAATATGTAAGTAGTGTGATGATAGGTAATTAACTGCATTACATTTAGACAACAAATTTATATCAATTATTGTAGTGAATCAGTTCGGGAAGCTTGGCTGGCTACAGGGAGATAAAGAAGAAATGTATATATCTCCGGCCATAATTCCTTTAGTAGCGGTTAGAATCTATCACTTAAATCATAAAACCATATGGACACCTTCTGTGTTAAAATGGCCATTAAGAGAATTGGAAACATCATACAGATTACATTTGTTTGCATCATGAAATAAACTTAAATTCTAACAATTTTTTTCTGGTGAGGAAATTCTAACAAATTTATTTGGATCTGACTCCTGAAACAATGTTGCAAGCCAGATGATTAAAGCTGATTAAAGAACCAAAGGAAACCTGGCTCATGTTACATTGTTTAAATGGCCAGACCCAGAGAACAGAAAGGAATAAATAAAAACTGATTTAAAAACCAGGGAAACTCTTTATTAAATGTATATTAAATAATGTGTATTGGAAAGTTGATCAGAATCACATGTTCAGTTATTAGGTGATTGACCATTTTTTTAAATGTCTTATTAAAAAAGGATCAGGACACAGTCTGACTAGTGATAGACGACTTTGTCCCAGTTCGCTTCGACACGAATTTCGCAAATTTCCTTCCGAAATTCACGAGAAGGGCGAAAAATTTGCGAAACACCGATTTGAATGCCGGCGACAATTCGTTGGCGTAGAAATAATAACATCAATAACATCATATTTATAACACATCTGAACATCCCATTTACGATTTCTTCACTGCAGGATGGGTATGTTTTTATATACGTGTAAAATTTTGTAAAAAACGATTGTAGCACAAAGATTGATGTAAAAAATAATGAAGGACTGCTTGGTGGTATAGGTATTTGTTTTTCATGGTCAATGGCTAGAGATTGACTTGATTTTAGACTTTCCTTCTCCTTTAAGGGGAATAACACATAGGGGTTTTGTCAACCACGGCTGATCTCGGCTAAAGTGGGCAACAAAATGTCCCTTGGTTCCCATCTACTGTCTAACGTGTGAATCGCCACTATGGAAATATATGTAGAGCAGCTACGATTCAAAGTCATCGAAAGTTACCTTGTAAGGAAACCATGGACGACTTCACACTATGTATGCTTTTATAGCAGTGGTCAGCATGTTAGCCAGTGAGTAAGAAACAGATGTTTTGTTGCCCGCTGTAGCCGAGATTAATTGTAGGCAGTAAAAATGTCCCCTGTTTTATTGCCCTAAAACTAGTACGCCATAGTTGTAAATGCCCTAACTAAACTAAACAAGTGAAAAGTATACAACCCAGTGATGTTGTTCTCCTATCTACACAATTTTACTCTGGAAAGGGCCTTGACTGTGTCTGTAATCCACTCAACACGCAACACAGGGAGATGGCTCTATATTATACCATTCAACTGGTATAGTCAAATGCTGTATTCAACACACCCTGAGAAGTCACCAATCCAATCCATCAATTCCTCCTCACTATTACAGTACCAGTTACTGGTACCAGTACCAGTTTTGCCTCACCATCGCAGTTTGTGTTCTCCTTTCCCAAAATTGCAGCAAATTGGAATGTGGCCTCAAAGTATCTCGGACTAATTTTCGTAACTTTCTGTCACTCCTTATATAATTGCTTCTTTTCTATTCCGGCTGTATCCAGTGTATTACTCAAAGTGATGTGCATTTTGCCATAATGCCATGCATTCACATATTGATTAACACAACTTTGTTTCTGTTTAATACATTGCAAAGACCTATTTGTTGGTGGAGGCTATGCTAGCTTTATCCCACAAACAAAGCAAAACTGGTGCATGTTAATGTAAATCATATCACAAACCTTTAAATGTAATTTCATTGTCTTAGCCAAACAATATAGCTGTTTGTCAGGGTCGCCATCAGGGGTTACTGCAGTCTGAGGCTCATAGGTAGTAAGATACAATTCACGGGCAAAAGGGGCTAGACTCATTTGGGAATTGGCAGGGTGTGCTTGGATCATGGGTGGAGCTTTGCCATAGTTTTGGCATGGGTGGGTGGATCAGAGGTCTAGCTGTTCATGCAAGAGGCATTTTATTTTCATTGGGGCCCAATTTCCCAAAATCTATGGAACCTGGGTGTGCTGATAAGTGAAGCCTCATGGGACTTGCTTACTTAGCAGTATGGGGCCCTATGATATCTGATGGTGGCCCTGGTTATTGGCGTTAAGCTCCCCATAGACGCGACGAATCTTCTTGCCGAACGACCGATTTTAGGGAAGCCCGACCGATCCTTCGAAATTATCGTGCGGTTAGTGGGATTCGAACGATCGTACATCTTGCGATTTTTCGGCCAACATCTGTCACGAAATTGATCCGCCAGGTCAAAAAATCTTTGTCGGTCCCAGTGCAATCTATCTATGTTTGCAGGGCCAAGCAGGCAGCTCCCCTTTGTTTTCCTGGCAAATTGGTCTTTTTAGTTGATCAATTCGTACGATCGTTCTGAGAAGATCGTGGTCTCACGATCAGGATCTGATCTTTTAAAAATCTCAACATCTATGGCCAGCTTTAGATACTATAGAAGATACATTTCCATTTAAGGCTGGTTGTTTTGACAATTTTTCTGCTATTTGCAATTCCTTCACTTATATAATAGTATTTGGCCATATAATAGTCTCCATGTCACTCTTATTAGTGACATAAATCCTGTTCGCTTGTATCATTTACATTTAATACCATGTTTGCTTCTGGTATTTCAGACAAATTGTAAGCTTAGCATAATCCTCTTTAGAACAACATGCTTTAATCCTCAGTGCCTGGGAGCTAAACAGTCAAGCTTGCCGCCTGAGCATAACATATTCACTAAACCAGTGTTGCACTTTGCTTCTCTGAGGATTGACATGTAAAAGTCCAGTAAACTGTATATTGGCTGTCTGACCTATTGTTTTTTAGGGCATTTGTTTGGAATTAAGCCTTTCCACTTTGGAGCAAAAAAATGCCAATGCCGATATTTTCAAATTAGAGTTTTCCAAATTTACATTTTTACGATTTAGTAATTGAAAAAACAATCTTGAAACTTTGAATGAAAAAAATTGGCAAGTAATATTTGGCAAGTTTTTTTCTGTGAATCCAGTTTTAGTTTTTAATAAATAAATTTGAGAAAAAAAATGCAATTGTGACAAAACTCTAACCAGTTAATTCTCGACTCTTCCTGTAGTCTTTAAAGATTAAACACTTCTTTTCTCACATTTTTTTCTTTTGGAGTCAATGGGTATTTTTTCTTGCACCAAATGCAGTCAATGGGTGTCATGCTTTTCTCTGTATTGTTTCTTGAACATGTTTTTTCTTGTTTTTTTTGGTGCAGAAAAACTATTTTATGGTAAAAGTCTAGCACAGATTCTCTAATAATTTAGCCCCTTGTGGGTGCTTATGGGTGCTTTTCTCTGTATTGTTTCTTGCACATGTTTTTTCTTGTTTTTTTTTAGTGCGGAAAAAATTTTTATGGTAAAATTCTAGCACAGATTCTCTAATAATTTAGCCCCTTGTGAAAACACATATTTTGCCACCAGTCGGTATCAGTTGAAAAAATTTAGCTCATCCCTAACTTGGTACAATAATAGTTGCCTAATACCCTGTGCCCACTTGGTGTTTGGTATGTGGAATTTTGAAGAAGGGGTTAATATTTTACATTTGGAGTTATTTAGAATATATCTAATGGTAAGGTGTATAATGATACTTTTAAAATAGGGTGCTTGTACCTTAAACAGCTGTAAAGTCAAAGTAAAGTAAATAGATGGTTATTGCTTTAAACATAGAAAAGTTTGTCTCAGCCATTTCTCATTGTTTGTTTAATGAAAAGCAATGTTTATTTTGGTGAGAGGATGCACATTATCCCCTGGAAATTAGGCAGCTCCTGTTGGGGTACATTGATCTATTTTTGCTAGTTCTTTTGGCAGCAAAATGGTTAATTATCACTCATGCTGTCAATAGAACCAACAGCATAATGCAACCGATTGATTGGGTCAGTGTTCTTGAAAAAGGTCATAGGCAAAGCACAATATTAAAGGATATGTCTAGGTTATTCAGGCTCCATATGCTAATGCACAATTTGCATATAATAAATCTAAAGAAAAGCACTAAGGTTGGGTTTAATGGCACAGATTAAAACATAAAGCAGAACACATTAACGGAATAGCAACGAGCAGTGGTGTTACATTCCATTTCTTCTGTAGCGTAGTCTAAAAGCAGGGAGCTTGATCATCGGGTTTACCTATAATGTGTGCGCTATAAATGTAATGTGAAGTCCCCGTGGACTGTGTAATGACACTGCTGTCTATAACAGTATCATCAAGTCAGACATTGGCATAAATCATTGGCACTTTGCAAAGTGTCACTTCTGTCAACCTCTTAGTGATGTGATCTTTAGTCTTTCAAATCTATAGACTGGCATTTGGATCAGCTAAACACCCAACACCTTGCCTTGCATATTAAAACCCTTTAGCCAATATCACACGCAGAAGCATTGTCTTTTGGAGGATATTTACAAATACTTTTCAAAACTCTGCTCAAGTACAACGAGTGTTAACATTTATATAATTTCCCTGATATGGCCTTGATTAGGCAGAGCTGCAAGTATAATTCTGTCTGTAGGGCTAACAAACTCTTACTATTGTTAACTGTCACACTAGGAGATAAAGTGATTTGCTGCTGATTGTAAAGAACTAATAAAGAAAAAGAAACCTCTTTCTGGTTCATAGTTCTTTCTCTTTCATTGACAAGCTAATGACTGACATTTACAAGAAGATTAGATATATTAGGACTTCTCTTTCAGTTGTCAATCCTAAAGGACAACAACGGATTCAACACAACTGGTATATTTAACAATTTCTGGGTTTAGTATCTTAAAGGGCCAGTTAACTTTTATTATATTATAGAATGGCTAATGGTAAGCACCTTTTTAATTGATCTTCAAAAATGCTTTTTCTTTTATAGTTTTTTAAAATTATTTACCTTTTTTTCTGACTCTTTTTTTTGTTATCATTACTTTTGTTCACTCATCGTTCTATTTGGGTTCTCTCCTATTCATATTTCAGTCTTTTATTCAAATCTCTGCATGGTTACTAGGGTCGTTTGGACCCTAGCAACCAGACTGCAGAAAATTGCAAACTGGAGAGCTGCTAAATAAAAAGCTAAATAACTCAAAAACCACAAATAATAACAAATTAAAACCAATTACAAATTGACTCTGAATATCACTCTCCACATCATTCTAAAAGCTAAAGGTGATCAACCCCTTCAAGGAGGCCATTAGTTATGGGCGAATCTGAGCCATTCACTTCACCAAAACAGCAAAAAAATTTATCAAAGCATTGGCATCAATGGGCATTTTTTCACATGACATTTTTCAAAGTGTGCAACATGTTTTTTGCTATACATTAGAGCTCACTAACCCCTAGGAAATTGCTCCCTGTGGCATCAAAGCAGGAGCTTATTTTTGAATTCCTGGCTTGTTTTGGTTGGATAAAAACCAAATGGAGTCTCCTGTATGCTGGCAGTCGACATGGGAACTACCAAATAGACAATAAAAGCCCTCACCCCCCCCAAGAACTTTTTTCATGCTTTTGTTGCTCCCCAAACAGTTTATACAATTGCTTGTGGAATAGAAAGTTTGGGGACCCCTGCATTAGAGCATATGGGCATTTATGCAGTGAAATGAAGCAAAATATACACTGGCCAATAAAAGCTGTTGACTATTGTCAATTTTGATGCCCAAGACAACTTTTATACGCGGCTCCTATTTTGTCCAAATGCAATAATTTTGACGCACTGCAATTATTATGCGCGCTACTATTCCGCCATTTTTTCAATGCAGCGGATTTTTCTCCTATGAATTTTCGCCGCAGTTTTGTGAATTCATTCGCCGGCGACAAAACATGGAAATTCATCACAAATTTGCGCCTCACAAATTTATTCGCCCATCACTATTTAGAGAGGCTACATTTAGAAGGAGCTCTAGTGACTACTCAGCATGCTGACAACGGTCTAAATGCAAATCAGTGAGAAAATGTTTTTGAGGCCTGTATGTACCCCAAATACACTTGGGGTGGGAGTGCAGTTGAATGGTTATGGTTAACCTGTTACAGGTTACCAGGAGTGAACATGTGGAGTCCAGCATTGGGGACAGAGTGGTGGCTGTACAGACAGAGTGACTGGGGTGGTGGAGTTGGACTTCAGATTGAGCAGCATGTGTGTGTCCCGATGACTGAGCAGTGGCTAACAAGTGGGGCATTTAAATGGCCAATTCTAAGCAACTTTTCAATTGGTTTTCATTATTTATTTTTTATAGTTTTATAGTTATTTGCCTTTTTGTTCTCATTCTTTGCAGCTTTCATATGGGCTTCATTTACTCCCTTCTAAAAAAAACAAATGCTCTGTAAGACTGCACATGTATTGTTATTGTTACTTTTTATTACTGATCCTTCTATTCAGGCCATCTCCTATTCATATTCCAGTCTCTTATTCAAATCAATGCATGGTTGATAGGGTAATTTGGACCCTAGTTATCAGATTGCTTAAGATGCAAATTGAAGAGCTGCTGAATAAAAAGCTAAACAACTCAAAAACCTTCAATAATAAAAAATGAAAACCAATTGCAAATTGTTTTAGAATATCACTCTACATCATACTAAAAGTTATCTCAAAGATAGACGTTTAAGTTGGGTGCTCAGCCAAGTAGTATTACCTTGGGTGCCAAAACTACTTGGCCTGTATCTGATCTTTTATGATTATATATGTCATAGAAGTCTATAATAACATTTCCAATTCATCAAATTGAATCTGGCCCATTTTTCTAAAGAAAAACTACTGTAGTTTTTGAGAGAAGATTTAGTTAATATTGCTAAGTAAAAGTATCTTGTTGGGCGCTTATTCACAACCCCTATTAAGTTGATGTTGCATTATTATGCTAGAGGTAGGCATTAATCTTGCATCGGATACATTTTATAATTGCATACTGATATAAATGAATAACAAAATGATTTTGGTGGATTTTTGTCTTCGTAAAGGGATGTTTTACTTGTTAACTTTTTTTCCAGTTGAGTTCTTTTCAGATTGTTCACCAGAAACAAAGACTTTTTTCAGTTTTTCCATTTTTTATTAGTTACTGTTTTCCCAAAATTTAAGCTTAAAGTTTAATGATCTGGTCTCTGGTGTTTCAGTCTGGCAGCTCAGTGATCTAGGAGCAGATTAAGAACTGTTATAATTTGTTACATTTTAGTGGCTACATTAGTTGATACATTTCTCAACAGTATCTTTGGAATATTAGCAACTTTTGTGTTAATTCTAACAGCTGCCTTTAATGAAACTCAGGGATTCTGCTCAGCAGGGATAAAGATAACAAATGTATCAACTAAGGGCTAGTCCACACGGGGAGATAGCGACGCGTTTGCGGTCGCGGCGACAAAGCGCCGCGACAGTCGCCGCGACCGGCGCAGGCGACAGTTTTGTATGGGCGCCTATGTAAAAACGCCTGTGCTAACCACACGAGGCGATGCGCTTTTCAACAGTCGCCTGAAAATGCCTCGCCAGGCTTTTTCAGGCGACTGTTGAAAAGCGCATCGCCTCGTGTGGTTAGCACAGGCGTTTTTACATAGGCGCCCATACAAAACTGTCGCCTGCGCCGGTCGCGGCGACTGTCGCGGCGCTTTGTCGCCGCGACCGCAAACGCGTCGCTATCTCCCCGTGTGGACTAGCCCTAAATGTATCAATTTAGAGCAGTTTACAGGGTCGGCGACCCCCCTCCCAGAGCTGCTTTAGAAGGTGGAAAATTAAACTTTACATGTCAATATTAGAAAAACGTCACAAATAGAACATAGAAAGTAATTGGAAAAATGCTTTATTTCTGGTGAACTGTCTGAAACCAACTAAACCAAAAAAAGTGTTTAAAGGTGAACAACCCCTTTAACATTAGGGGGCAAATTTACTTAAGGTCGAATATCGAGGGTTAATTAACCCTCGATATTCGACTGTTGAAGTTAAATCCTTAGACTTCGAATATCGCAGTCAAAGGATTTAGCGCTATTCGTTCGATCGAACAATCAAACGAAAAATCGTTCGATTCGAAGGATTTTAATTCATCGATCGAACGATTTTTCTTCAACCAAAAAATGCTTAGGAAGCCTATGGGGACCTTCCATATAGGCTAACATTGACTTCGGTAGCTTTTAGGTGGTGAACTATTGGGTCGAAGTTTTTTCTTAAAGAGACAGTACTTCGACTATCGAATGGTCGAATAGTTGTACAATTTTTAGTCAAAGTCATAGTCGTAGTCAAAGGTCGAAGTAGCTCATTTGATGGTCGAAGTAGCCAAAAAAAACATTCGAAATTCAACTTTTTTTATTCATTCCTTCACTTGAGCTAAGTAAATGGGCCCCTAGATATAAATAAATAGTTTATTATTTTCATCGAGAATAAGAATTGCACATGACTGCCTAACTTGAAGCTCCATGGATCACAGGGTGCCGACAGGAAAACTGATATAATTCTACACATTATTTGTTTAATACAATTATTCCCCACTTAAAGTGCTTATAAACTATAGGTGTAGTACATTATCTGTTGCCTCCAGCAAATTATCTACTTCTCCTGTCTACATATTGCAATGATTTGACTGTGATGTGGTAGCATTGAAGCTTAAAGGAACAGTAAAACCAAAAAATTAAAGTGTTTTAAAGGAATGACAATATGATGTACTGTTTCTCTGCACTGGTGTATTCGCTTTAGAAACACAACTATAGTTTATATAAATAAGCTGCTGTGTAGCTATGGGGCAGCCATTCAAGCACAGGATACACAGTAGATGACAGATACGTTCTGAAGAATCCCATTGTACACTACAGTTTTTATCTGTTATCTGCTGTGTATCCTGTGCCTTTTCTCCTTTTTCAGCTTTGAATGGCTGACCCCATGGCTACACAGCAGCTTTTTTTTATATAAACTATAGTTGAGTTTCTGAAGTAAACACGTGAGTTTTACAGTGCAGCAAAACAGTACAGAAAATTTTCATTACTTTAAAAGAATTTCATTTTTTTGGTGTTACTGTTCCTTTAACAGTTCAGCAGTAGTTCCCACACCCAGCAATGTCCTATATCACTGACTTAGTTACCTTTAAAAAGTGGTAAATTAAAAATTTAAAAGAGTGTGAAGTAAATCTTACACTTATTCGACTTCTTATGCATTAATGCCCACAATAAATCTTCTCTACCATTGGGGCAAAAGTTTCATTGTTTCCCTCTTGTTTTCTTTCAACTGGCAAGTGCAAATAGCCTGTAAGGAAACATATATAGCGTGAAGAAGTATCCTTGCAAGGAAGCTTCAGGCTACTTTGGAAAGCCATAGTGCTGAGTAACTTTTCCCAACAGTGAATTGCATTATAGCTGGTGGGAAGGAAATAATGAATGTTGTGTTACCTCCAGTAGTGAATCCATGCCTGGAAAAATTCGCCCATCACTATTCACTGTGTCTCACTGTTAAAACAATGTAACAGGAATCAGTACTTCTTTAGGTCTTTTAATCAGATTTAATCAGATGGCTTGCAGCATTGTTTCAGAAGTAAGAGCCAGCAATGAAGAGAATATAAATAGATAGACAAATACTGTTTTTAATAGCATTTACTTTTACAAATAACTTTAAAACCATTGATCATTTTTTAATGATAAATACAATTGAATGCTGTGTATTTAACCTACTAGCACATTCACTCATTGGGAAGAAACTGACTTGCTGCAGGGGATTTTTAAGCTTGAGCATAGTAGAACAGTAAAACAAGCTAAAAAAAATGTTACTGCTTCATGTGATTTCGTTTTGATAAGTTTAGAATTCCAAGAAGTAGTAAATGTGTATTTTCTTTCTGTATTTAGGATTTCTAGGCATAATGCCTTGCAGCAGAAGTTAACATGCTGCATACTGTCAAGGCTGCCACCAGCAATCATTGGGGCCTCATACTACAAGTTTGCAGGGTCCCTCCACATATTGCATCCCAATTATTAACCCACTGGTCACCTGTGCCCCCCTTGGTGGTGTTAGGTTTGTATTGCTGTGAGGACTCACCCTGGTGGTCTAGCGGGCCGGCAGGGACGCCTGCCGCTTTGATTAGTGATGGGCGAATTTATTCGCCAGGCGCAAATTCGCTGTGAATTTGTGCATTTCGCCGTCAGCGAATAAATTCGCGAAACGCCCGTGAAAATTCGCTGGAAAAAACGGACACCGGCGGAAAAAACGGCCGCCGGCGTAAAAAAACGGGCGCCGGTGTTAAAAACGGGCACCGGCGTCAAAAACAAGATGCCGGCGCCGTTTCGCAAATTTTTTGCCGTTTCGTGAATTTCGGCGAAGCAAAACGGAGCAAATTCGCCCATCACTAGCGTTGATCTCTCCCCCTTCGCTGCCGGTTGCTCTATGGAACACGCGCCCGCACTTCCGGTTATTTGACACGTCGTGAGCGTCATGACATCATTGGTTTGGCTTGAATTTTGTATATTTAAAGGGGCTTTCTGCTCAAACTCATTGCCCTTTGTTATCTCTACTTGCTAGTATCCTGGTTGTGTTTAATTCCTGTTTTGTCCCTTGCCTGCCTGGCTCTTCTGAACTCTGCCAAATCTGACCCTTGCCTGCCTGACTACTCTGAACTCTGATTATACTGACCTGTGCCTGCCTGAATATTTTGTTTCTACCGGTATTGACCCTTGCCTGCCTGACTATCTGTGAATGCTGCCTGTATCGACCCCCGCCTGATTGACCTTGCTTGTATTCTGCCCGCACTGACCCTGGCCTGTCGAACTACGCTTTTGTCTGCTCATTGAACTGTACTTTCCGTCCAAAACCTTGCTAACGACCATGCCCCATGCTTGTCCAGAACCTGAGCTGAGGGCTCCTCCCGAAGTGAAAGGCGGCTGATAAAGGCCGAAGGCCATGCTACCCGGTTTTCGGAAGGGCTGACTGGGACAAGAAAGTCCCCCTTGATTGACATAGGAATCAGCCAATTACTGATCACCACATCATAGCCCCACCCCGTGATGTATTGTGCCTCACCCCATGATGTAACCAACCTGCCCTGGTGCATCACTGATCCACCCCTGTGACATCACCACCCCCTTCCCGGATTATGATCCACAGAAAGGTGGCAACCCTAAAATGGGGCCTGATGAAAAAAATAACCTTGTGTGCTTGACCACACCCATAATTATTCCCACACACGTTCAACACAAGCACCACCCACTCTCCAAATGCCCACCCTTTCTCACTTTGGGCACCCTTCCCCTGTACCCCCATAAAGGCAGCCCTGCATACAGTATGGGGTTAGGGCTATTTTTCTTATTACCTTGAATTGGTAATCAAGGGAACAGATACTGGATGTATTAAATGTCTAACGAGACTGGCCTCTGTGTAGTTGCTATAGAAACTAGGGATGCACCGAATCCAGGATTCGGTTCAGGATTTGGCCTTTTACAGCAGGATTCAGATTCAGCCGAATCTTTGTGCCTGGCAGAACTGAATCCGAATCCTAATTTTTTTTATTTTGTGGGCAGTGCAGGATTTCACGTGACTTTTTGTCAGAAAACAAGGAAATAAACCAATTTTTCCCCCACTTTTAGGGATTAGGATTCAGTTTGTTATTCAGCCGAATCTTCCACGAAGGATTCAGGAATTCAGCTGAATCCAAAATAGTGGATTCGGTGCATCCCTAATAGAAATAGAAGCTACAGAATGGCTATAGAGCTGAGAATCTTGAAACTCCAACACAGATAGCAAGTGAAGCTAATAACCCTGGAGATTGCTAGGCCTGGTCACCAGACTGAACGAGTTGTGCTGACTCTGCATTCTGTAGCTAAATCATCACTGGAACTAATCACTCTGGACAAATTAGTCACCTCTATGGTGCCAGGCTGAAGGGATACCTACTGTTCTGCTAAGAATGTGCATATTTAATAATATTTAATAAAAACACTGTACATGATTTACAATATAGTTTAAAAGACAGATTAAATAAGAAAGTCCCATCTCACAAATGTAACAAAAACTAAAAATTAGAGATGCCATAAAAATTCTGGAATAAGTAAAACCTTTTTTTGGGGGTAAATTGACAAGGGTGGCTTTACTAGATTTTATTTTCAGTGTTCCTGCCAACTATTATTGTCAGTGTATCTTGCCAGATGTTATTATTGGTGTACTTGCCAAATGTTATATTTATTCACCTTGCCAGATGTTACTTTTGCTTTAAGGTATAAGTCCTACAAGCCTTCAGGGCTAAACGTTATGTTATAGAATGCCTAAATAGTGTAGGTTTTAGCATGTCAGCTCTAGTGAAGCTTGTGAGTGGCCTCACAGTTGAAGTGCCTAAGGGCCTCACAGCTGGATCTCATAGTCATTTTCTGCAATATCATCTCTATATCTCATTTCTTTAAGACCAATGTACATAACCTTTCAGTTTTGTAAATGTAAATGAACACCCTTGAAGGCTTTGCTTGCTAAATATGTTTCATATTTATGACTACTCCTTGTCACTGGGTTTTTTCTTAAGTATTCCTTCTAAAGCTAGAAAAGCATGCATAGGTTTCTATTCATGTCCTCAATGATAGTAAAAGTGTTTCTAACTTCTGCTGATCCCTTTCCCTCTGGAATAAAGTATCCACTTTGAAAAAAACTGTTCATTTAACATTTTTATTTTTATTTTATTAACATTTTTGGATATATTTTTGTTACTATTTCTTTTTATATTACCCCATTAAGAATTTCAACATACTTTTCAATGAAAAATTTAATGGAAAAAGAAATGGTGAATTCTTTCACCTCCAATGTGAGGCTTTTTTGAAAATGTGGGAAAATGCATGAAAATTCTTTGCCATTTTCTTACTGATCTAAGACAAAGGGAATGATGGAAAAGAAAAGTATTTTTAGTAATTTATTGCTGATCTGATGTAATTTACAATAATAGGTGGTTTGCTGCAAAATAATTCAGGTGTCTTATGAGTCTTCAGGGTCTGTGTACTAAAATATTTGACCATCATCTTCTCAATTAATCATTTTAAAGGGGTGGTTCACCTTTAAGTTAACTTTTAGTATGTTATAGAATGGCCATTTCCAAGCTACTTTTCAATTGGTCTTCACTATTTATTTTTTTACTAGTTTTTAATTATTCTTCTGACTCTTTCAACCTTTCAGATGGGGGTCACTGACCCCCATCTAAAAACAAATGCTACACATTTATTGATATTGCTACTTTCTATTACTCATCTTTCTATTCCAGTCATATTTCTTATTCAAAAATCAATGCATGGTTGCAGGGCCGGAACTAGGGGTAGGCAGAGTAGGCACGTGCTTAGGGTGCAAGGCTTGGGGGGTGTCTGGCACGTACCTTTAACTGCTGCCTACCCCAATCCTGTCTGGAGTCCTGTCCTCATATTCACGCACTCATATACACGCCCTTAGTGGAGGGGGCGACGCAGCTGGCTGGGTTTCCTGGGGAGCACGCCCAGTCTGGCCTGGGCCTACATGGTTGCCAGGATAATCTGGGCCAAAGCAACCAGATTGCAGAAATTGCAAAACAGAATAAAAAGCTAAATAAATAAACAAATAATAAAAAACTAAAACCATTTGCAAATTATCACCCTCTACATCATACTAAAAGTTAACTCAAAGGTGAGCAACCCCTTTAATGAACAATATTGATCCAGGTCTGAATTTTATGTGTTAAACGTTACAGTATATACTATAAAACTGGACGCTTTCCGCTGTCTTTCTCCTTTCTGTTTGTGATGGTCCAACTCACTGCCATTTGTTAAAATGTACTATTGCCTCGCTGCCTCTGCATACTAGTATGTCCAGCAAGCAAGGCTGCAATGAAGACAGATATTTAATACTTGGACAAAAGGTCAACATAATGTATAGTCTTTAGTTTCCTTGAATTTCTTTAAGTTCCCTTATTCTTACTGTCCTCTATAATTTAACATTTATTTAACTTAGCGAATGTAACTTTTCCTTATCTTTATTATGTTTTGTTTTCAACTGCACATACTTTATTTCCAAGCTTTTACAGTCAAAATATATGTATTTTGGGAAATGATTGCTCTTGCTTTTTGATGATCTCACTTTTTTATGCATGCTACAGTATACATACTGAGCAGGTGTTCAAAACATTTATAAGACCCTGTGTAATTCTGTGACTTGGCCATACAGGGGTCGAGCCTCCATGGTATTTCACTGTTTGTCCTATGGGCCCGAATAGCCTTTCATGTGGATGGGCAGATCCCATTATTCTTTAATCTGGAGTGACAGCTGAAATAATCAGAACTTCACTTCAGGAAGTGAAGGAGAGTGGTGGTACATCTGTCTGTGCACTGCTGACACTGAGCATTAGCAGATGAAATTTTACATTTCAGCAAACTGACACGATTGCATGATGATCTGACTTCCATGCTGATATACATTTGTGATTGTACAGTATAGATACATAGTTACTTTGGATTGAAAAAAAATAAATTGACATGTAACTATTCCAAATGTACCCCACGCATAACTATACAGACCTACTGTATCTATATAATCATAGTAACATACATAGTAAGTTAGGTTGAAAAAAGACACATGTATATCAAGTTCAACTTTTAACTTTTTTAACCTGCCTTACTGACAGCTGATCCAGAGGAAGGCAAAAACCCACATCTGAAGCCTCTCCAATTTGCCTCAGAGAGGTAAACATTTCTTCCTGACTCCAAAATGACAAAATCAGACTAGTCCCTGGATCAACTTGTACTATGAGCTTCTTCAATAACCCCGTATTCCCTCACTTGCTGAAAAGTCATCCAACCCCTTCTTAAAGCTATCTAATGTATGAGCCTGTACCACTGATTCAGGGAGAGAATTCCACATCTTCACAGCTCTCACTGTAACAAAACCCTTTCCGAATATTTAGGCAGAACCTCTTTCAGAATGGGTGACCTCATGTCATTTTGAAAGACCTACTGGTAAATAAAGCATTAGAGAGATTATTATATGATTCCCTATATTTTATATAAAAGTGGACACAATACCGAGCCCTGAGGGACCCCACTAAGAACCTTACTCCAAGCAGAGAATATAACATTAACCCATCCTGTAGCCAGTTTCCTATCCCTGTGCAAACAACTTCAAGCAGTCGTTTGTGGGGCACGGTATCCAACGCTTTGGAAAAATCCAAATAGATCACATCTACTGCCCCCCCCACTGTCCAAAATCCTACTTACCTCACCAGGTACCATAGGTACCATACCAGATGAAAACAAATCTGTGAAAATCAGAAACAGGGGCTAGTCTAAAACTGAACTAAGCTCTCTTAGAACCCGGGGGTGTATGCCATCAGGCCCTGGAGCATTGTTTACATTCATTTTTATTAAAGCTTTATGGATCATATCCTAAGTCAGACACTAACTAGATTGAACTGAGCCATCAGTGCAGCTATGAAGTGAGCCTGGGAACTCAGACTCCTCTATTGTATACACTGAAGAAAAGAACTGATTTAGCACATTAACCCTCTCTGTATCTGTTACAACCTCACTGGTACCATAATTTAATGGAGCAACACTCTCAACCTGCATCATTTTACTATTTATATATTTAAAAAACTTTTTGGGGTTTGTCTTGCCGCAATGCATTTTTTTCTTTGCCTTCCAGATTGCTGATTTACAACATTTATTGTATTGTTTATATTCATTAAATGCAGCTTCACATATATAACTAAATATATGCCAATATCTATACAGTAGAAGTTAAAATCCCAATAGCCTTGGATATTATTCTTAAAAGTGGCCTCAGGAAATGTGGGCATGTATTGCTACCTTTAATGAGCTTAAAATTGTCGAAGTTTATTTGCATTTGTTTCCTGGTTTATTGTATGTGAACAAATTACATATAGAAGATACATTCCAATAATGCAGCCTCCATTCATTGACACTGGATGTGGAATGCAAGGGTTAAACCAACTAGAACCTCAGTGCATTGTAAATGTTATGCATGGCTAATTGCCACCATTGATGCTTGACCTTTAGCAAATGTTGATTCGTTGATAAAAGAAATTGACCAGATTGCATATCATCTTGGATGTTGTTCATAAACCTATGCATCCATTACCAGCAATATTATATGAGCCAAAAAAAGTGTTGCTAGTATAGTATTTTAAATGATATTTTCTGCTGTGAGTGGCTATTCAAACAATGTGCTACTGTTACTGATTCTCTCTGTGCAACTGAAGTCCTGTGAAACAAAGTTGAATTTGAAAGGGAAGAAGGTGAAACCAGAAGTAGATAGGTTTATATAGGCAGTTAGGCTATTCATTTACATCAGTGATGTCAAACTGGAGGCTTTACATCAGTTGTGAGCTATAAGTCCCAGATGTTGGGAGACTTATACCAACAGCTGGAGTGGTGTGAGATTGACATCCCAGATTTTCATCATGTAACAATATAAGCATTGCACCCGTGCACAAATCTACAGTATTGTTAGAATAGTTGCCGTTTGATGCAATTTGTATATTTCAAGATTCAACCATTTCTTAAAATTAAACATTTTAAAATGATGTATTAAACTAGTAATCTGCCCATCATTGAATAGCAGGGATTTTCACTTAAAATAATTCTGTCATGGGAAAACATGTTATTTTCCAAAAGCACATAAGTTAATAGTGCTGCTCCAGTAGAATTCTGTTTTTCAAAGGAGCAGACAGTTTTTTTTTTAATTTAATTTTGAAATCTGGAACGGGGCTAAACATATTAGTTTCCCAGGTGCCCTGGGTCATGTGTCCTCTGATAAACTTTATGGCTACACTGCAATTTGAAGTGATATCGCCACTCACTCCCCCCAGCAACCCATCAGCAGAACAATGGGAAGACACTCAATAGTAAAAATCCAAGCCCCGCTATAGCCCCTCTAGTTGAGTAGGGGAAACAATAGCTTATCTGAAAGCAGTTCCATTGTGATGTGCTGGCTCTTTCTGAAAGCACATGATCAGACACAATGACCTGAGATGGCTGCCTACACACCACTATTACAACTAGAAAAAATACACTTGTTGGTTAAGTAATAACATTTGATATGGTACAGTGAATTATTTGTAATGTAAACAGTGAAATTTAAAAATAAAAACCAAAACTAAAAAATCATGACAGAATACCTTGAAACACCAAATCCATTTTCCTCACATTACTCACATAACTACTGCTACTTAACGTTCCTGTGCCTATACCTGTACATACTGAGAGAAGAGGTGCTCGCTCCCTCTTGCTGACTGTATATGCAGGAGGGGGGCCCACTAAGACTCTTTTCATGAAATGTGTGATAAATAACTTTCTTTCTTTTTTACCATGTCCTCATCTGTATGCTACTCTTAATGTTTGCTGTCTGTCTCTCTGCATGTCTCTGTTTTAGCATATATTCCTCTCTCTATGCTCAATTTGTTCATTTCCCTGACTCTGCATTACTGTAGGAATGTGAAAGAGTTAGCCATTCCCATTAGCCCTAGTGTTGCGTGAATAGTTCCTAGTAAATAAAAGGAGAGGGAGCACATGTTTCTGTCTCTATGGAGTGGGTTGGATGTGCTGCAGGGCCTAAGGTATTCAGTAAGAAGAAACCAAGACCCTAACTGATGGCCCAACCAATACAAGCATCCTCAGTCAGATATATATTGGACAGGTTTAAAGCATTCACCTTTTAAAAGTTACTCATAAAACAAATAAGCAGGGCAACATTCTGAAATGGCAATCACACATTGGACATTTGTCATGCAAAATCGAACGAAAATTTTTCTATATTGAAAAGAATCAAAGTTGTCTGATCAGCATATGATTCTTACACTTATAAATAAACACAAGTACATGTATTGATGCAAGGGAACCCTAGAACTATTGTCAGCCTGGATGTGGCAGTATTTCCCAGCTTCCACTAGTTGGTTAGGCACTACTGACTTTCTGAAAACATATCCAGTGCTATTGCAGGAATTAAACCCAAGCACCATTGATGGAAGTGTGCAAGGTAATTAATTCAGTTGTGGTGGATGCAACTTACTGGGCAGCTACAGGGACAATGGAATTCTAGGAAAAAGCTCTGCATTGTGGGAGTTTATTTTGTTTGCTTTTTCCCCCATTTGTTTTGCTCAGCAGAGAGTGTCGTGTAGATGTTATAGAGTGACTTGTGGGCTCTCTTGGCTGCAGCAATCACTTTCAAAGCATAGATAAATACCATTCACCATGTTTCCTTTACCTGCTTTATCCATTTTGCATTTCGATACATTGTGTTATAAGGACAGAAATGAAAGCAAGAATGATGTCAAATGCTGTTTCACTTTAAAACAAGCTCTTCTCTATTTTTTGCATCAGCAAACAGTAAATATATACCTCTCATCACTTCTCTTCTCACCGGCAACCACTGAAGGTCAGAAGCCCAACTCTAACCTTAACAGCAAAGGGCAACAGGAAATACAAGTTAAAGGCAGTGATGAAGGCTGAGTGTATTTTCATGTAAAGGTTTGAACTGAAAGGAAAGGGTATCAGAAGGGCATCTGGAGACTTGAAAGGCTTTGACACCTAGAAATTTACTAAACACAAACCCAACAGTGCTTAGAAGGGATATTGTCTTCTTTCTGTCTAAGGATCTGACATAAGAAACATCACCTTTTGGTGTTTTTGTTCATGAAAAGTACTTTTTATCCACAGAACTGTACTGATTATTTGCCTGGCTTAGCAAGCACCTATACCATAAAGCTTACATTTATATTAAAAATATATATTATATTAAAAATAAAGATCATAGAGCTTGCAATTATTGCTATAGTCTCAAAACACAGTAAGTTGCTGTGGCACAGAGGTAATAATTCTTTCTTATTCATGTTATACATGCAAATCCACATATAAAAATATACAGTATATATATCCAATAAGAAGAAGTCCAAGAAGCACACTGGGGTTTACTTAAAAATATAATTACATTAAAACAGGTCAGCGTTTCAGTCCAAGCCTAGGACCTATCTATCTATCTATCTATCTATCAGGGGCGTAACTATAGAGGAAGCAGACCCTGCGGCTGCAGGGGGGCCCAGGAGGTATAGGGGCCCCACGAGGCCCTAATTCATATACAATTTCAATAAATATTGGAGAAACAAGTCAACCTCTAAACATTTTGGGGGCCTGAAAAATAATTTGCTGTGGGGCCCAGTAATATCTAGTTACGCCACTGCTATCTATCTATCTATCTATCTATCTATCTATCTATCTATCTATCTATCTATCTAACAGGAACATGGAGAAGCACTCACCAAACAAAAAAACAGCATGGCTGGGTGCAGGTAGAATGCATACAAAATATCAAAACAATACCGCACTTAACAGGCTCAGTTAGAGTAACTGATTTTAATATATTTTTGATATATAAACAAAAGCAATTCCAACTGTCACCCTGTTGGTCTAGTGGGGGTGCGACAGGAACACCCTGGGCCGCCATTAGAAATCACAGGGCCACCTGGGCAAAATGCGCATTTCTTCAGGGTTTGCAACTTCGGCTGGTTCCGGCTTTATCTGGAAAGTGCCGAATGTGGTGTCACACTGTCTATGGACTGTCCAGTTGAGTGGCATATGCTCTGCCATCAAGGGGAGGGTCAAGGGTCCAGATATCTCTGGGGTTGTTGGAATTTTTGAATAAACTTTTTTCCTGTTTTATTTTTTTGGACACTACTCAAAAGTTTTCTTTGACTACCAAGGCAACAACTGGGGGAAGAATCTTCATCAGCCTGTGCTCTACTCAAACACACTGAGTAATCTGTGTATGAGAGTAAAACAGTTCCGGCTGTTCGGTATTTTTTGGTTACTGCATTTACTTTATTTGCAATAAGATGTATATATATTGTTTATATTGTTTATATTTTAATCACTAATGGGTATTTTTCCAATAGTTGCACTGTTTGTAGCAGGGGACCTATAGCAAACATGTTATAACAATCATGGGGCCACTCCTTCAGGCATAAAAGGCAGAGTTTATTGAAACGAAGCACAAATTCCTCACCAGACAGTTTTTGCTCTTATTCCAAGGCACGTTCTGAAACTGTTTGCCTGAAATGTCACAAGTGTGGGGCTGATTTAAAGCATATGCTACTGCACTAGGGAAATACTATGGTTAGAGATCCTAATTTATTACCTTCTTGAGAAAATTTTGAAAGTGAATGGTGTACTCGGTTGTATGTATGTACATTTTGGCTTGTACTACCATAAATATTCATGGGACAATTAATCTAATAGGCAAAAACATTTCTTATGTTAAAAAAACCAATCTACTGCTTTTTTTAATACACACAGAAATAAATAAACACAATAAATATATAGGCAAATAATAATAATAATAATATCAACAACATCAATACAATTCAAGTTATTATTATTATTTGTTCCTGAAACCTTGAATAATATTGTAAAGTAAGCCAGCATATTATTTTGATATATTGCCTGTGTTGCTCTAGCATTAACACTAAAATGCAAATTGCTTGTATTTAAAATACATTAATCACATTGTTTCTGCTAGTTCTGTTAAATGTGAATGCTGCTGTATGCAGCTTTCTCTTAGGCTAGACATTTACAGCTATCCATAAGAAAGTGACTGTAGAAGGGAAAATCTACTTTCTGTGCAATGCTTTAGTCCATTTGATTCCATCAATCAGAAGGATGAACCCTCTACAATGTAGACTCTTTCTAATCATAATCAGGTACAGGTTTGGGACCTGTTATTCGGAAACCCATTATCCAGAAGGATCTGAATTATGGAAAGTCTGTCTCCCATAGACTTCATCATAATTTAATGGTTGAAAAATTATTTTCTTTTTCTCTGTTATAATAAAACAGTATCTTGTACTTAATCCGAACTAAGATATAATTAATCCTTATTGAAAGCAAAACAAGCCTATTTTAATGTTAATGATTTTCTAGTAGACACGGTATGAAGATCCAAATTATAGAAATATCCATTATCCAGAAGACCCCAGGTCCAGAGCATTCTGGATAATAGGTCCCATACCTGTACCACCTTCCAACCAGTAATATACAAAACAGGAATTTTAAAACTTAGTACTGCAACTAATTTAGCGAAACTGCAGCAAAAATTTGATGCAACAAAAAAGTTGCGAAGACAAAAATGTTGCCGTGACAAAAAAATCGCCATAAGAAAAAACATCCATTGACTTGCATGCATATAGACAAAAAGTCACTGAGACAACATGATCAGAAGAAAAAACGCCCATGGACTTTAATGACTTTTGGCGTAACAAAAAAATTGTTGTTTGTAAAAATATTTGTCACTTATTGACTTTAATGTGTTTTGCTCATTTTAGCCGTTAAAGTGGACCTGTCACCAGACAAGCTGTATAATAAAAGTCGTTTTCAAATTAAATATGAAATCCAAATTCTTGTTTTATTAAACCATTCGTAGCTGTTGTAAACTCAAGTCTCAGCTGTCAATCAAATATTGCCTCTTCCTCTTCTATGCCTTCGGCATAGAGGTGGGGCCGGCAATTACTTTCACTTACCATTTGCACTGCCTAGATGTCACTGTACTCCCCACATTCCCCTTATCTCTTTATCATTTATTTGTGTGGCCAGGGCTTGGGGATGGACATCAGGTCTCCCATTCTGATGCACAAACAAGATTCTGAGATGATACAAGGTTTGCATTAATAACAATGTCCACAAAATGGCTCCTGCCTGCTTGCTATAATTAAGTTCCCAAACTGATGGAAACATGATTCAAATAATTTATACAGTGTAATTAATTTATTTTGCTTGACTAATGTGATAAAATAGGATGTGGAATATTTTCTTTGGATGACAGGTCCCATTTAAGTTAATTTCTTTAGCAGATTCGCAAACATTTCAGGCAAAGCAAAAGAGTACAGATTTGCCCATCACTACTAGCTACATATATTCTGCAACACAAGTGAATTACTGTTACTATCATTCTAGTATAGTTTACAAATGTTGCAACTGTCTAAAACACAGAACAATCAAGGCAGGGACCAGTAGACATATGTCCACCAAAACTATAAGTGGCATAACCCTTTAGTTTGTGGACTATAACAATATTTGGTGATGTTCTTTTTATTAGGGATCCTCATTGGAATGAAAGATTTTGAAGAAACAGGACAAAGTCTGGCTGGAGAAACAGGGCAAAGTCTAATTGTACTGAACAGAAGGGACTTAGCATTTAACAGTTGAAACCTTATATTGGTTCATTCTTTGGCTATACCTGTCCCAACATAGGGAATCCTTTAGGGTTATAAAAGGCTTCGCAAAGATAAATATTGAGGGGGATATCATGACAGAGACAACACACAAATAAAGAGGGCCTGGTCCTACATTATCAAAATTTAGCTATGGTGAGGTCACAATGGGCAGGTCATTTAAACTGTAACAATTTAAATGAAGTTGTTCACCTTTAAATTAAACTTTTAGAGTGATTTAGGGAGGGATATTCTGAGACAATATGTAACTGGTTTTAATTTTTTTATTATTTGTTATTTAGCTTTTTATTTACCCATTCTCCAGTTTGCAATTTCACCAATCTGGTTGCTAGGGTCTAAATTACCCTAGTAACCATGCATTGTTTAGAATAACAGACTGAAATATAGATAGGACAGGGCCTTAATAGAAAGACGAGAAATAAAAGTACCTGTGACAGTAAATTTGTAGAATTACAGGGCATTTGTTTTAGATGGGGCCAGTGACCCCTATTTGAAAGCTGGGAAGAGTCAGAAGAAGAAGGCAAATCATTCAAAAACTATAAAAAAAATAAAAAATAAAGAACAATTTAAAAGTATCTTACAAATAGCCATTCTATAATTTACTAAAAACTTAAAGGCCTATTCGTAGACACTGCCAACTTGGGGCTGATCCCTAGGGTGGGTTTATTTTAGAAAGTTTCTGGTGAATCCAGTTTCAGTGATTTGTAATGCTTAAACAAATAATGTCTCCTAATCTTCTGGTTCCTCAGTCAGTGGCTGCTTTTATTGCCACACTAAAATTTAAGACAACCATTAACTAAAGATCCTTACAACTGTCATTGAACTTATCATTGCTATTTTGTGGCACCAAATCCAACCCATTTTTACAGTGTGACTAATTTTGGAGTTATTTTACACAAGTGTCAGGATTAAATTCTAACAAGTTGCAAATAATTTTGCAGTAATTCAGGTTGATTTCAGCTTTTACTTTAAATCTGGATGATATTTCTTCTACTCTATTGTAAAAGACAAGACAAATTAATTGTTTATATGAACTCTCTGTATATTGTGCTAGAAAGTAATAATTATTAGTAAATCATTAGCGTATTATCAAATCTGGAACGGCTTTGTTTATGCAGGAAACATTTAATGAGATCATAGGCAAATTTAGTAATCTCATGTATTATACATACTTGGGGTGATAGCATTTACTTTTGCTGTTTGTTTTTATTGATTGTGGTTTTCACTTGATTCTCTTATCCCTATTGATTAGGTTGCAAGTGTGAATACTGGCAGGTTCCAATGGTCATCAGCTCATCCGCAGAAGTCATGCATTAGTTATCTGGGTTAGTATAAAACTAATGTAATCCATGATATTAATGCAAGCATGCAGAGGGAATTAAAGCTGAGAATGGCAGGAGGCTGAGTGGATATCTTGTAAAGAGGATTTCACTGATTTTGTTCTACAGTTTTCTTATCTGTTTCTATTAGACTGAGTTGTAATTGTTTTCTAAATATATAGTAATATAAATCCAAAGGCTATAGGTCAAAGCCAATTTAACCCTGATTTTGGCACAGACATAGAGATATCTTATAATTCAATATAGAAAATATAACTATGCAAACACAATTGATTCATATACATACTCACATTTACATTCTACCTATTAAATCAAAGAAAGGAGGCAGAACAACACAGAATTAAACCCCAGTATACAATTTATTACACTACGCTGTCTATCTATCTATCTATCTATCTATCTATCTATCTATCTATCTATCTATCTATCTATCTATCTGTCTGTCTGTCTGTCTGTCTGTCTGTCTGTCTGTCTGTCTGTCTGTCTGTCTGTCTGTCTGTCTGTCTATCTATCTATCTATCTATCTGTCTGTCTATCTAATCTACAGTAGATCTACAGTTTCCTTTCCTTTGTAGCATAATGTGTATTCCATCAACCCTAGTTGTTTAAGTGCAAGAGCATTAAAGGGTTGCATGCTGCCCACCTGTCCCCAATAAATATAAGACTGATGAATGCAGAAAAAGGTACTGTATAAATAGGAGAGTGCAATTGCACCAATCTTTTAAAGGCAAGACACAAAGTACAGTAAATATGGAGGTTGCACCTGTTTTTTGGACCCTGCTTCAAAAATGACCACATACCTAATTTAAAGGGAAGATAGACCTGTCCTAAAATGCTCTCATTTGTGCCACCTAACTCTCTAATGCAGGCATCACAAGCATTTATCATTTCTGCCTTCACTTTATTTGTATTCCTGCTTTTATCTCATATGGTATGACAACAGTGCACAATAATCCTCTTTCCCCACCTCTCTCGAAGTTCAAGCCCGGTGCTGGTTAGAGAGGTCGGCGCCTCTCCTACTTGAAGATCAGTAAGGGATACCAGACACTCGATGGCTAGTGAAGCGGGGGTGACCCCTCCGTGTTTATTGCGTCAAATGTAACGTTTCGGGGGCGTGCCCCCCTGTGGAAGCACTCATAAGGCTAAATCAAAGTATATTTAAGTATAATGGAAGTGCTACTTACAATGCACTTCCCTGGGCCCCTGTTTCATAAGCAATTCAGTATAAATGCAAGTGCATGTGTTTACAAAAACAGGGGTTTTTTAGTTACAAAGTTATGATCATAAAGTTGAAAAGCCACCATACCACGTCAAGGTAAACCCCATATGGCGGTCCCTAACTTGTTTATTCTCAGGTCATAATATAAAAAGACAATTCTCTGCATAATAGCATTACCTGTTTTCAGTGTTTGTGGAACATTGGTTTTACTCTGGAGCCTAGATATACTAATGGTGGTCCTATGCTTTTAAATATGGGCGTTGGTTTGGGCAATCTCTCTCTCTTAAAAGCCTTAACTGGCGGGGGAGGATCTAGGCTCCAGAGTGAAACCAATGTTCCACAAACACTGAATACAGGTAATGCTATTATGCAGAGAATTGTCTTTTTATATTATGACCTGAGAATAAACAAGTCAGGGACCGCCATATGGGGTTTACCTTGACGTGGTATGGTGGCTTTTCAACTTTATGATCATAACTTTGTAACTAAAAAACCCCTGTTTTTGTAAACACATGCACTTGCATTTATATTGAATTACTTATGAGACAGGGGCCCAGGGAAGTGCATTGTAAGTAGCACTTCCATTATACTTAAATATACTTTGATTTAGCCTTAGGAGTGCTTCCACAACCCCCCAATTTTGTACATTGTATTAGCCTGAAGCTGTGGCTTAGCTTCATGTGGTTTTTAATAGCACCCCATACCCACCCCTATATACTAATGGTGGTCCTATGCTTTTAAATATGGGCGTTGGTTTGGGCAATCTCTCTCTCTTAAAAGCCTTAACTGGCGGGGGAAGATCTAGGCTCCAGAGTGAAACCAATGTTCCACAAACACTGAATACAGGTAATGCTATTATGCAGAGAATTGTCTTTTTATATTATGACCTGAGAATAAACAAGTTAGGGACCGCCATATGGGGTTTACCTTGACGTGGTATGGTGGCTTTTCAACTTTATGATCATAACTTTGTAACTAAAAAACCCCTGTTTTTGTAAACACATGCACTTGCATTTATATTGAATTACTTATGAGACAGGGGCCCAGGGAAGTGCATTGTAAGTAGCACTTCCATTATACTTAAATATACTTTGATTTAGCCTTAGGAGTGCTTCCACAACCCCCCAATTTTGTACTATATATATATATATATATATATATATACTTATATAATATGTAGAGTAAACAATGGCTTATGAACCATGAACAGTTTTCACAAATGGGTCTATTAAAGGAGCTGAGAGAAAGAACCCCTCATAATTTCGAAAACTATCTACAGATGTCTGCCAGCAGTTTTAACTCTTCTACAAGCAGTAGTACCACAGATTTCTAAACAAGACACATGCATGGGGCAAGTTATACCTGCAGAGCAGAGACTGATTGCAACACTACGATTTCTTGCAACAGAAATGTCTTTTGAAGATTTAAAATTCTCACTGGGAATTTCTACACTGGCTTTGGGGCGTATCATTCCAGAAACCTGTAATGCCATAGTAGAAGCACTGGATACAGAATCTTTAAAGGTTACATAATTATTTGTTTGGTTTACAAACTCCCAAATTTTTAATGATACATAATTGAAACTACACTGTAAAAATACTGTGTTGGTCTTTTGCCAAGCATTAAGGGAATGTTATGTGTTAAAGGGGAACTCCGGCTTCCAAACTTGATAAAAACGCCCACATAACACAGAAACCCCTAATTAATCCATCACAGTTAAAAGTTCAAAAAGTCACAAAAGTATGAAAAAATTTCATTTTCTATGCTGAAATCCAGCTGTTTAACATTTCTTCTCTTTCTGCATCATTTGAAATTCTGGCAGGGAAGGAGGGACTTAACACTGATGTTACAAATTGTAACAACTCCTCCACAGCTTACAGACAGCATGCAGGAACTACATAACCCACAATGCATTGCACTGTGGTGTTCCATTCTTTTTTAAAATCACATCTGCAGGGAATTGTGGGGTTTAGAGGATACAGGCTAAGGACAGATTGCTGCTGATACAAAGTAACAGTAGTCAGCCAGTGTCGAACTGGCCCACCGGGATACCAGGAAAACTCCCGGTGGGCCCAGGTGTCAGTGGGCCCTCATGCTGCTAAACATTGGCCTATTTAATGGCCATTCCCTATTTCTATGAGAACAAAGAGGCTTAATAAATGAAATAATAAATTATAGTATGTAATATAAAGAGACTAGATGAATAGAGGTTGAATTAGGAGAAAAAGAATAATATTGAGAGTGGGCCCCTGGTCTAAGGTCTTTTGGTGGGCCCCTGGTCTGAGGTTTTTGGGTGGGCCCCTGGTGTACCAGTCCGACACTGGGTATGGGGTTCGAGAGAGGACATCTACATGGCTACCACCAAGTTTCTTGCATGTACAATGCTCTATTGCAGCCTGTGTCCGCTGGCACCCCAAACTTATGTGTCTAAATGATGTGCAAGGTAGGGGACAAATATGGGGTGAGAGGCGATACTTATGTACCTAACACCATAATTTTACACTTTACTTTGCACCTATATTCTCAAGAATATAGCACTACCAACATTTAAAAGCTCTGTATTCACAAGCAGTGAGATGTTGGTGGCACGTAGGTGTCAGATACAGTCAAAAGACATTTGGCAAACTGTGGCCTTCATGGGAGAGTAACAGTTTCCAGATCACTTCTTCCATAGCAAAATAAGTGTAAATATATAGCATGGGCAAAAGAGAAAGTACATTCCCTGAAGACTGGAAGAAAGTTTTGTTTACAGATCAATCAAAGTTGAAAGTTTATGGTTCAGTTGGAGAGCTTAGGTGAGGGAACGGCCATATGACGGGTTAAAGCAACAGTGCATAAACCTATAGTGAAATACAGTAGTTGAAATATCCAGGTGTGGAGATTTCACAATCCTCTCCAAGAGACTGCAGGGAGCAATAAGAATTCTTGCTGTCTGCAATTTTTGCAGTATTGCTAAGGTTTTCTATGGAAAACATGTGGCCTAAATGAAATGGTTTGTTAACATAAGAGGGAACACTGTAGATCTGTGCTGTACTGTAGATCTACTGTAGATCAGAGAAGCTCCTGTCACATTCTAAGACAAGCAATGCATTCCAACAGAGATATACTGTAGTTATAACTTGACTACTGTAGACATGTAGTTTTTCCTTGCAGAGGAGTAATTGACAGAAGCAAATTCCCAATACTGAATATCAGATTCTCATCCATAAATGATTCACAGATATTTTTTTTGAAAAACAGGTCTTCATTCCTTAATGAAAGGTTCTGAGAAGTTAATTTCATGAGGTTTTTAATCATTGAGTCTGAGATTTCAGTGGCTGCTCCTTCCAGCATTTGAAATTTGACATTTTAGGCTAGTGTGGAAGAAGGGTGGAAGGTGCCATCTGGGAAAAACATTCTGCTGGGTAAGGTGAAACACAGGAACAAACAGTGTAAGCAAGCACTGGGAGCAGGATTATTTCCACATAATGTCAAGCTATTAGTAGGACAGTCATGCTTTTAGAGCTGTCCTTCTGTTCTCACTTGGGGATGGGGGCAGAAAGTCATGTTGTTAACTGGTTCCTGCTTCTTGTCAGCCTGCTTACTTTAGCAGGGAACTGAAAAATCATGTTCATTCCCAACCACTGTAGGACATTTTAGGTGCTCAGAGTGGGGCTTCGACTGCTTCTTTATTTAGTCATAACCTTCCATAACCTGCTTGGAAGGAATAACATGGAGACTTGATATTTTGTGCTTCTGCAGTTTTTACAAAAATCACAATTTATGCATATTTATGCTTTTTTCAGAGACTAAATTGTCTGTCAGGAACTACCCGTAAGCAAACACTGAACTGTTTACTTACAAGCTCCTGTTTTCTTGTGAGCCGCTTTGGGAGATGCATCCAGTATCTCCACCTGTTACACTCCTCACTCCGCCTAACTTATTAACACTTTGTGTCAATGATCAAGCAATTAAGGACCTATATAATTGTAGGTTTCTGCAGTTGCTGCAATTCCTTGCTCCTGTGATCCCCCTGCCTGATTCTTACCTGTGTTTCCTGAGTCCCAGCCTGGTTCCCTGTTCCTGACTGTGTCCCTTTGTCTGTTGGATCTCCTGCTGTCTGACCTTGGCCTGTCTCTTGGACCATTCTCTGCATTCAGCCTGGTATGTTTTCTGGACTCTCCTTGTCTGCCATCAGCCCTGACCATTCGGCCCATTCTGGACTCTGCCTTTGTTACGTTTATCTAACCACAGGCCTGTATTTGGACCCAGTCTGCACTTATATCTGTTTTTCTTATTTTTGCTCATTAAACCTATTTTCATTCCACTTACTATGACTTCTGCTAATTTCCCAGGCATTCAAGGGAGTTTTCGGGTTACTCTGCATACAGTCTCCTACCAGCTGATCACTCAACAGTGGTCAGACCTTACAGTGTCATTCCTTTTCTATTCCTTCAATGAATTTTGCCATGTGAGCGTGAACATGCCACCTACATGCTGTCACCTTCTATGCCACTTGTGCTAATATATACTTGGCTGTGCTGTTCCTGATACTTTCAGGACGAGAGTCAGAATCATAAATACAGCTGTGTTCTCTATAACTGTTTAATTTTCTGTTTGTAAAATTACTCTACATTACCAGCAATGCAGCCCAGTCTTCCTATTCAAGTAGATAGAGAGCAATCCATGGCAGGCAGCAGACATTTGTATTGCTACTACAAGCACTGTCTATTAAAACATAAGAAGATACAATCCAAATGGCACTCACATTTTCTGCAAAGTGTAATACTGCTGCTTTATTAAAGGGGCTGATGATGATCACCGACTCTGTAACTGCTCTAAATTGATGCATTAATTAATAAATTTCCTATCTTTGGTACTACTGAGCAGAATCCCTGGGTTTCTTGAAAGGCAGCTGTTAAAATGAATACAATAGTTGATACTGCTGAGAAATAGGCAATTAAACTTAAAACTTTAGTTTTGGAAAAACAGTAAAAAATAATAATAAAAAAATTCTTTAACAATCTGAAAACAACTGAGCTGAAAAAATTTTGGAAGGTGAACAACCCCTTTTAGATGCAACCCCTGTCATCAAATGTTCTTGCTGAACACCTGAAGAAGGGGGTTGCCCCCAAAACACTTGCTGATAACTTAATAAAGCACCATAATTATTGCACCTTGCAGAATATTCAACACCTGTGTGTATGGTCTGTTATACACCTACACTCACAGACTTCATGGGTTTGCTTTCAAAATAATTTCAAGGGATCTCTATGAATGTATGTGCTCCAGCACTTAACACAGATCTCCAATAGGGTCTATTAATAAAGACACATAGAAATCTATATCTGTATCTCTCTAAAATGCATAGGAGGGGGATAATGAAGACTTGGCTTTAACCAGTTGAATCAGAAAATCAAGAGAGATTACCGAAATTAGCTATATAATTATTATGAGAACTGGACTGTGGTGGCAGGTTGACTGTGGTGCCCACATTAGTAGCACAAATAAAGACCATGCAACATCTACTTTCAGTTGACAGACATTGCAACAAAATATATGTTTCAGTATAGAACTTCTGGCACTTCAAAAATCACAAACAGAAAAGTAAAACCTATTTAGTGTAATACAAAGAAAGCTGCTTGCATGGCATGATGATACAATTCCTTACAATAGTTGCAGTCAGCATGCAGGCCCCCCAAAAATAAAATAATGGTAACGGTACCTGAATTCAATAGTAGAAAAGGCTCACATGACGGAATAAGTGGGAACTTCAAACATATCTAAAGATGGGGGCAAAAAAGGGAAAAGGAAACGAGAAAACAAAGCTTTGATATTAAAATCCCTCAATTGCTGGTGTTTGCATCAGGCAACTGCTGAAATACTGCAGTGTTTACATGAGTCCTAGCTGTGTTAATGTTTTTCATTTTAATCCCAGGATGTTGCCTTTGATGGGGTTTTAAGCAGAGCAGTAAGTGGATGACTTCTAGAATGTTTAATAAACATTAAGTTACAATTCAGGACAAGCACTTAAAATGTACCGGAGGAAACAGTTACCAGTCCCACGACTGTATGGGGAATTTTTAAGCAAACCCTAATATGTTTATTTCTTATTATTGGATAGTGGCACAGAAGGACATAGTTAAATGTGTACACAGACCATTCCTCCTCTACTTATTTCTGTCTATATGCACTGTATAATATATGCACATAATAATGAAAAGCATATTACATATTACAGAATACAGTATATACTTCCGGGTAGCCAGATGGTGCCAAAGTGGTTTCTAAATGGCACTGCTTTCTGGCACATAGAGATATTTCAGTATGATGCTCCTTTGTAGGGACCTTTGATGATTAGTCTGTGCACCATCTCCAATACAGTCCCTGTGACTAGAACATGCTTTCTTTTCATAACTCCATAGCCAACCTTAAAAGGCTTTCTCAATCAAAAATAAAGTTATAATTCCAGCTGAAGTTCAGTGAAATCTTTGGGAAAATTTTCAAAGATTATTTTGTGTGTTAAATAAATATTTGTTATTGGTTCAAAGACTCCTGGCACCCAGAAATCCCAGAGATAAAGTTCTGCAACACCTCTTCCTTATTGCATACTATACTGTGAGGGGCCAACTGAGCTCTACACTAGTTAAGTGGTGGCTAGTCCTGGGTGGAAAAATCAGGGATAAATATTTTAAACACAGTATGCACGAAGAAAATTCTCAGTAAAATATTAAAATGGACCATGTTTGTCTCTTTGAGGAAGAGAATAAAGCTGATACAATCATGGAAACCAAGTAGACTGGTAATAAAAATATATATGAAGGGCACCGAAGACATAATTCTGATGTGCTCATGCACTAAATCTGAATATGCATATGCAAAAAAGCCAGTCCCACTGGAAATGAAGGATTTTGCCTAGTTGCAGCTAAAATAAAACAAGCATGCATTTATGATTGATGTTGGGATTGAGTCTGATTTTTGCTTAGTAAATTCTCTAGGGATGCTCATGTATTAAAGATAATTCCCAAGAGAACGTTTATGCTTTAATAATTTGCACATGTTCCATTTACTGCAATTTTAACACATTTGGTTGAATGCAAATTTGAGTATAAAGGCTGCATTTTGTGGCAAAATCAAACAAATGTATATGCAGTTTATTTGACTTTTTTACTAAGTTTTTTATCCCCTGTGTTGCAGACACAAATAGCATTGTAATTCTCATTTATTCATGTTCTGAAATGCAGCAGCCACTCAGTTATATGTGCCTTACCCTTTCCTTCCTTTATTAACAGGATTTTTATAGTTTTTATTTCTAAATTACACTGTTTACATGGTGAATAATTCACCATATCACAGACCATTGTGCCTGATCCTGTGCTTTCAGAAAGAGCCAGCACTTCACAATAGAACTGGTTTCAGATAAACTATTATTTCTCCTACTCCTAGGGGCAGATTTACATATGGTCGAATATCGAGGGTTAATTAACCCTCGATATTCAATTGCCGAATGTAAATCCTTCGACTTCGAATATCGAAGTCGAATGATTTACCGCAAATAGTTTGATCGAACGATTAAATCCTTCGAATCGTTCGATTCGAAGGAATTTAATCCATCGATCGAACGATTTTTCTTCAACCAAAAAATTGTTACAAAGCCTATGGGGACCTTCCCCATAGGCTAACATTGAGGTTTGGTAGGTGTTAGGTGGCGAAGTAGGGGGGGTCAAGGCTTTTTTTAAAGAGACAGTACTTCAACTATCGAATGGTCGAATATTTGAACGATTTTTAGTTCGAATCATTCGATTCAAAGTCGAAGTCGTAGTCGAAGGTCGAAGTAGCCAATTCGATGGTCGAAGTCGCCAATAAAACCATTCAAAATTCAAAGTTTTTTTTATTCTATTCCTTCACTCGAGCAAAGTAAATGGGCCCCCTGGTGTAACTGGAGGTGTTGCGGTGGGATTTGAATTTTTACCAATGAGTGATATTCACTCATATCTAAGGGAGCTGCTATCTTTTTACCTACACACTGTTCAGTTGAAGGGCTGCTGGGAGCTAAAAGGAGGGGGTGATATCATTCCAACTTGCAGTACTACAGTGAAGAGTGCCTGAAGTTTATCAGAGCACAATTCACATGACTGAGGGCATCTGGGAAACTAACAACATGTATAGCCCCAAGTCAAATTTCAAAATGAAATATAAAAAATGTTTTGAAAAGTAGATTTAAGTGCAGAACTCTGTGGTAGCAGCACTATTAACCAAGGCATTTCAATAAAAAAATGTTTTGGCCAAATCCCTATAATAGGCTACACTTTAGAAGACTGATTGACACTAATGAATTAATATTTCTTACCCTAAACAAAGGGTTAGTTTTAACGGTGCAAAATTCAAGGTCCAACTTTAAATCTGCATCACACCAAGTTAAAAAAGGAATTATGTTTATGTTGTTACTTATATGCTACAACCTGATTACAAACTCACTCAACAAATATTTGTGTAGCTCCACCCAGGGGTGTAACTACAGAGGCAGCAGACCCTGCAGGTGCAGTGGGTCCAGGAATTTATGGGCCCTGTAAGGTCCTAGTTAATCAGCAATTTCTTTTTTAACAGTTTTCATTAAGATGGATATCACTAAGACATATACATTATTATTTCCGACAATCCATTTGAAAAGTAATATGAACAAATCTTGGTAGAATAGATCAACTTATTGATGTTTTAGGACCTAAATTGAATTTGCTGTGGGGCCCAGTAACATTTAGTTAATGCTACTGGCTCCACTTGAGTTCCATGACATTGTTGACCTTAACTCCACTCTCTCCACACACCTACTGTTTATCTCATCATTAATATTTTAAGCAAATGCATGCTCATTGCATTTATTGAACTCTATCAATATTTACCATGGGAAACACTATTGCTTCCTTTTTAAACCAGTAAAATGAATTATTTTATATGTTATGTGGTTTCCAACTCTGTATCACATTTAGGTTATATTTGTTAGAGCAGTTTTTTTTAACATATTCAAGGTTTTATATTGTCACTACTGTCCAGCCATCCTAAATTATTGGTTATTATCTCAGTCCTATAGAGTTTTCAAGAAGTGGTCACATCGACTTTGTGTGACAATAAGCTCAGTGCAAGTATCACAAACCCTCTTTAATACACTGTGATAAAGTCAGGTAGGTAAAATACAATATATCTTACTCTGTACACGTGAGTCCTGAACTTACAGATGTCTAGGAAAGATTTTGAAATCTAAAATTGTTCAAACTTGTTTTTCCACATATATCAGTGGGCTTAATAACTGTAGCATGGACAGATTTTTGTCTGCCTAGGAATAGGAATGTGTCTCCAGGCCAATAAATGTATAGGGGATGTAACAAACAAAACTCTTTTGATCATGGCTACTTACAGAAGTGCTCTGCACAAGGTGAACATGAAAAAAATAAATGTCTCGATTGTTGTTCACCCACATAATACCAAAAATACCTATAATCATTATCTGTGTGTATACAGTACATGGTTTTACGTCCAAGTCACATAGCACATGGTAAGATTTGTTGCCAACAGTTAAATCTGCACTATCATGTGTGATCTCCTGGAAAAAGACTTTCCATAGTATAAAATGTTGTGCCATCACCCTAAAGAGAAAAGCTGACTCTATGCAATGATTTGGTCATTTGCATGTTCCTCAATACAAGTCCATTGCTGTGAAACTGCAGCTTTTTTTTTTTGTGGGATTCTGTAACGGAACATGTGATTTATTCCATAGAGAGGATTTTATTCTTTAGGGTGAATTAGCAAAAGAGCCCACGACAGATGATGTTCTTTGAAATATAAAGAGACTCAGCACAGTGATTTTATGCAATATAATCAAATTTTCCCTTGATCCAGGCACGTTTTTTCCTAATGTATTGAAACAGAAGAAGGGAGCTAATGTCATCTGGATTAGGCCCCAAGCTCCCCTAGGAAGACACAAGGTTGCATGTGTATGCTTGCTTGTAAGTATGGAAAATGCATTCATTTTAGCCTGAGTTTTAAAAGCAAAAAAAAAACAAATATCATACTTAAAGCATTAGTTTGATGTATTCTGTTTTATTTATTCCATTTTGTACATCATTACTAAAATCTATGTATTTAGGCACAATTTCCACTTTGAAAATCTTTAAGAATAATGTGATTAAATTTTCCGAGGTTGCACCAAGTCTCAGTCTCATGACCCACCCAATCATCAGAAGGAAGGTATAAACTGGTTATCTGTTTGACTGGTTACTATGGGTTACAGTTTGCATTTGCTGAGTATATAGGAAGACTCATAAGCATGCTTCTAGTTTGCAACAATTTAATGAGCCATTTAGACTTAAAGTTAAAGCAAGGTGGTGGCAGTAATATTATTGCACAACCATAGTTTTGCAATGGCAACATACAGTACTTATATAGCAGTAAAGCTCTTTAATGCCAAATCTTTTTGCTGCTAATGAGCCCTAGTCCCTTAATCTGAATAAAGATTCACTTGCAGCACCAGAATTGTTCTTCTCAGACTTTGCTGTTGCAATTCAATCCAAATGATCTGACTAAATTTGAACTGATGGATGATTTCATGAATATGGTTATTTTTATATATAAATATGTATATGATGTGAGTCAGAGCGTCAACACCAAGGGGCAGATTTATCAAGAATTTTAGAATTTTTGAGTTTTTTTAGTGGAATTGGACTAGGGAATAATTGAAATTCTATTTGAGTTTTTAAAAAAATTAGAATTTGATTTTTGAAATGTATCATGTACTGGCCCTTTAAGAATTCAAATTAGACTATTTGCCACCTTAAACATGGCGAATTGTTGTTTTAGCTTATGGGGACGTCCTGGGATCAATTTGAAGTTGTTTGCAGCCTTCCTTATAATCAAGTTTTTTTTTGGAGAAAAAACTCTAATCAAATTTGAATTTGTTTCAAATTTGATTTGAGTGTGAAAAAATTTCAATTGGCTGTTTTTCGAGTTCATGGGAGTTTGTTGGAATTTTTACAAACTCCATGAACTTGAAATTCGACCTTTGATAAATCTGCCCTCAAGTTCCATTTTTCAAATTCAGGTGAATGGGACCCGCAGACTTAAATCAAATTTGAAACAAATTCAAATTTGATTAGAGTTTTTTCTCCAAAAAAAAACTTGATTAAAAAAGTATCAACTACAGGAAGTACTGAATTAAAAGTCAAAATGTTGAAGCTTCATCAGTCTATCAAGAGTTATTTCAATCTAAAATCCTATAAAAAAAAAGTTAGTTTAAAATGTGATTTTTCCAGAGAAGTGATTGCATACATAGAAAACAAGAGAAACAGGTTAGACCAGGAGATTTGTAAGCAATTTGGGCATTTTTAGCCTTGGGCTGAATCTCTGGATAAGCTGGTAGTTGTCAGGAAGACTTTGTTGAGCTATGATACAAATAAAAAATGTAAACCCTTTGGCTTTAGGCAGAAGTACTGTATATTTGAGTAGATCTCTTGCTAAACGTTTCCAGACCTTTCAATGCACTATATAGTTATTTATGATATTAGTGAGAGGGAAAAATATAATGGTGTATACTGTACTATATTAAAGGAGCCAGCACACTCAAACATATAGGTGGGGAGGTTACACCATTTATTGTCACCACCTGCGTATCAACATTTTGAGGGGTGTACCCTACCTTAAATCTCTTGTGTTAAAGTAAATGACTTGTGTCTAACTTTAAGTGAGCCTGCACCACCATTGCCGAAGTGTGCAGACTGTAGGTTGTACACAGGGCTGGTCCTATCAAATGTGGGGCCCAATTGGGACCATGTTGGCGGGGCCCCTAGACAAAGTGTTGCTGGCTACTGACACACCAAGTATTTAGGAAAATAAGGGCATACAGGCACAAAATAGAAAGGAAAGGGGCAGACAAGGTAAGAGAGTGAGAGGGATGAAATAGGGGCACATAATAGGGGCACACAGGGTAAGAGAGAGAGGGAGGAAATAGGAGAGTGGATTGGGCCAATTAGTTTGGGGCAGGCTGGGCCGATTCAGCTTGGGAGCAGGCTTGGTTGGATTGAGGGCAGGCAGGGCCTATCAAGGTTGGAGGAAAGCTGGGCCTATGAGAGTTGGGGGCGGGCTAGACCTATGGATTTGGGGATGACCTGGACTCTCAAAGTTGGGGGCAGGCCAGGCAGCATCATGTGCTGGGGGAAATATTATCTGTGCTGCCCTCTGGTGCGGGGCCCCCAGAGGTGCGGGGCCCTATTGGGCCCAATTGGTCCAATAGGCCTAAGGCCGGCCCTGGTTGTACAGTTGCTTATACTTGTTAAAATATAAAGTCATAGCATATTGTGAGTAAAAAAAATGTCCACTGAAGTTATCCTATGTACATTTATTGCCATGATGTTGTTTCCTTAGATGGAGCAAGCATCAGTAGGGGTAAGCACTGTGGTCTCTTAAATACGCAGACAGGGAATATTCTAAGCACACAACAAGCAATGTGTGATACTAGCAAATGTGTATAGGAGTATATTCCAGTAACAATAACCTCCATGTGCCAACCCAGAGAGGTTCTTATTAATTATCAAAAGAGAATTAAGAGAAATTCGCTTTTTAGGTTTTAGAAAAAGGGTATAATGTATAACCCAAGAGACTACTCCAAGTCTGAACAGAGATTCAAAATAAGCCCTGGCATGTCAAATACAGATATACCCAAACACTTCACCACAGGCCCAATAATGGAAGTCTTAGTCTAGGCATCGTACAGCAGCCCCTGAGATTGCCAGTACCGGTCTGGCTTATTCTCTGTTTCCATGGAGGTGATATGATGCCTCTTTAATGTTATATGATGATATGATGCACTTTGTGTGAAGTTGCTAAACCATTCTTAATGAAGCTCAAAGTTTAATATATTTTGTGCAAAACTCAACATATTAGCTGGCTGGTACCTAATAAATGCTGTGTGATACTTTGAAACTTTCCAAGTAAATGAAGCTCTGATGCTGTAATATAAACTATATACTGTACATAATACAGTCTATAAAGACACAATGAGCAGAAACATTGTTGGATTTTACAAGACAGCTTTACCTCTTGGGTCTTGTTCTAGTATACCATCTGCCTGGTTTAGTTCTAGAGTAATGCCGACTGGTCTTGTTCTGGAGTACTGCCTGACCGAACTTGTTCTGGAGTACTGCCTGACTGTCCTTGTTCTGGAGTACTGACTGACTGATCTTGTTCTGGAGTACTGACTGACTGTCCTTCTTCTGGAGTACTGCCTGACTGATCTTGTTCTGGAGTACTGACTGACTGGCCTTGTTCCAGAGTACTGCCCAACTAGAGTACTGCCCAACTGGGCTTGTTACAAATTATGCTTGGTCGTGTTTCAGATTCCAACCTGTCTGTTCTTGTTGCACAGTCTGTGCACTCATACTTTAGACTACTGGCAAACATGCTTTTGTGGCTTATTGCCTTGTGAAGTTACCAGATAAACAGCCTACATATAGTTACATAGTTACATTGGACAGAAAAAAGACCAAAGTCCATCATGTTCAACCCCTCCAAATGAAACCCAGCACACATACATACACACAGACACAATGATCCCTCCATACAATTTCCTGTTAATAGTTTTACATTTTCTGTTTATAACCTACCTCAACTTTATGTCTTGCAACCTTGTTGTAGTACCAATCTCTGCCTTTAGTTCACTTCCTACTTTCTCTGTTCCTTGCTCCTGGGACTTTGCCTCTGTCCTAGAATGGTTGTTATTCTGCATTGTTGACAAAAGATTTCCTCCCAGCCTTTAGCCACTTGAGTCAATATCCAAATTCCAAATAAAGACGTTCCTGTCTTATCTGAACCTGCCTAACTGTCTGCATAGAGTTATATTCCTTTCTTCTCCTACTTTGAATAACTAGCTGGCTCCACTGAAGCTTGGAGTTCTGTTATATGTATACTATCTATGTACATACTATTTAATATAATATCCCAGCAAATTGGAATTACCTTGTATAACAGTGGCAGTCCAGCCAATGAATACACAGCACATCACAATTTAGAAATAACAAAAAACATACAGAAATGGGGTTTGCTTTTATCTGTTATCATCAAAATGTTTGCCTGCTGCTTTGGGCCACCCTATATACAAAAGTAGCAGTAATAATGCTCAAGGTATTATTATTATTACGAACATGTATTTTTAGAGCACTAACATATTCTGCAGCACTGTAAAATAAATTGGGTGTATACAAAGAACATACAGAATAACATACACAGCAACTAATAACCCACACAAAAATTAAGAGGGCCCTGCCCAAAAGAGCTTACAGTCTAAAAGTTACAAATCTAATGTATAATATAGGAATTATAGGAATAATTAACTTCTTACTGGAAAATATGTTATGTTTGCCCCAAAAGATTAATAATACATTAATAAAAAATAATAAACAATACATTCAAAAATAAATTCAGAACAATCCATATACAACATAGTGAATCTGTAGGCATCATATGATATGTATTGCTTGTGCATTACCCTTTATCTTGAAAGAAACAGTTTTATTTGTGTCATGGACTCTTGCATTACTAAGTGATCCTAGCTTCTATCTATCCACTATTTCCCACAACAACCAACTGCATTTGTGCACGGACATGTGGAAATGACAGGTTGTCCATGCAACTGGGTTCACTCAAGACAAAATTTGTGAACTAGTTTAAGAGACCAAGAAGTGGTCTGGGGAGTGGAGTAGGAAATTCATCAAGGACTGAATGAAGGATGTAAAAAAAGGCAATTACAGCAAAAGTAGGAAAGCTTGTGACATGCATTGTTTAGAATGTCCTCAAAGTGATTATTCTCATGTGGGAATACTGTGCTAACATCTTATTTGAGAATCCACATGGAGCTTTAGGAGTAGGGTATACATTTTGACTAGTGTTTTGCATGTACTGATCTTGCCTGGGGCTAATCCTTTAGGAGCAAGCACATTGATCAGCTTCCCTCCCAGTCCCAGTGATTTATGGGAATGAATATGCCAGGTACAGGCAGATTAAAATGGTTATGTATTAAGTGTATTAAATCTGTGTGTACTTCATGCAGACAAGAGAGCACAGATTAAAGATTTGAAAACTTGCTGCTATAATGTGGTTGTAATGATGCAAGCAGATTTTGAGTTTGGATACTGATACTTCCATTTCCCATGGGCCCATTGAAAAAAAACCACAGGAGAAGGATAGTGTGTAACAAGTGTAGAACAGTATTCTAACATAAAAATAACTTGGGTAAGGAAAAGAAAAGTAAAAGTAAAATGTCTGCCTTACGGTATGATAAATTTCTATTAATCAGCACAGAGGTGTAGTGGTTAACATTAGTGCCTTGCAGCCCTGGTCTTAGGGCAAGGCCAGATATGGCGTTGTTATGTTACGTTTTTTGAAAAAGCTCAGTCGGGCGTAAATACGCATAAACTGCACTACCACTGAAACTAATGGAAAACGCACTATTCGCACAGGGCACTTGCAAGCCGAAATCCGCCACGGGACGCCAGTATTGCAGAAAACGCCAATACGTCAAGAAACTGCCAAATCAATAGACTCTATGAGATCTGCAAGTTTGAAACCACACTTTACATTAGACGCAGCATATTTTAAATATGGCGTCCAAATTCTCATATACGTTTTTACAGCGTATTAGTCTGGTGATGTAATTACATTGCGTATTGACGATCATTCCTGCTTCATTTTGCATGTAAATAGCTCTTCTATTTTCTATTTCCAGCCAGCGGAATTATGGGGAATGAGAACAATGAGAAGTGCATGTTGGGAAAAGAAACCTACGTGCTGAAAAACGCATGTTGACGGTCGCGTGTGGTTTCAGTGGCGTATTTACGTCAGACGGAGCTTTTTTTAAAAGCGCCACATCTGTCCTTACTGTTATTCCTATCTCTCCCCCCCACTTATACTTTATGTGCACTAATGAATAAATACAGCAGTCCCAGCAGCCATAGCAGGTAGGGTCTCTTCCAATGTACAGGTGCAATGCCATAAACTGCCTATGATTTCTATAGTATTACACTGATGTTTTAATGATGCAAAGAGGACTGTGGAAATAAACGTAATATATGTATAATTTTAAAATCTTTTATAAAACAGGTATGAGATCCCTTATGCAGAATCCTACACAGCTCCAAATTACCAGGAAGGACATCTGCCACAGACTCCATTCTAATCAAATAATTCAGATGTTTAGAAATGATTTCCCTTTTCTACGTGGTAATAAAACAATACCTTGTACTTGATCCTAACTAAGCTTTAATTTGGAGGCAAAGCAATCCTATTGGGTAAATTTAATGTTTAAATGATTTTTTTGTAGACTTAAATCATGGTGATCCAAATAAAGTAAAGATCACTTATCCGGGAAACCCCCAGTCCCGAATATATACCTATACCTGTAATAAGTTATTGTGCCAACTAATAACATGCCAGAAAAGGTAGTGCAACAGTATTAGGGCAAAGACAGAATACTTGGGTAATTACATGAAAATACTTTCTTCTGCATTTACATGTGGAATAGATGAGGAGAAGCAATTTTCAGTTAGGTTTTTGCCTGTGGAAGAAATTTCCCATGGGCGATGAATTATCCTTTCTGTCTTTGCCCTTAAAAGGGAGAAGGGTATGATCATCTACCATGAGCAGGGGTGCCAAATATCTACTCCATGTGAATTTTTATGGATCTTATGGGCCTAGTGGCTACTGAGGGCTATGTCCTGCTGTACAATGTATTCTTTACAATGCTTCTTGTACTCCCCTGTATTTTCCATTTCTCTGGAATGAATGTTTGGGAGTGATCCTTTGATCTGGAGTGAGCAGGACATTATCCAGATCATTAGTTCGGTCACCCTGGAATGTAGGGAGTGAAGGACAGCAGAGAATAGACATGAAGAAACAACACAGATCAGACATTAAAAAAGATGCCTGGAGCTAAGCTTATTATTAAATTATCTTATTTGAACATTTATGAAAACATTGATTGGAGTAGTCAATACACCCATGACAAGAAAAATGAAATTTCCTATCATACTTACCGTAAATTTCTTTTCCTGGCCACTTATCATGTCAGCAATACTATGGGTATTCGCCCCGCCCCCATATCCCAGTTAGCATTGTCCCTCCCCCAAAGAAAACGATAAAGGACCCAACCCCTCCTCACTTACTTGTCTCATAATTTAGTCAACAGAGGGTGGGTTTGCTGACATGATAAGTGGCCAGGAAAAGAAATTTACGGTAAGTATGATAGGAAATTTCATTTTTCCTGGCCACTTCATGTCAGCAATACTATGGGTTATACCCAAGCAATGACAACCAAACAAGAGGGAGGGCATAAACAGCTTTTAATTAACAGAAAAAGACCGCAGAACTGCGGAAGCAAAATTATGTTGAGAAGGTTTCTTAACATTCAAACGATAGAATTTAAAGAAGGTTCGAGCAGATGACCAAACTGCTGTCTCACAAATTGCCGATTCTGAAACCTCCGCTTCTGCTGCCCAGGAGGTAGCCACAGCCCTAGTTGAATGAGCTTTTAGCCCTGCTGGTGCCTGCTTGCCTTGAAGATTGTAAGATTTTTGTATCAAGATCACAATCCATCTAGCAATTGTAGACTTCGCTGGTTGTTCCCCTTTTCGAGGACCTGCCGGTATCACAAACAGACTTCCAGACTTTCTCAAAGACTGAGTCATAGCCAAATAATGTCTCAGCATCCTCACCGGATCTAGCTTCTGGAGCTTCGAGGAAAGGTTGGGCTCCTCCGGTATGATAGGGATTATTATGTCCTGTGCAAGGTGAAATGTGGAAACCACCTTGGGTAGAAATGAGTCTGGAGGCTTTAAAATTACTTTATCCGGCCAAAAGGAAATGTTTTGCTCTTCTACAGACAGAGCATGTAGGAGACTGACTCTCGCTGCTGAAACTATTGCCACCAAGAATAAAGTCTTTAGGGTCACCAACCATAAGGACGCCTCTTGCAAAGGCTCGAATGGAGGTTCACAAAGGGCTTTTAGCACCGTTGGTAGATCCCAAGCAGGAGATAAAGTCCTTTTTGGAGGACAAATCTTTAATGTGGCTGAGAAGAAACGCTTTACTAACGGATCTTCTGCCCATCTTATCCCAGTCATAGCTGAAAGTGCTGCTACATGAACTTTTAGAGTTCTGTATTGCAAACCTTTGCTCAATCCTTCCTGCAGGAATTCTAAAACCTGAGGTAAAGGTGGTGGAAAACAGGAATTAGCCTTCTCCAATTGCCATAGGAGAAATCTTTCCCAAATCTTATAATATGTGGTAGACGTATTACTTTTTCTTGCCCTAAGCAATGTAGCCACCACTGCTTCAGAGAGCCCCAAAGCTACAAGCCTTTTGCGCTCAATCTCCATGCCATCAATGAGAGCGAGTGTGGGTCTGGATGTGCCACTGGTCCCTGGGTCAGTAGATTCTCCCTCATAGGAATCGGCCACGGGTCTGCTACTGCCAGTCTTCTGAGCAGAGGAAACCATGGGCGACGAGGCCAATAAGGGGCCACGAGGATGAGCTCCGCTTCCTCCTGAATCACCTTCAGTAGGACTTGAAGGAGGAGAGGGATTGGTGGGAACACATAGGCTAGACGGAACGACCAGGGCTGAAGGAGTGCATCTGTCCCCTGAGCTAGAGGGCTGAAATATCTTGCATAGAATATCGGCAGTTGAGCATTGTCCGGAGAGGCCATGAGGTCCACTTCCGGAAGACCCCACTTCTCTACTAGCCGGTGGAAAATGTCTGGATGCAGCTTCCACTCGTGTTTTGACAAAGTCATACGACTGAGAAAGTCCGCTTTCTGATTGAGAATCCCTGGAACATGAACTGCTGTCAGATTCTCCAGATTCTGCTCCGCCCAGCTCAGGATTGGACATACTGCTTTTCATAGTAGCAAACTTTTTGTTCCTCCCTGTTTCCTTATATAGGACACTGCTGAGGAATTGTCTCCCTTGACCTTTACCGCCATTCCTTTTATATCTGGAGCAAAGGCCTGCAGTGCTTGAAACACTGCTCTTAGCTCTAACACATTTGCGTGCACTTTCAATGGAGACTTCCAGATTCCTTGGGCCACACTGCTCTCCAGGAGAGCTCCCCAACCTTGGGAGGAGGCATCTGTTGTTATTATCCTCCAATTTATTGGAGCAAGGGGAAAACCCCTGGACAAATTTGAAGGGTTCATCCACCATTGAAGGCCGACCTTGAGTTCGGGAGAAAGAGGAATTAACTGATTCCAATTGATTTCCCATCGATTCCAATGGGTCAGGAAATAACGTTGTGCCTCCCTCATATGGAATCTGGCCCATTTGGTCATTGGAATGGAGGCTGCCATCAAGCCTAGGAGAGACATAAATCGTCTCGCTGAGACCTCCCCTTGGAGACAGAAAACTTCCATTTCTTTCACCATGCGCTCTATCTTCTGTTGTGGCAATTGAACCACATTGTCTGCTGTGTTGAATAGAGCCCCCAGGTAAATTAGGGATTGAGATGGCTGCAACTGACTTTTTTCCCAGTTGATTAGCCACCCGTGAGATTGAAGAAAAGAAATTGCAATCTCTCTGTGTAACAAAAGGACTTCTGGAGACCTTGCGGATAGGAGGATATCGTCCAAGTAATGCCAGACCGTCAGGCCCTGTTTCCTTAGCTCTGCGACCAGGGTGATGAGTACCTTGGTAAACGTTCTTGGAGATGTTGAGGGACCAAAGGGAAGGGCCCGAAACTGAAAATGCCTGTGTCCAACCGCAAAGCGTAGAAAACGCTGATGCTGATCTGCTATCGGAAGATGAAGGTATGCATCTTTCAAATCGATCGACAAGAGCCAGTCTCCTGCCTGGACTGCCGCAATAATGGTGTTTATCGACTCCATTTTGAATTTTTGAAGATGCACCAAGGAATTCAGTTTCTTCAAATCCAGCACTGGCCTCCACCCTCCCGAAGCCTTCTTCACTAGAAAGAGCAGGGAATAAATGCCTTTTTCCCTTTCTTCCTGAGGCACTGGCACCACTACCTCCTGGTCCAACATGATTTGGACATACTCTTCGAGGGCTTTTTTCTTTTCTTGACCTCGAGGCATAGGGGAAACCAAAAAAAAATTCAGAGTTGGAACCGACAAAAATTCTATGCGGTAACCTCTTTTCAATAAGTCCAGTACCCACTGGTCTGAAATTGACTGCTTCCAGACCTCGTAAAACCTTGAAAGTCTTGCCCCTACTCGAGCATCCATTACTCCATGATCGTCAGGAGGATTTTTTAGAAGTTGGGGACAGTTTGATTCTGTTCCCCCTGATAACTGCGGAGTGACCCCCTCTCCAAGACGACTGTCTTGAACTGCCTCTGCCAAAGTATCTATAGTTACTGGCATAACCTCTAGCTCTTCCTGAGCCTCGAAAAAAAAAACCTTTAAAGGGTTGAGCCTTCAATTTTTTCCTTTCTTGCGGCAGGAAAGTACTCTTCCCACCTGTCGCTTTTTCTATGACCTCTTGTAATTTAGGACCAAAAAGATTTTCCCCAACATAAGGTAGGTTACAGAGACTTAGCTTAGAAGCCGCATCTGCACCCCAAGATCTGAGCCACAATGCTCTTCTTGCCGACACTGACACAGCCATCGACCTGGAAGCCAACCGCGTCAAATCCACTGCTGCTTCCGACATAAATGCCACTGCCATCTTTAATTCTGATAATCCAGCACTAATGTCAGCTGTATCCGTACCTTCAGCAATCGCTTTATCCAAACTGTCGATCCACAAGGAGACTGCCTTTGCCACTGAAACCAGAGCTACTGCCGGCTTACATGAGGCTCCTGCCACTTGATATGCCTTACGAAGCTCCGTCTCCACTCTTTTATCCATGGGATCTCTTAGTACTGACGAATCATCAATTGGCAAAATTGTCTTCTTTGCCAAATGAATCACAGGTGAATCCACTGCTGGGGCTGTATCCCAGTTCTTGGTATCCTGTTCTTTTCTAGACTTTCCTCTCCTGAGAAATCAGAGGAGTCAGACTCCTCCCTGGACACTGAAGCCCCTTGGCCTGAAGGGATTTCACTAACAGGCGTATCCTGTAGTAGAAGGCCAAAGCATGATTTACAAAATTTCTTCCCCGGCAAAGGAGCGTCAAAGCAGCCTGCACAAACTTGAGAAGAAGAGCCAAGCTTCCTTCTTTTCCTCTGTAAGGACTCCATAAGGCAAGCTGAAGAGACAACAACAACAAAAAAAAAAAAAAAAAAAAACAATTGAAAATGAAAGTGTTAAAAAAAAAACACTGCTAAGAGAAAACTAAGAGGGACATACCAAGCAACAAGGGCAGCTGTAACTGAGGCTGTGAGATCACCAGTACACTTCAGTCCCTCCTGGTGTGCTACAAGCAATACAGGAGAAAAAACAATGAGAATTGAGTTTTTACAAACCCGACCTTTCTGTAAGACAGGCATCTAATTACCTGACTGGAACAGAAAAACTGAAGTATCCACTTCCAAATGTATGCACTTTCCAGCATACCAAAATGGCGACTTCTTTTAAAAAGCTGAAAAATGCCAGAAAAAACGTGCGCGCGACAAAACGCGCGCGCGCGACAAAACGTGCGCGCGACCATACGCACGCGCGCGAAAAAAACGTGCACTCGAAAAACATGCACCTTAGGAAGTATGTTTGGTAAAAAAAACCACCTGGGATCCCACACACCAGTAGCGACTTTTCAAATCACTAACCTGGAGCAGCCTGTAATAAGGAATTGGATTCCTGCTGAGGGGGCTTCATGCGACAGTTTCACTGAATGAATAGCCCTCAGAAATCGCCAACCTTTCTGAAGAGTTGGATCTGATCAAAAACTGCCGCCAAGATGTCCCATGCTAACTAGAATGAAGACTAAGCAAAAAAGACAAGTAAGTGAGGAGGGGTTGGGTCCTTTATCGTTTTCTTTGGGGGAGGGACAATGCTAACTGGGATATGGGGGCGGGGCGAATACCCATAGTATTGCTGACATGAAGTGGCCAGGAAATATGAATTTAATGAAAACAATATCACTTTGCACAAAAGAGATCACTTAAAGCATTTTCTGTCTTAGATGAACACATTTCTTACATAGTAAATAGTTATTTGTACCTTTGGCTTAAATTAAAATAGAAGCACAGGCAGCTAGTCACTGACATGCCTGCCCTCCCACAAGAACCTTCATCTATCCATGGAGATACCTGTAAATAAAAAGCAACGGGTGGATGGAGATGAAGCTACATTTTTAACTTTTCTACTAATACATTTATTTTTTAACTGAATATCTCTGGTCTTGTGGATCCCTTTGAGTGTCGGTCAGCCCTGCTTCCTTATCTTCTGCAATAAAAAGCAGCTACCAATGAACATACTGCATTGAGGGCTCGTGCTGAGGAGTGCTCTAACCTGCACTCCCCTTTGTTCCATTTTAAAGTGTTCAGCCACAGGGGAGCGCAGAAAGGAATGAATCTAATTCATTTAAAGGGGACCTTTACTGACACAGGCGCGTGTAAGCGTCGAATGCAGATGGAATGCAGCATGCTTTAAAATGAACATAGGGGACCAAAGGAAGGAACACATCACATGTAAGTGCAGAAAGCAGGTGGAACACAGCATGCTTTAAAATGAAAATGAAAGCGTTCCGCAGCAGGGAAGCTCAGAAAAGAACACACCAAATTAATTTAAAGGGGCCCATACTGACACAGCATGCTGAATTCCACCTTACATGTGCCTGTGCCAATACAGTGCCATTTAAAAGTGTTTTGTGCATTCCTTCCGCTGCTCCCCTGTGACTGATCGATTTTAAACGCAAGTTTGAACGCTCTTCAGTACAAGCCCTCAACAGAACAGTAACACCAAAAAATGAAAGTGTTTTTAAGTAACAAAAATATCAAGTACTGTTGCCCTGCACTGGCACGAGGAAACTTTGGGCGACTTCGGAAAACGAAGCGCCGCGAGTGCCATGCCACAGGCGATTTTTCATTCTAGCAGCCGGAAGACAGGGGGAAGCAGTTCGGGGATGCGCGATTGTTTGGTTGCCACAAACCTCAAGATAATTTGACGGAATTTATGGAATTGCACTAAAATCGGTCATTAAGGAGAGAAAAATCTTAACATCAATGGTGAGCTTGTGCCACACAACACAGATCTCAGTCTGCAGAGAGAAGCAGACTGAAGACAACCATGGAAATAACATGGTCACAGTGATGGAAATTCTAGGTTCCCTTGTGACAATAAATGCACTGGTAGATAGCAAATAACAGATAAACTCTGTAGATTACAAAAGGTTTAATTGTTAAACAGGAATCTAAATCCATTGTATTCTACAGAATTTATCTACTATCTAATGTTAACCCTGTGAAATGTATCCTTGTTTCAGCTTGCTACACAGCAGCATGTTTATATGAGCCATAGCAGTAATATTTCTGAAGCTAGGGGGCACTAGGGGAGATTAGTCACCAAGCGATAAATCATCACTACTACGGGTAACTAATCACTAATCAGATTCACTACCGGACGCTGGCGTAACTTCGCCAGCGTAACTTCGCACCCTTACGTCTGGCGAAATTGCCCAACGGACGTAACTACGCAAATTCACTAACGCGCGCATTGTTCTGAACGCTACCTTTTACGCTAGACTTCCTTCGCCACCTCAGACCAGGCGAAGGGCAATAGAGTAGATAGGGATTTCTTCAGAAAAAGTTAAAAAAATTTCTAAGTCCCAAAAAACGGTGGCGTTTTTTCTATATTATGGGTGATAGGCTGAAAAAGATCGAAGATTTTTTTGGGGCTCCCCTCCTTCCCCCTACATTTCCTAACTCATGGCAACTTAACTATACAGTGGGCACATGTGTAGGGCAAAAAAAAAATTTATTTGATGTTTTGTAGGTTTCCCAGGCATTTGTGGTGCTGCTACATATTCCTCCATTGAAATTTGAACTTGGCGTCGTATGCAAATTAACCATCGCTAGCGTAACTTTGCTTCACTTAGCGAATCAACGCTAGCGCAACTTCGCCACCTTACGCTACCCCTGAGCGCAACTTCGGATTTTAGTGAATTTGCGGAGCGATGGCAAAACTAAGCCTGGCGAAGTGTCGTGAAGTGCGGCGAAGTGCGGCGAAGTTAGGCCTGGCGCAACTACGAATCTTAGTGAATTTGCCCCTATGTGAGTACAGCCCCATTGAAAAGAATTCAGTGCGTCTACTCCTGCTCTCTCCTTCGGCTCAATGCATGAAACTGGAACGTAGGGGAGCACAGCTAAAAAGCGCGCATCTGTAAGAGCCCTTAGAAACACTACTAATATATAGTGATGGGCGAATTTATTCGCCAGGCGCAAATTCGCAGCGAATTTGCGCGATTCGCCGCCAGCGAATAAATTAGCGAAACGCCCGTGAAAATGCAAAAACGAGACGCCGGCGCCGTTTTGCAAATTTTTCGCCGTTTCGCGAAACGGCGCAAATTCACCCATCACTACTAATATAGTTAACAAGCTGCTGTGTAGCAATGGAGGAAATTGCTAAATGGCACAAGTAAAGGCTGGTGGCACACAGGGAGATTAAGCAATAAATCTTTGCTACTGCAGGTGACTAATCTCCTCGAAATGCCTTCCCACTGGCAAGAATGTGAATACCGGTGGGATGGTATTCATGTCACTTCGGTTTTCCAAAGTTGCCTTTCAAGGAAACCTTGGGCTATTTTGGAAAATGAAGCAACGCAAATGCCATTTTGAAGAGATTAGTCACCCGCAGTAGCGAAGATTTATTGCTTGGCGACTAATCTCCTTGTGTGCCACCATTCTTAAACCAACATTAAAGCTGTACAACTGTGCCCCCTAGTTCTCTATTCGGTGAAAAAATGATTTAAGTAAAGTGATAAACAAACCAGCTCCAGATATAAAAACAAACAACATGGAGGCAGATTTATATAGATCAGGTAGGATTCTCATTGGAGGATTCTTTTGCATTTTAATGCTACCACTGACCCTGGAGAGCTGGGGAAAAAGATTTATTGAGCAATATTGCTTTAAGAATACAACCCTGACTACTGGACTATAACTCCCAACATGCCTTAACTTTCATAATATGTCAAATTATTATAGTATTTGTAGTCCAGCAACAGCAGAACCCATTTGTAATGAGGGAAGCCAACACACCCTGTTCTCATTATGTATGTGTATATCCCTGTAGGAAGCCAGGCCCATTTGTAACGAGGGAAGCCAACACACCTTGTTCTCAGCAGAGAGTCTGTCATTCCAGGTGCTAGAATCCTGAATTGGCAAATACATGGGTGTTCTGGCAATGGACCAGAGCAAAATCATATTGCAATAGAAAGTATAACAAAAAGGATTTGTACAGGTGCTATGATGCCCCAGGGGGATCCAGTGATTTTTTGAATATTTTCACATAGACATAATGTATGCTGAAGAATGTGAGGTCAGGCAGGGATTATTTTGACTTTGAAGTTTTAGTCAAAACGAAACTTTTAAAATGGCAGTAAACGCTATGCTGCCATGCTTGCAAGTTATTTGCAAGAATTTGGTTGTAGAGCTTTCTTTACTTCAGAAAAGTACTGCATACTCACTCTTCCCATTGGCAGGATACCTTTGGTTATGGTAAATCTATATAATATGTATCTAGACTAGACTAACTAGACTTTGGCCATATGACAAAAAGGCTATGATCTTACAGTAGTCAGAGCAAACAATCATGATAAAGACAAAGCACAGTAAGTAAAAGGAAACTTGAGAGCTACCCCAAGGCTTTGGAGGGGAACACACAAAAGTGCAGAAACAAATTATTTTCGTTAAAGGGGTGGTTTACCTTTAAGTTAACTTTTAGTATGTTATAGAATGGCTTATTTGATTAGTCTTTGTTATTTTTTTTTTATAGTTTTTAATTATTTGCCTTCTTCCTCTGACTCTTTCCAACTTTCAAATTGGTCACTGACAAAACAAATGCTCTCTAAGGCTACACATTTATTGCTATTACTCCTTTCTACTGCTCATTCTCCTATGTATACTCCAGTCTCTCGTGGTTGCTAGGGTAATTTGGACCATAGCGACCAGATTGCTGAAATTGCAAACTGCAGAGTTGCTGAATAAAAAGCTACACAAATAATACAAAATGAAAACCAATTGCAAATTGTCTCAGAATACCACTCTTGACATCATACTTAAAGTTAAGTTAAAGGTGAACAACCCCTTTAATCTGAATGGAGTGAAAGAGAATTTAAAGAGTCAAATCCCAATCCATTGGTTAATCTGATTTGTTGCTATGGGTTATTGCACTTGGGCAAATTTATGGGGTAATGTAATAAAAGTGAATGTGAAAAGACCACAATTTCCTTTGTGCAAATTTATTAGGGATACACAGAATCCAGGATTCGGTTCAGGATTCGGCCTTTTTCAGTAGGATTTGGATTCGGCTGAATCCATCTGCCCAGCCGAAAAGAATCCAAATCCTAATTTGCATATGCAAATTAGTGGCAGGGAGGGAAATTGCGTGACTTTAAAATTTTAAAGTTTTAAAAGTAAAAAATATTTTCCGCTTTCCACCCCTAATTTGCATATGTAAATTAGGATTCAGATTTGGTTCGGTATTCGGCCGACTCTTTTGCAAAGGATTCGGTCTTCGGCCGAATCCAAAATAGTGGATTTGGTGCATCCCTATTTAATATAGCTTTTTAGAACCCTGAAACTGTTTAGTGACCTCTTCCAACAGTAGAAGAATGTTTGCAAATGTTATAGTCTGTGCCAGTGTGTAGGGAATGTAATAAAACTTCTTACTGAAAAAGTTGTTATGTTTGCTCCAAAAGATTATGACACCCAGGCCCGGATTTGTGAAAAGGCCACCAAGGCCTGGGCCTAGGGTGGCAAGACTTTAGGGGATGGCATGCTGCCCAACCACACCCACATTAGTTCACTGGGGAAGCGCAGGAGATAAAATGTTTTTTTAAATTTCCCCTGTGCAAATTCCCAATGCTCCGGTTCCAATGATGACAATTTGAGCGAATTAAAGGGGGGTGACGAACAACAGCGGGCACTGGTCTCATTCTGAAGATTACCGAGGCGCCTGAAGTTTGCGCCGGTGAACTCCGCTGGACAGAATCTGCACGGAGTGGTAAGTAAAGATTAGGGGCATTTGCTTGGGATAACCCTTGGGGGGAGGAGGAGGGGGTATATGTAGGGTAGGGGTTTTTTAACTTTAGGGTTTAGTTCTCCTTTAAAAGTGTGCAGTTAAATTTTGCAAAGCAATAACAATTTATTAAAGATTATTACATTGCTTATTAATTTTTTTGTCTCATTTGTGCAAATTGTTTTTCTCTTTCCAACTTTTATTACATACCATATAATACAAATCTACAGTGAAAACAATGTTGGACATGTGACTTAAATGGATGATTAATGCGATGTCCAATGGTAGATTCCAATTTTATATTGTACACATTGTATAAATACAAATCAAATGCATGTGAAATTGCAGATGTTTAGGTTTTTGTTTTAGGAAATGTTCTGGGATGTATTTCTCATAGAGTAACTAAAATATTCATATTATTTTCCAGGATTTTAAAAGACAATGAAAGACATTTTTAAAGGGAATATGGGACAGCCTGCCCTCATTAATGTTTATAATAAGAAACGTCCAAGGTCAACCGATCATGACTATAACATCAACTACAATGTTTGTCCTGCAGTAGTGACATGTCAGTGAAAAGATGTTCTTCCGACCAGATGAAGCATCTGATTGTGCAATACTCAAATCAGTGTCATTGATTATTCACAATGCTGCACCGTTAAAGCAGGGGGAGTAATTAGAGCTTTTTGTGTGGATTATCCACTAAGAAAAGGTCAAATAACTACAAACAGTGCCAGAAAAGAGGAGCCACTGAGGACCAATGTATCCGTGATCAGCTAAGAAATGCTAAGGCAGGCCTTGATAATGATGTGCTTATGCCAGGTTCTACAGAATTTGATCATTCTGTCATAGAAATCCAATGAAGCATGAGTGATTACCCCATTTTTCCTTGAAGCCTGCTGCAGGTCCCTGATGCCTGTCAAATAAACTAGTTTGTCAGAGAAACCAGACTAAGAGACTTGAAAGTTCAATTCTGGTTCTAAAGGAAGGAAGAGTTTGAATATTGCACAGTGCATTCAAATTGTCACTGGATTATCATTACATGTCCTTTTGATAAGCATTTCTGTGCATAGGATTCCCTTTAACAGTGTAAGCACAAGAATCAAGTGGATTTACAGCAATATGATTTTCCACATGTGTATGTTTGTTGAAGTCTTCTGTTTGGAACAACCTTAGCAAAAAAAGGAAATTCTTTCTGAAGAATTCAGTGACCTTGTGTCCAGCAATATTTAAAAGAACTTGAGGAAATTTCAGGGATGACAGGGAGAGCATAAAAGCATTCTCCCCAAATCTCCCCTAAACCTAACCCTCAGCAGCGACGATCCACGCCTTTATGCCGCCTGAGGCGGCCTTCCGTCGGGGCTCTGCACGATGCTAGTGCAGAGAGCCCAATTGCACTCTCTGCACTAGAAGAGCCGAATTTCTGGGTTGAAAACTGGAAATTCGGCTCTTAGTTACCAGGAGCGGCATTTTTGCCACCCCTGGTAACCAGGGGGGCGCTGCCGCCTGAGGCGAGTGGATCAACTCGCCTTATTGGTGGAGCGCCCCTGACCCTCAGGTTGTGCCCACTTTGCCACTGCTCTAGGCCTCCCCAGTGGAACTAGATATAAAAGACCAATCTTACTATTCACCCATCAGAGCTGGGACCTGTAGTTTCAGCAAGAAAACCAACATAGATCCTTGGTAAGGCCTCACCTTATGCCGTGCAGTTTTGTGCATCAGTTTTTAAAAGAGAATTCAACCGTAAACTTAAAAAACCCTATCCCCCGACCCTACATAGGCCCCCTCCCTCCTCCTCCCCAGTCTAAGTGTTACCCCAGGCAAATGCCCCTAATGTGATTGTGACTTCCAAAACTAAAACATGTAAATCATTTTTATAGTGTAAGTGGAGTTAATTTTGCTTGAATAACATCATAATAGGATATGGACTTATTTCCTAAAGTCACAGGTTCCCTTTAATGTAAACAATTCTAAACTGTTTGATTAAAATGGAGTCTAAGGGAGATGGTCTTCCTGTAATTTGCAGATTTCTGGATAACAAATCCCATACCTGTATTGTTTCATTAATTTTACCATTTTTGTTGCAAGTCTCTACACTTTTTTGAACTCATTTATATCCCCCTTAAAGGAGAATTCAACCCTAAACTTTAAAAAACCCTACCCCCCCTACCCTACATAGACCCCCCTCCCTTCTCCCCCCATCCTAAGCATTACCCCGAGCAAATGCCCCTAAAGTTTTACTTACCCCTCGGTGCAGATTCAGGCATCAGAGTTCATGGGCGTAGTTTAGAATTGTTTACATTTAAGGGAACCTGTGACTTTAGGAAATAAGTCCATATCCTATTATGATGTTATTCAAGCAAAATTAACTCCACTTACACTATAAAAATGATTTACATTTTTTAGTTTTGGAAGTCACAATCACAGCAAACAGGCAGGCGCCATTTTGAGGACACTGTTATTAAAGGAGAAGGAAAGCCCCATGGCGCAAAAATCCCTCCCCCCTCCCCTGTGTTGCCCCCCCTCCCTCCTCCACCCTGGCCTACCTGTCCCCCCGGGCAAATGCCCCTAACTTTTTACTCACCTCTCTGCGCAGGTCCTGTCCACGGAGATTTTTGCGCCCAGGGAATTTCCTTATCCTTTAAGGCAAGCTTTGTATCATGCCAAAATCTTGTTCATGAGCCAGAATGAGGAACCTGATGTCCAAACCCATGCACTGGATACACAATTAGATGGTGAGGAGGTAGGGGGAATGTGAGGAATGCAGGAAGTGCAAATGGAAAGTGAAAGTATTTGCCTATCCCACCTCTATACCTAATGCATAGAGGAGGGGCAGACAATATATGATTGACAGCTGAGACTTTTAAATTAGTTCAAAACAGGTATGGATTAGATAAGGAAAAAAACTATTTGAACTTCATGTTTAATTTGAAAAGGACTTTTATTATACCTCTTTAATGTATAGTTGACAGGCCCACTTTAATTGCTTTGTAATAATAAAACAGTACATTGTAGTTGATCCTAATTAAGATATAATTCATTCTTTGTTAGGGCAAAGCAAAAATAGTGGGTTAAATTAATGTTTAAATAATTTTTTTTTGCAGACTCGAGGTATGGACATCCAAATTATGGAAAGACCCCTTATCCAGAAAACCCCAGGTTCGGAGAATTATTTTTAGGGAAAGACTGTTAAGGTTGGGATTGCTTTCTCTGGAGAAAAGGTGTTAGCAAGGGGGGGCAAGATATTTGAAGCAGCGTACTTGGGTCTTCATGATGAGGGCAGTGAGATTGTGGAATGCCCTGTTAGGGGCCTATTTATTAAACCTCAACATTTTCTGGTCAAGTTTTTAAAGGAAAAAATGGATTCTTAGGATGACTTTCATGTCTATGCTAAAATTTTGTCATGGCGACTTTTTTGTCATGGCTACATTTTTCTCAGCGGATTTTTGCCACAGTTAAGCAAAAAATTTGCAGGTAGTGAAATTTCTCCACGAATCTATGCCTGGCAAAAAGATTCACTCATCGCTACTAACTAACAATTGATCAAAAAAGTCATCAACATTTGAATAACTGTTTTATGTGCACGGCGTGTTGCACAATTACATATTGTTCTATGTATCTTATGAAATGCATCGGTGAACAATTATTTGATTTTCTGATTTGGATAGCAGCACTTCCATGGCTTATCTTAGCCATCAATGCTCTGCAGGCTCACCTTTTTGTTTAACCAGTGTTTAACTACATTGAGTGATTCAATAGTTATTGAAATGCATAAAAAATTGCATAAGGAAGGCTGTCTCAGGTAGGGATGTAGCGAACTGCCGTTTATGTGTTCGCGAACGCCGTTCGCGAACACCGGCAAAAAAAGCGAACAGTTCGCGAACAGTTTGCGAACTTCGAACATCCGAAAATCGTTAGATTCGAACGATCGAAGGATTTTAATCGTTCGATCGAAGGATTTTCGTTCGAATCGAATGATCGAAGCCATTCGATCGAATGATTTCATTCAATCCAATGGCTTCGATCGTTCGATTCGAACGAAAATCCTTCGATTTTAGCGGTCGAAGGAATCGAATGGTCGAATGGTCGAACGATTTTTGACGCGAACGCCTATTGGCGAACGTCGCGCAACGTTCGCGAACATTCGGCGGACGCGAACAGTCGAAGTTCGCGCGAACTAGTTCGCCGGCGAACAGTTCGCTACATCCCTAGTCTCAGGGTGCTGAGAGCTTTATTCCAGCAACTTGAGGGTTGTATTCCTAAAGAAATGTTGAATTTTCCCCCGCTCTCCGTTAAAATGCTAAAGAATCCTCAAATAAGAATCACACCCGATCTAAGTACAGAAAATCTGCCTCCATGTTCTTTGTTCCTGCAACAGTTTCCCAGAACTGAATCAATCTGTCTTTTATCCCCATGTTTAATTCTAGTGCAATATGATAAAATTACATAATAATCATCATATGTATAATAACAACGAGATGCCTTACACAGTGCTGGTAATCACAGCATGCCTTAATCTTGATAATATGTTAAGGTATTTTGGGATTTGTAGTACAACAACAACTGAGGAAAGTGTTGTTGAGGATTGCAGTATAATAGGGTTTAGTGTCCATTTAAGCCACTGATAAATTGGTGGTATATGGTTTGAAATATGGGGAAAGTTTGGTTGAACAAATAGTGTTTATATCCGCTTAAGGTGTCAATCTCTATGGTTACTGGGCTACAGTTCTCATAGTGTTTTTACTCTTAAAGGAACACCAAAAAATGAAAGAGTTTTAAATGAATGACAATATAATGTATGGTTGCCCTACAGTGTTTGCTTCAATACCACAACTATAGTTTATAAGAACAAGCTGCTTTGTAGCTATGGGGGGCAGCCATTGAGGTACAGGATACATAGTAGATAACAGATAAGTTCTGAAGAATCCCATTGTATACTACAGAGCTTATCAGTTATCTGCTATGCATCCTGTGACTTTTCTTCTTTTTCTGCTTTGAATGGCTGCCCCCATGACTACACAGCAGCTTGTTTGTAGAAACTATAGTAGAGTTTCTAAAGCAAACACCAGTTTTATCAGTGCAGGGCAACACTACATTGTGGGGGTTAATTATCAAGGTCCGAATTTATCTCTGTATTTCTAATATCAAACCTTCGAGCAACTCAGAATTCCCGAATGGACCTTATTTATGAAGAAAAAGCCCGAAAAAATAGGGCCGGGCAAACTTCGGAGCTTTCCCCGAAAACACTGAATTGTTTGGAGTTTTTTGCAAGTTTTTGGAGTTTTTTTTCCGAAATCATCGGATATCAGTAGGGACATCAAAGCAGACACTGGGACCTTCCCCACTGACTTATATAGGACCTCGAGAGCTTTTAGATGCTGGGGTTTCGGAGTCTGAGTTTTTAGACCATCGGACTTTAATAAATCTCGAAAAATTCTTAGGTCTTTTTTTTTTTTGCTCCAAAAACTACGAATTATTCGAGGTTTGGATATTCAGAGCTTGATAAATAACCCCCTAAATGTTCATTACTTTAAAAGACTTTCATTTTTTGCTTTTGCTATGACTTTAATATTATGCTGGAGAATTCTATAAGTTGTAGCAACAATTTGAGTGGAGCAAAAATGCCTTTGAAGGCAGAAAGCCAGGTCACATTCCCATTGCTAAAATACTTTTTATTCTAAGAATCATTATGATGTTAGTACAGAATGCAAAGCTTTACCTCTGCAGAAGGTAAGTGCATGTTTTATCACATTTCCAAAGAACTGCAAAGCAAATTATTTTGTTTATTTCAATTTCATGACTATATTATCCTATTGTCAGTCTCAGCTAAATGACGAATAAATCAATCTGTAAACAAATGAACCTTTGCAAAGAACACATGAATAAAACATTGTTAAAGGAGTATGTTACATTATCAGCGTTAATCCTCATATATAATTAGAAAAGCAGTAAGCAAGACAAGCTATTAGGAGCTCTGTTATGTTAATATTCCTATGTTAACACTGTTGTCAAGCATTGTCATTTAGAATGGTAAATACCAAGGAAAAACAAAAAATCTGTAATAAAATAAAATATTTATGCAAAATAGTGAACACATTTTTATTATTTGTATTACATTTATTGCGACGATTAATGAATTATTAGCATATTGGTGCAGTGCATGCAATCATTATTAGTAATATATTACATAGGGATCATTTGCTTAGTCAATGAAGTAAAAGATAGTAGGTTTTCACACTAATTCCAGCCTATTGATCATTTTAATTGGGGATTAACCTGTTATTCTTCCTCTTCAAACACTGATTTATTGAAGACTTTTTTCTTCAAGTACATCCTAAGCACATTGTATATCAACAGGTTCCTCTCCCTGGTGATAGCTGTGTTTGCCTTCTTTGTATTAATATTGACTTAAAAGATTAGTCGAAATACAAATTTCTTTCCTCAGGTTAAAAATTAAAGGCACACTATCAGTTTCATTTTTTGTAAAGATTCCAACCATGTGACAAATAGCATGCTGATTGTACAACTGACCCAACACTTCCAAATTCTTTCAAATATAATGATTATAATTTCCGACTGAACTAATGCCTGTGATGTTCCTGATTTACTAGTATAGGTGCTAAACAGAACACATGTAGTTGTCAGTAGCAATAATCGATTCTTTCATTTTCTGGCTTAGTCAAAATGAATTGCTGATTGGTTGCTAATGGAAAATGCGCAGTGTAATAGAACACATATATATACGATTTAATTGGAACGGGGGAAAATCAAGCAAAAACCAGAATCATATGATTTTTGCAGAGGTTTTTTCAAATTTTTGCCATGATAGCATACAGTATAGTCTTGGCAAAATTGAACTGATCTGCTCATATGGCCAAAAAGATGAACAAGGTAACTGATTGTATGAGTGGGACAAATGTCATTCATGGCTCAAAAACAATAGGTATGTAGGCCATTCCATTGAGAACGAGTGTAATGTCACTGGTGCTTGTAGGGGGCCTACATTTCTCTTTATGGCTTTGCTTTGCCAATAGGGATATAAAAATAATCCCTTACACCATAATAAGAGAATTTCTCAAGTTTATAAAGCTCCAGAAATTGACAGTGTCTATGCTGGTCTAAGGTTTTTATAATACATATGAAAAAGTAATGTCCCCCCTTGCATTGGAGTTATTGTCTGACCACTAGCCAACATTTAGTGGTTTAGATTTCCCCAATAATATGTTTATAAGAGTAGAACTGCAAGGATGCAAAGAGTACTGATGTTCTGTAAAATAGAATTTGGTTCAAACTAGCAAAGAAGTCCCAAAACTCCTCCAGATATTTTGTGTTTTGTGTTATCAAAAAGATCGTCGGGAAAGAGAAGAATTATATAGAAATTTGAAAAAAAACAAGAGGAGGGAAAAAAAAAGAGAAGAAAGGTTGAAAAGTAAGATAATTCTAAAGGCAAGGGCACATTAGGCAAACTGTTGACTTTCCTCTGCAGGTGGTTTTTAAAGGCGGGTCCGCTTTTAAATGAACACCCCTATAGCTCCATTGACAGGCCTGGTATCGGCCTGTGGGGAGTTACACAGAGTGGAGATCTGCACAAAAAAGCAAACGTATGCATTTTTGCACCCACCATGCTCCATGTAGCTCCATATAGCTGTAGCTGAGCCTGTCAATGGCGCTACAAGGGTTTGCATTAAAAAAACGCCTGCAGGGGAAAGCGGACAATCTGCTTAGTGTGACCTTGTCCTAAGATTTGCTAACAAGTTCATACACTGCCTACAAGAGAATATCAGCATGAAAACTAATATATGCCATGCATAAAGCCACTGGTGACACACAGAAGTGTTTTTTTTATTCCAGATGTTAAAGAGATTGTTTAGGAGAGGCACGAGTGCACAGCACACTGAAGTATATAAATAATGGGAAGTTAATGCATTGATCACTTATTAAGATAAATCTTTATAGAACCAAACCACATCATATGTGTACAGAGGAAATAACACTTGTCAGTGCAGCAGAACAGCCTCACTTTGTGAAAGATACAGATGGAACTTATGGAGGTTTCAGCAGCCCTTGATACAAGTTCTATCACCACCAGAGTACAAATTAGAAAGGCATGGCTCTCCTGACTAATAATGCCTCCTGGGAAAACCCATGCAACCATATTTTGTTTTATGATTTCTTGATTAATTTAAAAAGGGAAAAAGAGAGAGCAATACCAGAAGTAACTGAAACCATGTGTGAATTTACAGAAGGTAGCTGGAATTTAAATCTAAAAAGACAGTTTGTAATTTTTCTGTCAACATATGTTAGGCAGCTTGATTGCCTAGCATAAAAAATTATCCCAATAAGTCTGTGATATATAAGGAGCAATAAAAACACATTTACACCTACTTGTTAGTGGCCCACTTAATAACAAGCTAAATACCCTCTTAGGTCAATTCCAATTACTATGTGAAATACAGTTTTTATAACTGCTGCTTCCCATGCGTGACACTGTGAACTTGGATAGATGCATTTATATGAAAAGCTCAAGAACTGAGTCTGAGTCTGTGGCCCATATTTCAGTATTAAAATCAACTGCTGTTAAGCTCCTTTGCTCCTTTGCTCCTATGCTGGTAACTTGATGGCTAAGAGATTAGTTTGCAGATAAGTCACTGAACAGTAACTCAATGGGGCAAATTCACTAAAGGGCAAAGTGGCTGTTGATAGTGACAATTCACCAGAAATCCAAACCTCAAGGACATCGCCAATTTACTAACAGGCGTAGACGACAATTTGATAATGAAAAAGACGTGGATGGTTATTTATCAAGGTCCGAATTTATCTCAATTCCGGCTGCTACAAACTCCGATCTAACCCGCTCGGGTTTTTTAACGCTTATTTATTATTACAGCCAAGACACAACTTCGCATTTTAGTGAATTAGCATAGTGGTAGCAAATTTGAGCCTGGCGAAGTGGCATGAAGTCTAGTGAAGTGGTCGCTTGCAAAAATACGCCCCATTGGGTTTTATTCCTTTACTATCTTTGTCATGTAAAAAAATCGGTTGTTAAAAATTAAGGACAATTTGTGTATAAACATAAAGCAATAAATATAAATTTCGGCTTATTAACAGAAGACATCACATTAAGTTTTAAACAAATGATTGCCTGGCTTAATAAATCCAGAGTAGCTTTTTGCTCTAGATAATCCTGTGTTTCAAGGCCAAGTTTATGTGTAATACTGCACTAATGATAAGCCCCAGTTATAACTGAAAACAATCAGGCGTCTTTTCTACTTTATGTTCTTTTCCTTTGTCACTAGAGAACTAGCAAGTGTTTCTGGATACAGAAATGAACCCAAGAAATCTACTCTACATCATTAATAATAACAATTAATTATAACAATTAATTGAGCCCAAATCTAAGTAAACCGGTATGAGTCGTACAGGATGATACCCTGCAGGCATATTGGCACATGGACATTTTTCTTTATTTTCATATATTGATAGTAGAATAAAACTGAGTGTTACTCACAAATTTGCTTCCAAAAACAGGTTTCATGGCTCATGTTCAGAAACAGAAGCTTTAAAACCATAATGCAGATACACATCTTGTATTCTCTGACTACAAACATTCCTCTTCCCCTTTGCTATTTCTTAGTGTATATCAGAGACTAAGGGCAGAGACAAGCTGCTATTTCGGGCGATTAGTCACCCAGCGACAAATCGATTCTTCTTCGGGTGACTAATGTCCCCAAACCACCTTCCCGGCAGCTAGAATGTAAATCGCCAGCAAGATGGCACTCGGAATGCTTCGTTTTCCGAAGTCACACAAAGTTGCCTCACGAGGAAACTTTGGGCGACTTCAGAAAGCTGAAGCGATCCGAGTGCCATTCCGCCGGCGATGTACATTCTAGCCGGCAGGAAGGCAGTTCGGAAGATTAGTCGTCTGAAGATGTGATTTGTCGATGGGTGACTAATCTCCCAAATAGCAGCGCGTGTCTCGGCCCTAAAAGAACAAATGGTTTAAGCACAAAGGGCCACAATCAAATTAGGATTAAGGGACAAAAAACACTCTAGGATAGACACAAATAAAAGTTTCACAGGTAATCTAATTGTGTTAAAATGGTTTGAACCAACTATTGCATCGAATTTTCACTGGGCTGCCTAAAATAGAAAAAAAAACAGGTATAGACTACCTTCCCCAATATTTCCTCAGCATGTCCAACCAGCGACCTGCCATTTTTCCAAAGCAGCCAATCAGAACAAAGAGGGAAAAGAATGGGTTGAATGTGTAACAGTAATATGCCGATAACAGATTAGCTCTGTAGTATACAATTTAATAACTTGTCTGTTATCTACTGTGTATCCTGTGCTACACATAGCAGCTTGTTTATATAAATGAAAGTTGTGTTTCTGAAGCAAACACCCCAGTTTTAACTTTGCAGGGCAACAGTACATTATTTTGTCATGCCTTTAAAACACTTTCATATTTTGGTGTTACTGTTCCTTTTAAAGAATAGGGTATCTTAAATAGAATCTAGAATAGAGTAAACCTATCTGTAAAAATGCAAATTAAAGTATTGAACCATCTGATTTCCTGGATTGGGGCAAACCCTAGTTTTAGTCGTTCAATTTTTATAAAATTACACTTGGTTGCTTAAAGTGCCATAAACCTGAAACAAAATAACAGTTTCCCTCGGTGTCCAGAAATAATAATGAATCATTATAAAACCAGCCTGATATATATTCTTTTTAGACTAATGGTAAGGAAAGAAATAAGGCAGTTGTTCTTACCCAAAGGAAAATGAAGCATCTGAACACTATTATGTGCCCATGAAGCCAATCTGGGCTGCACATGTTTGTACAGAAACCTAGTCACTGCAAATATATATGCAATGCAGCGGAGTATCTACTTTATTTCTTAAACTCTACTGCCACCATCTCTGAACAGGCCTCCGTGAATGTGGAAACTTTATGGGGAAATAACTGCTAGGCTCTAGAGGGAAACATTACTGCTACTTGTTTCTCATCATCTTTCTTTAAATCACTTCGGAATATTTTTTACTGTACTGTCATAAAAATCGGGGAGAAATAATTGTCGCGTCAGATCTCATCCGACAAATTGGATGCAGTTACAGGGGCCACAACAATTCACTAAACTGTTGCGTGTTGTTGCATGACAAGATTTTATGGGTGAGATCACAAAAGCTGATCAAAATTTCCTGTGTAGCTTAGCTCTAACAGTGATACTACAGTTAGTTGACTAATCCTAGTTCATTAACAGCAGTGAAGCAGAATGCTGTTATACTGTATCTACGTTAATCTGGCTACAATGATGTCTGCATTTTAATGCATGTTTTTTTTTTTTTGCTTTAAAATGTGTGAGTTTTGTAATCGCATGGGGCATTCAGCATTAAGGGGGTTATTTTCTAAAACCCGAATGCAAAAAACTCTTAGGGGCCCATATACTTAGCTCGAGTGAAGGAATAGAGGAAAAAAACTTTGAATTTCAAATGTTTTTTTTGGCTACTTCGACCATCGAATGGGCTACTTCGACCTTCGACTTCGAAGTGAACGATTCGAACTAAAAATCATTCGACTATTCAACCATTCGATAGTCGAAGTACTGTCTCTTTAAGAAAAAACTTCGACCCCCTAGTTCGCCACCTAAAAGATACCAAAGTCAATGTTAGCCTGTGGGGAAGGTCCCCATAGGCTTTGCTAGCTTTTTTTGAAAAATCGTTTAATCGATGGATTAAAATCCTTCGAATCGAACGATTCGAAGAATTTAATCGTTCGATCGAACTAATAGCGCTAAATCCTTCGACTTCGATATTCGAAGTCGAAGGATTTTACTTCGACAGTCAAATATCGAGGGTTAATTAACCCTCGATATTCAACCTTAAGTAAATTTGCCCCTAAAAATTCTAGTTTTTTTTTACTATAAAATCTAAATTTTTCGTGGAAAAAAACCCTCAAATTTTTTGAGATTTATTATACCCTGGGATGGAAAAAGTTAGGATCCAAAAATCCTCCATCTCAGACCTGCCACTATTGTATATAAATTAATGGGAGTGGTCCCTATCCTATTTGGAAGTTTCCGTTGTCTGAGTTGGCTTTACCCTGAGTATCCATCTATTTCTGGATTTTTGGGCAAAAATCCAAAAAGTTCAGGAAAATGCCTGAAAAATTCGAGCCAATCGGGAAAAAAAAATCTGAAAAAACAGACGATTATGATTTTTCTACGATATTATCGAGTTGCTTCCCGGTCGTGATTTTTTAATAATAAATAAAAATTTTATAAATACAATTATCAGAAAAAAAATGTTGATAACCCCCTAACACTAGAAATACACGCCTATACTGTATGTATATATATATATATATGCAGGAAGGAATTTAAGTGGACAAGGTACACCAAAGGCAGACTATCCATTAACGGCCACAGAATAGTAGAATAACTACAGGGTAAGTTAAACTGATAGGGTAAGTGATAGAGAGCCACAGAGGGAGGATGGTAGTTCAACTAAAGAGAAAGCTATACAATATGAGATTCAGCAGTACAAAAAAGGGGGAGATATACCAATGTGTTAAGCAAAATGATTTACACATTGTAACCCTAGCCAGAATTTGTTCCTTTTATGCAACAATATAACGTAAGGGCACATGAGAGAAATAAGTAGAATTAGATACATCTAGTAACGGTATCTGTTTTAGTCAAATAAGGTTACAGTATTGTGCTGCTGGGTCACAATGTTATTTGTTTTTAACCTGTGTCTGGATTATGAATGATGATTAGTAAATGTATTCTACACCTATGGAATGTTTGTAGTTTAAAGGAATGTTCACAGTTGATTCTGGTACTTTGAAAAAAAAGCCTTGGGGTAGGCTGAAACATTATTTTTTAAAGACCTGAGAGTGCTGGTTTTTGAAGTGGATGGAGATTATTCGTTGATCTCACACCCAGGCAAATGAACTATCTTTATCCAGAGTGCCGACTTCTTGTCAACCTATATATATACGGTATATATATATATATATATATATATCTATATCTATATATATATCTATATATATATATATAGATATATATATATATATATATATATATATATATATATAGATATATATATATATATATATAGATATATATAGATATATATATGTATATACACACAGTATGAAAGGGGGGTTACTACCATGCATGGAATTGGCTCTGGTGATGTAGATGAGCTGCCTTCCATCCCATCTTTAGGCACACCATCTCCCTGTCATTGTACACTTGGGACAGATTTTGGAGCTCACATTTATACTAGAAGAGAAAACACTATATTTGACACTAGCCTAAGAGAACCAGTCTAACACAAAATACCCAGTGGATTAATGGATAACAGTCTTTATAATTCTTTTACATTGTTTTTCTAATTGCCCACAGATTAATTTGTACCCTAAGCCTGGCTTTGCTTTTCATATGTCATTGAATGGAGGGCTGAAGACAGAATTAGAAATAAACAGTGACACTTTTATATTCAGATAATGTTTGGTAATTAAGAAATATTTCATCCCCATTACATTTCACTGTGGTAAATCTTCTTTTGGAATCTTAATACACATGAACAATGCTGGTGTTCCTCCGGTGATCAAAACAAGAACCATACCAGCCAATGTTCTACAATGTCACAATATGAAAGCAGAATAAACACAGTGTGCAGAGTGTGCTTTTGGTAAATGTTAAACCACAGCTCCTATTTTAACCACAACCCTCTTACAAATGTTTTTATAGCAGCACAGAAACCATGGTAAGGGAAAATTTATATTTCCCACGATGCACAGATGCAGGTGGAACTGGTTCAGCGCAAGTGTAAATAAGTATCTTTCTTCATTATAATTCCACCCAATCCATCAGTTATTCCACTATGTCATTTCAGGTTTTGGCAGAAGCTTGGGAAGCAGCTTCCCAAAGTAATTACTGTCAAACATTTTCTCTCAGTACTCGAAAGTGAAATTATTTGAGATAGTTATCAGGCTATTGGTACATTAAATACATTTGCCTGTTATCCAGAAAGCTACGAATTATAGAAAGACCCTCTCCTATAAAGTAAAAAAAAAAAAAATTTAAAATGAATTTCCCTTTTCTCTGTAAACAGTGCCTTGTACTTGATGGTGACTAAGATATAATTAATCCTTAGTGGAAACAAAACAATCGTTTTGGGTTTGTTTCATGCTTAAATTTTTTTTAATAGGGGGTTATTTACTAGAATCCAAAAATTTCTCACCATTTTCTAAACACAAAACTCCCATTCACATGTTTTTATCAATGAATTTACTCGAAAAAATCTGGTGTGGGAAAAGACTCGATAAAATGGTAAAAAAAAATCTACGATTTTTCCGGATTTGATGGGCAATTCGGATTATTGTACAAAACCCAGAGCAGATCATGATATCTTCCAATTGTAAACGCCACATCTGCCACTCACTTCTACATGACCTCGGGTTTGAGATGGAGTACTTTGTTATTCTGATTATTAGCAGCATTGGGGTTTAATAAATAAAAGAAATCTGAATTTTTTTTCCCCTGAAAAAAATGTGTTTTTCCCCTTTATATCTACGACCAGAAAAAATGAGATTTTTATAAATAACCCCCTACAAGTACGGAGATCTGGAAAGCCTCAGGTCCCAACCATTCTGGTAACAGGTCCAATATATGTATTAACATTGAAAAATCCATTGGATATTCTATTTTATTATTTCTCATGTTATGGATCTTAAAGACAGACTTAATAAAAGTAGGGCAGGGCAGTACTGATGCAAATTTGTTAAGGGCAGGCTGCTTTGGTCCACCATTGCCCTTGCATTAGGTCCACCATTGCTTCGAAAGGGGCATTGCAATGGCTACAGTATGGTACAGTATATTGCTACATTTTGTACTACTGACACAGAAACATAATTTTCATCTTCAATGAGTATTTATAGTATAGCTACTTATTGATAGTAGACATCTTGACATGTTAAAATAAGGAAACTGCAGAGTGAGTTTAGAGGATAAACATGGGCAATATTTATCAGTTGTGCACAGTAGTTACTATTGTGCACTTCAGGTCATATACCAAGGAGGGTATGCTTTGTTGAGTGATGGCATATGCCATCATTTGAGTGTTTAGTTTTAAATCACATCTCAGAGAATTCTTGTAAAAGGGTTGTCATATCTTTATAGTATACATCATGTTTAGGATCAAGTATAAAAATGGCAGTTTAACATGCCTAGCATTTATCTAGTGGAGAAAGGAATAGACCTCATGGAGTTTAAAATAAATGTCTCTTTATTGTTTACTGCAAATATCCAACTAGGGAGGTGTCAAAGTCCATTGCAGATTTCATAGTCAATATAGTTCTGTTTTATTACTACTTTTACAGCTATAGAAATTATTTTTCAGAATTCTCAGGACCTGGGTTTTCTGGATAAAGGGGTCTTTCTTTCATTTAGATCACTATACTAAGTATGTTAAAATATTTGAACACTGAATCCAATGGAATTGTTTTGTCATCAATATGGATTCATGCAGTGTCGGACTGGGACACCAGGGACCCACACAAAAACCTTAGACCAAAGAACCATAGACCAGGGGCCCACTCAGTACTATTATTCTTCTTCTCCTCACTCAACCTCTATTCTCGGCAAATTCACTAGGCACCGAAGCGCCGAAGCGCCTAATGCTAGTGTGAATTTGCTAGCGTTGGGCATTTTCGTTACTTTGCAAATTCACTAACGGATGCTGGCGTAACTTCGCTAGTGAATTTGCGCAACAGACGTAACTACGCAAATTCATTAATGCGCGCATTGTTCTGAACGCTACCTTTTACGCCAGACTTCCTTCGCCACCTCAGACCAGGTGAAGCGCAATATAGTAGATAGGGATTGCTTCAAAAAAAGTTAAAAAATTTTCTAAGTCCCAAAAAACGCTGGCGTTTTTTCTTTATTATGGGTGATAGGCTGAAAACGATCGAAAAATTTTGGGGCTCCCCTCCTTCCCCCCTACATTTCCTAACTCATGGCAACTTAACTATACAGTGGGCACATGTGTAGGGCAAAATAAACATTTTATTTGATGTTTTGAAGGTTTCCCAGGCTTGTGTAGTGCTGCTACGAATACTTCCATTGAAATTTGAATTTGGCGCCGTATGCAAATTAACCATCGCTAGCGTAACTTCGCTTTGCTTGGCGAATCAACGCTAGCGCAACTTCGCAACCTTACGCTACCCCTGAGCGCAACTTCGGATTTTAGTGAATTTGCAGAGAGCTGGCGAAAATACGCCTGGCGAAGTGCAGCAAAGTGCAGCAAAGTGCAGCGAAGCGGACGCCAGCACAACTACGATTGTTAGTGAATGTCCCACCTAGTCTCTTTTCTTTGCATACTATAATCTTTATTGCATCTATTTAGCCTCTTTTTTCTCAAAGAAATAGGGAATGGCCATGAAATAGGCCAAATGTTTACCAGCATGAGGGGCCCACTGATACCTGGGCCCACCGGGAGTTTTCCTGGTATCCCTGTGGGCCAGTCCGACACTTGATTCATGCAGCTTACTTACCATCTATAAGCTACTGCTTTACTATTACAAAGAAAAGGAAATCATTTTAAAAACAATTATTTGGTTAGAAGGGATTTTGTATTTCCCGTAACTCATGATTTAGGGGTAAATGCTGCTTCTCAGCTAAGATTTCATACATTTGTAAACTTTTTATGAGCTAAGAGGGGCCTAAACAAATGTTTTTTCTTAAACAGGATTGTGAACCAAAAATAGTCAGAAACTTCTGTCTTATGGCATGGGGTGTTATAGATTGGCAATTATTCAGTGATAGATACACAACCAGTGAAGCACCAAAACTCAACCCAACCCCTCACTGAAGGTTTTTGCAGGGGGTGGGTCATTTTCAGTCATATATCTTTTGGGGAGGCAGAACTGAAGGGTAGGGGCAGATTAATGCACAGGCTCACCTTGGCCCAATTCTTTTACTATTATTAAAATGTTTTTATTTGTGTACTGGGCCCAGTCTAACACACCTGCTGGGAGAAGAAGGCATGCTCCTGGACTTGTGATGTGCGGGCATAACTTGCCCTCCGTGAACCCGCACCTGCCTGCGACTTCCAAGTTCTTTTTACAGACCCGTGCCGCCCCGCCTATGATGTCACAAAAAGGGTCTATAAAAAAGGAAGCCAGAAGTCGAATGCCGGAAGACCAGCAGTGAAAGGTGGCGGGCGGACGGGAAGAGTGGGAAGAGCAGGATGAAGAGCTCAACCCGGACTCGGTGGCCACCCGCAACCGGAGGTGCGAGGTTTGTCTGGCCCACGGGTCCCACGGGTATCAGGCTGGCCTGCACATCACTATCCTGGATGTATTCAGGTTCAGTAACATGACCCAACCCGGAGTAGAGAGCTCAGGTTCACACGTGCCTGGATCTGCCCAGCAGTAGTCTAAAGGGGGAGCATGTGGCTGTAGCCTAGGGGCCCCATATCTCTATACTCCACCACTGCTGAAGGGTCCATACTTGGTCAGATAAATGGCAACTTAATCTGAAGTGGCAGAATAAGAAGCTTAAGGTCAGTGCCCCATGGGGGCTGATTTTTTACCTCTGTATAAACACAGGCAAAGGATCAAGCAATCTGCTGGTCTCTACTTGCTCCAGAGCCTGCACTGCATTGCAAGCAAGTAAAAGGCAAGCGGATTGGCCGAGAACCAGCCCTGTGTGGCTCTGGCCTCTATCTGCTTATACAGTATATGGCCAGCTTAACTTCTGACTGGTTGATATGGGTTACTGTACAACTTTTGCTACATAGTAGGGGATGGCTTTCTACAGATATTGCCCAGGCCCGGATTTGTGGAAAGGCCACAAAGGCATACCTCCCAATTGTCCCTTTTTCAGAGGGACAGTCCCTCTTTTGACAGCTCAACCTGAGGTCCCTCATTTGTTCTGGAAAGTCCCTCTTTTCTCTGCACTGAACAGCCAGAAAAAGAAACAAAGTTTCTAACTTAATTGGCTTTTGGCAGAGAGGCCAGTACAGCTAACAGGTGCAACTAAGATACTTTGTAACAATTTTGAGATAAGAAAATAAGTAATTTTAACAGTTTAGATTTAGATAATGAACATGGTAATTACGGGGTGTGGCCACAAAAATGGGTGTGGTCAAAAAAATTGCCGCTCTACATGCAGAAAACATTTTTGTCCCTCTTTTTACTTCCAAAATGTTGGGAGGTATGCACAAAGGCAGAATTGTTTTGATAAGATGAACTGGGAATTGGTAGGAGATACAATAGCTTTTAAAATTTCCTGCACACCAATCCCCAGTACTCCAGACTTGATGCTAAAAAATGTGTGCACAAAAGAACGGGAGGGTATGGGGGTGATGAACGGCAGCGGGCCTAGGGGAGCCTGCTATGTAAATCCGGCGCTGATACTGCCTGTAGTAAGACATCAGTAAACCCAACACGTTTAGTGTATGTGGTGACAATAGATTTGGACTGGCTCTCAGTATCTTCCACAAACATTCAGTAAGGTAAATGAGTCACTCTCTGCCTAGTTACTAAAGAAAGCACTCTTGTTGAAAATAAACTTGTAAATGTGTTTTCTTTACAAAGTCAGTTGTTCTTTCCGTGTAATGAAAACTGCACTGTAGTGTGTGACTGTCTGCTTGTGGTGGGGGGAGGAGGAAAGCTTGAACAGGGTGATTTGTCCGGTCACTTCCTTAAACACTGCAAGCGCACAAGCTTTTTTGTTCCCCTCTTACATATTAACTTCCCTGTTTTTATGAGCACTGAGAAACAGCCGCGCTACTGTGCAGCCACTAGCTGATTGCACCTGTGTTCTGACTTTCATATAGGACTTTTACAATGAATCCGGCTCTTCCCGAGGATGTAAAGAACTTGCTGACAGGTAATTAAAGGGGCTGGTTTTTCAGTACAGTAAACGTCACCTGAATCAACAGGTTTTGTGGCTGCTGAATACACTGTATAGAGGCCCTGACTGACAGCAGCAGCCTTAAGGGAAGCAGTTTCTGCAGTGTCGGACTGGCCCTCCGGGATACCAGGAAAACTCCCGGTGGGTCAGGGTGTCAGTGGGCCCTCCTGCTTTTAACCTTTGGCCTGTTTCATGGTCATTCTCTATTTCTTTATGGGAATAAAGAGGCTTTATAATGGAAGAATAGAGTATAGTATGTAGAGAGAAGAGAGTAGGAGAATAAAGAGGTTGAGTGAGGAGAGGATGTATAATAGTTTGGAAAGTGGGCCCTCAACCTAAGGTTTTCTGTTGGGCCCCTGGCATCCCAGTCCGACACTGAGTTTCTGATCCTGTTTGGAGCTGGAACAGGTGGTGATAACATTTTTGAATGATGTATTTCTCATAATGTATGTATACAGGATGTAAACGGATGTTACCATCTCTAAAAGTATTGACCATCTTTTTTGGAACCCTCTTGTCACCCACTAAAACCTGCGACCCTAAAGTTACTGTAGAAGATTTCCTTCTGGAATTAGGTCACTCTTGCTGAAATGGTTAATAAGGCAAGCTACAGATTAAGGTGGGGCTACAGCATACAGCGGCCCTATTTATTATCATGCAAGTTCCTTGTTTGAATGAAAATCAAATAATGTCTGCCATGTCTTGGTGTAGGGTTACCATCGCACCTCTTTAAAGGTAAAGTCAAACCAAAAATAACATTTTGCCTTATTAAAGATAACATAATTCTAATTCCATTATACATTTATTAAATACTGTATATCCAGTGCTTTTAAAGTTATTTGTAAAAACACTTGCTATTGAAAGCAGCATTTGCTTAACTCCTGGTTGTTACGTTTAAACAAAGTCAGAGTCTGATAATCAGCACTTTTTATTCCAATACAGTTTTATGACAAAATTGGTGTCTTCAGCAGCGGTAATAACTGTTGTGAATCTACACTACTATTTCACTATGCATTTTGTTATGTCAAAAATACTCCTAGTTTTTTTTTTTTAATTCTTTTATAAATAGATAGTTACATCAATGACATAAATGTACCATAACAACAAAAATACATGCAAAACAAATGCAATAATTAATAAGGTAATTAATACAAGCATTCTAATATATTCATTTTTAAAAAAAAAAAAAAACAAATAGATCAAATTTCTAGTACAACAAGTACAAACTATAGTGAAAATGGATATTGTAGGACTATTGTCTAAAATATAGTCCTAATCTAGATTTTATTATTTTCGTAATAGTACTAGCTAGTGTCATATAATTTTAATGTCATGGATCTATGGTGAATAAAGAATTGAGTCAAGTTTGGATCTATCAGTTTGAGAAAAGTTATTCATGAAAATTTTCCATTTTGACAAAAAATTTGTACGATTCCTCACGCTATCAAATTTAAAAGCAATAGCTTCATTTGTACATAGAGTTTTCAGCTCCGTGATGACATCCATTATCTCCGGAGGATTCGATTTAATCCAATTTTTGAGGATGCTTCAATTAATATTAAATGTGTGTAATGCAGCGAGTATGATATATACTCCTAGTTTTTATGCTAAAAAAAGAGGCAGAATAAATGCAGACACCCCTTGCCTTACACATCAACCAATGGCAGCGGTACCCACCTTCCCCCTATCAGGACACCATGTTTTGAAATATTTATTTTCCTTTATGAAAAACAGTTGTAGCACAGTGGAAAGGAGTGTCTCTAACAAGGTTGGGCAATGTATATACTGTTGCACCACAATGTAATTTCACCTTCCCTTTGAGTCCAATGCATGTGGCAAAATTTTGTTGAGTTTTTCAATCATCATCGGCGGCCACCATTTTGAGATAAATTGTGTTTCATCCAGTCAATGAAAGAAAAATATTTGATTAAGTAAAATGTGAAGCTATGCAATGTTTTGCCTCTCTTTCGCAGTGAAGGGGTTTTACATATTGGCTCATTTGTGGGAAATGATATCTGGGACACTGAAAGTTGTGTAATGAAAATGTTAAGCAACAGGAAATGATCTGAATGGCACTGAAGTATTTTACTTATTGAGAACTTGGCTCAAAAGTCCTCTTCAAGGTTCCAGCAATCACTTAGTCAATTACCTCATCTGTCTGAACCTTAATTTCCTTTTTTGCACTTTGGTGGAGCATATATAAATAATATATTTATTTATTTCCTTGAGGTGGCATTAAGAACTGTATTTTTAAAGACAACTTTTTGATGCTAAACCTTGGTTCACTATGCTGAAATATGCTTTAAGGTTGATAAATATTGATATCTGGAACAGCTTTCAAAAAAAAAAACAGGCACACAAGACTTTTGGGTGAATGTAATAATATTTGCACATATACGAATAAAATTTCCCATTTTGCAATGTAATATTCTTCCTCAAACTGTTATTGCATTTTAAACTTTAATTGCGCTTGCGCACTTTTAAGAAGTGCTTGAAGGTCTCGTAATCTTTTGGAGCAAAAATAGCAACTTTTTCAGCAAGAAATTTTATTACATTCACTGCACACTGGTGCAAACTTTAACATTTATAAACCTTCTTCCACTGCAGGTGAATGGGGGTATTGCAGGTGGAATTGAAGCAGAGGACGGGGGTACCGCTGGTGGAACTGTGGCAAAGGAAGCGGACAGTGTTGGACTGGGACAACAGGGGCCCACCCAAAAACTTTAGACCAGGGGCCAACCCAAAAACCTTAGACCAGGGGCCCACTCTCAGTACTATTATTCTTCCTCTCCTCACTCAACCTCTTTTCTCTTAGTGTCTTTTCTTTACATATTATAATCTATTATTCCATCTTTTTAGTCTCTTTGTTCACATAGAAATAGGGAATGGCCATGAAATAGGCCAAATGTCAGACACCTGTGTTTTCCTGGTATCCCAGTGGGCCAGTCCGACACTGGAAGGGGATACTGCTGGTGGGTACTGATGGTGGAACTGTGGCAGAAAAAGGAGATAATGTTGGTATAAAATAATTGTGGCAGAAAAAGGGGAGTTCTGCTAGTGGAACTGTGGCAGAGGAAGGGGCTACTGCTGGTGGAACTGTGGAAGAGAAGGGGGTTCTGTTGGTGGAACTGTGGTGGGGGAGTGCTGATGGTGGAACTGTGGCAGAAAAGGGGGTACTGCTAGTGGAACTGTGGAAGAGTAGGGGGTTCTGTTGGTGGAACTGTGGTGGGGGAGTACTGATGGTGGAACTGTGGCAGAGGAAGCGGGTACTGCTGGTGGAACTGTGGCAGAAAAGGGGTTACTGCTGCTGGAACTGCAGCGGGGGGTATTAATGGTTTAACTGTGGCAGAGAAAGGAGATACTGTTGGTATAATTGTGGCAGAATAAGGGGAGTATTGCTGGTGGAACTGTGGCAGAGAGGGGTGTACTGCTGGTGGAACTGTGGCAGATAAAGGGGGTACTGCTGGTGGAACTGCAGCAGAAAAAGGAGGAACCACAGGTGGAATTTTGAGTTAGGAATTACCACTTGCAGAACTGCAGTGGAGAAAGGGGGGTACCTTTGCAGGAAAAAGGGGCACACAGATAAACAGAAAGATGAGTTAATGACCCCACCAAGCTTGTAATGTTCCTCTGTTCTTTAAATACAGCAATCATTTCCATATTCCCATAGAATACATTTCTTACCTGAATGATCCCCAGGGCCAGATTTACATAGTGTCCTAGGCCCACTGCCGTTTGTCACCCCTGTCCCCTCCCCTTTATTCATGCAAATTACGTCCTCTGGACTGGAGCAATGGGGATTGTCGCACAGGAAATGTAAAAAATGATTGTATCTCCAGCGCATCCCCAGTGTTTTTGAACCAATGTGGGTGTGGCTAGGCAGCATGCTGCCCCCCTAAAATCCTGCTGCCCACAAATCCGGGCCTGATGATCCCTGTATCTGCTTCCCCTGTACAGCCCTGCTTTGATCACTGCCCCTACAGCCATAAAACAAGGAACCATAAAGTTACACACTCTTTTCTTTCTACTAACTCAGGCCTTTCTTACCCATCATTCACCCTACTATAGCCTGTCCAGTGCTAGGCTGAGAGGAACCCTAGCATCAAATGTCATTTGGCATTTAAAGGAATTGTTCAGTGTAAAAATAAAAACAAAAACTGGGTAAATGGATAGCCTGTGCAAAATAAAAAATGTTTCTAATATAGTTAGGCAAAAATTTAATGTATAAAGGCTGGAGTGACTGGGTGTTAGAACAGAACACTACTTCCTGCTTTTCAGCTCTCTTGTTTTCCACTGACTGGTTACCCTGTGACCAAGCAGTAACCAATCAGTGACTTGAGAGGGGGCCACATGGGCCATAACTGTTGTTTTTGAATCTGAGCTGTATGCTAAGAATCAATCTCACTGAACAATTATGTCCCATGTGGTCCCCCTTCAAGTCGCTGACTAACTCAGAGTTAGGGAGCTGAAAAGCAGGAAGTTGGATTCTGGCTATTATATTAGACTAACTAACTATATTAGAAACATTTTTTATTTTGCACAGCCTATCTATTTATTTAGTATTTATTTTTACACTGAACGGTTCCTTTAAAGCTAAACAGCAGCAGAGTAAACTGTCTACCAATTTAAATACAGCATCAAGTAAACAGGGAACACCAAACAAACATTGCCTTAGCGCTACAACTCAGCTACTGGATGTATCTTGGGAATTTAAGTTTAGTAAGCAATGTGTTCTGCACCGCCACCTTGAAATTTAAATAGTTTTCTTGTTTCTAAAGTCTCATCCCCATAGCCCCCAGGTAGTGGCTTGAACAATGTATTGGAAGGGGGACAGAATACGTCTATCCCTTAATTACTTTTTTTTATAAAAAAAAAAATCAAGGTCAGATAGATAGTAACATGCTCTAATTATAATTTCCCTTAGGGCAATGGCAGACAAGGAGATTTAGGGCCTACTACATTTAGTAGAGTGGTAGTTGACAGGGTTTGTCAGAGACTTACCTGCTAAAATAATACAAAATCACTCTTAGAAATCTGGTCTTTTCACATATATATATATATATATATATATATATATATATATAGTGTGTGATACATTTGTCTTTGCCAAAACATTTTGTTCCCCGATCCACAACTCTTTTATCTGACAGGGAAGCACTTATGTTTTGCATACACCTTACATTACCCCCAACACATCTGAAAGGTAACTCTGCTAAACAATGTTTTCTACTGAGAGCGACAGAAGTTTATTTTTATCTGAGAACAAATGTTTAAGGGTCAGTGGCAGATTCTAGCCTACATGACTGATGCTTGATAAAAAAGATGCAGAATGCTCTTGTTTGAAATACATGCTAAAACATATTTATGGTTTAACACGGCTTGACATATAAAAGGTAACATAGTAACAGCTATTGGGGCTGGGAAATAAGATAACTGTACATAAAGTGCAAGCTGTCACTCATAATTCTTATTAGGGATTTTGTTGATTCAGAGGAAGGTGAAAACCTGAATGAACTAAGTGAAAGAGAAATTGTGCTGATTTTGGAATGAATAAGCTAAAGGAACAATAATTTCAACTTTATTTTCTATGTTTGGTAACCCTAGATCAGCGGTCAGCAACCTTTACTATCAAAAGAGCCATTTTGCCCCCTCTTCCACTGAAGAAAAATAGTCTGGAGCCGCAAAACATAACACAGTTTATAAACTTTTCAACTGTTACAACAACAGAATACAACAAACAAATATGCAGTGTGCATGTGTAGGCCTACTTTGAAAAAAATTAAACACTGAATAGCCCTATAAAATACAAATGTTATCATCTGTTTAAAGGCGAGGGCTATAGACGTCATTAAAATATGCGTCACATCCACGTCTATAGACCTCGCACCTGCTGCAGCTGGACTCTGGAGGCTTCTCTCTTGTTTTGAGTGTGCGACCATAATGAATCATCTTGCTGCGGCATGGTCTTGCCTGGGATGTCTATACAGGCCTCGAACCTGCTGGCAGCATCTTGAGTGTACGACAGTGGTAAGCCAACAGTTAGCTTACCATGGTAGCACACTCAAGAAGCCGCCAGCAGGTGCGAGGGCTCTATAGACTATGTGACAGGCAAAGCCACAAGACTGAGCCACAGCAAGCAGGTTGCCTACCCCTGCCCTAGATAAACCGTGTCTTGAAACTATTTGCTGCAACCCAACACAAGTTCTTTAATATACTTGTTGCATTAAATGATAGTTGATAGACCACATGTTGATACACTAAATAATACTTAAATTATGATGTCACACAAATTAAAGATCACTATGCTTATTTTTCTACAAAATACAGCTGCATTTCTATACAAAGAACCGTCTGAGGCTGCTGCAATACTGCCGCCCCCCCCATTACCCCATTACCCCCAGCGTTTAGCTTTTCAGAACTGGAGGGGGTCCAGAGAGGGGAGTATCATTAGTGCAGAGAGTGCAATGGCACCCTCTTACACTAGAAGAGCCAAATCTGGCTCTTAAAGTTTCCAGGAGCAGCTATTCGCCAACCCTGGTAACTTGTTGGGCGCTGTTGCCTGAGTCGAGTTTTTCACGTCACCTCATTGGCTCTGGCCCCTGATAAAATACAAAGAAATCCTATAGAACACATCATTAAATTCCTCTAATATTAAAATAATTCAGCACTCTATATAGATTGCTTAATATTTGCATTAGTCCCTGCTCAAGTGGAGCTTGCAATCTATGCTATGGTTTCTACAGCATTCAAATACCCTAGGATCAATTAACCTGTCAGTATGTTTTTGGAGTGTGTTATGCAACCCACATAGATGCAAAATCCTTGCAGATAGTGCTTAAGTCAGTACTAAATTTAGGATTGTAGTCAGACAGCAGTGCTGTCAGTGCTACCAATACTTACATTCTTGGTAGAATTGTGATCAAGGGATGATCAAGTCAAGAAGGAATTAAAAAATGCAGCAGATCACAGTCATCACAGAGTATTTAAATCTAAAGGCATAATACAGTGAGGTTGAAACCCCTTCATTGCTAGAGACCCTTAGCAGCCAATCCTAACCCCAAAATTGGGTTAGACAATAAAAAAATAAAAAAGTGCTGGGTTTTCTATAATTACATGATTCATATAAATGTTCCCTTAAAACTGTGGCTGGCTACTTTAATATCACCTTATAATTTATCTAATCATACAGTTCATCGCTCAATATAGTTCACCCCCATACAGACTTAATAAATATTCAATTAAAAGACATAAAAACTGTATAAAATATGTATGTAAAAATTAATTAGAAAGCATGAAATTCCTTTGCTGTAATGGAAATTCATGGGCAAAAATGCATAGGCCAAAGTTAGTCACTTAACAGCATCGACTTAGGTAGATAGGTAGAGAATGTTAGTTCAGAAATGTCACCAATCATCAATTTAAATTAGCAACATTAGTTAAAGCCAGTAAGAAAGTTTGAAAATGTCAGCATTACCTTGAATTACATTTTTTTTAATTAACTTTTGGTTTAATAAAGAAAGTGCTACTCTGAGACAATTTGGAATTGGCCTTCATTTTTTAAAATTATTTAGCTTTCTGTTAAGCAGACCATCAATTTGATTAGGAGAGGGCCTGCATAGTAAGATAAGTAATAAGATAAAAAGTAACAAGGCTTAAATTGTAGCCTCATAGAGCAATAGTTATTTGGCTGCTGGGGTCAGTGACTCCTCTGTGAAAGCTGGAAAGTATTTTAAAAAACTTTAGGCACTAGTTGGTATATCTGCATGACTCTGTAAGGGCAAAGACAGACAGAACATTTTGTCACCCAGGATTAATCATGGTTATAATGGGCAACAAAACATCCCTTATTTCTAGTGATGGGCGAATTTATTCGGCAGGCGAGGAATTCATGGCGAATTTGCACAATTCAATGCCGGCGAATAAATTCGCGAAACAGGCGCTAATATTTGCCGCCATCAAAAAAGAGACACCGGAGCCGTTTCGCGAATCACTACTTATTTCCTCTCCAGTGACTAATATGTTAATCGCCACTAGAGTAACATACGCACCGTGGCTACTTTCCAAAGTTTCCTTGCGAGGAAACTATTAGCAGTGGTGAAACAAGGGACATTCTAGTAATTGCAGGTGACAAAACATCCCAGCTGTCATTGTCCTAATGCAATACTACTCTTTTAGATTATTATTAATGTACAAAAAAAAATGACCTATAGGCAACGTGGACCATTTTTCACTGATTTGCTTTTGTAAGGAATTGTTGCTTGGTTTCCTAAACCTTACTATTTGCCAACCTGACTGTCCCTTCATAAACTGTTAGTTATAGGTTCTAATGCTAACGGACTTCTGCTGAACAAATATGGCAGCCCCCTTATACAGGAAATACTTTATTATAACAATTATACATAGCATACAAAGACAATGTTGTATAATATAAAAAAGTTTAATTGTAGGTGTCAATATCTCTTTAAGTTATAGTTCAAGCAGTTCCAGTGGATATCAGTGAGACTACTAACATTCTTTCTTATTGTGTATTGTGTAAAGAAAAACACCCTTTTTTATTCTAACCTATCAGAACTGCTCCATTTAGACCAGGTCTAGAAATGTATCAGTGTTAAGAATAGTTCAGTGCTGAGAGGCAGTAACCCACCAAAGTTCAAAGGCAAATTTCATATTCAAAGTCGTAGCTCAAGAACCTGTTCTGAGCTTGTATACTAGGCTTGTATACTAGACCCATGCCAGTGTACAGAAGAATGTGTGAACAGTGTAGAATGGGTTGACAGAAAACAAAATGGTGCATCCTAGACAATATTTGAAATTTTTTTATACCTACATAGCAAAAACAAATTATGCCTATGTTACTGTGGATACAATATGAAATGATTCTTCTTGTCAGACAAGCACCTCTCCTTAAATATCCACTCTTGTATATGTGCAGGGTACATAAACAGTTACACAGTGTCGGACTGGCCCACAGGGATACCAGGAAAAGTCCTGGAGGGCCCAGGTGTCAGAGGGCCGTCATGCTGCTAAACATTTGGCCTATTTCATGGCCATTCCCTATTTCTATGAGAACAAAGGAGCTAAATAGATGGAATAATAGGCTATAGTATGTACAACTAAAGAGACTAGGAGAATAGAAGTTGAGTGAGGAGAGGAACAATAATAGTACTGAGAGTAGGCCCTGGTCTAAATTCTCTTGGTGGGCCCCTGGTCTAATGTTTTTGGGTGGGCCCCTGGTGTTCCAGTCCAACACTGCAGTTACAATAAAGTTTAGAGTGAAAGACACATGTCCATCAAGTTCAACTCTTTACCAAAGTAAATCATATTAGTAGCTGAACTAGAAGAAGCAGTCTCAGATTTGTTTCATGGGGACAATGGTTCCATCTGGTCTTCAAAAAGGCAAACTAGTCCCAAAGATATTAATATTATTGGTGGCCTTATATTTTCTGCTATGCCAACATGGCAACCAACCATTTTTTTTTAAACAAACCAATGAATCTGCTACTACTTCTACATATTCTAGTGTATATGTGGTACAAGGATGTTCAGTTTGATATTGTTCCCTTAAAAAGGGTTGTATGCACCCTTGTTTAATAAACATAGCTTGTGTTAAACATACTTTTAATGTTTTAATCAAGATAAATCTATGATCTGTATTATTTTGTGAGACAAATTGATTAAGATATTAAAATTACTAATAGTTCTTGCATGCAGCTATGGGAGGAGAATTAATGCCAGTGCTGAGTGAGCCAGGGACTGGGAAACAACAGGGCCATGACAGGGTTAGGAAGCCCTGAGGAGGAGCCAGTGATAGGCTTATGAAGTGTGGGGCATAGCAGTGGTCAAATTTGGGACCAAAGTGATGGAAGGGGCCCGGTAGAAGGAGCATGAGTTATGGAGAAAAGCCACACCTAGGAGTAAAAATAGGTGGGCTCCTCATTTTTCTTTGTAAGAGTTTGCAGCCTTCAGTTGCTAGTAAAGTTTACAGGAAAGTTATTTGTTACATATTGGATGCAGGGTTTGCATTAACCCTTACACCTTACTGGTGTTAATATTCATATATTGTTTCTTACTTATGTAAATTTCATAATAAATAAGTTGCAGCTTTTTTCTCTTGCAGTTATTTTAATAAAGGGGGATGTTGGGCTGCCAAATTGATGCTGTCCCTGTCAAGTTGTTAATAAGGTAAACAGTGCACGGATAAACCCACTTCATGAATTTTGGCTCGTCTGTAAACCAAAACAGTCACAACAAAGGGGACAAGGGGGATGTTTGTTTACTTTAAGCTTGTTATCTCTTTTTAACCTAATTCCGCTGATTACAGGAAGAGAGATCAGGAAGAAGTAGACACGCCAACAAAGCAATTTTTCGTTTTATAGTTCTATTTCTATTTAATTACTGAATTAAAGGGATACTGTCATGGGAAAAAATTTTTTTTCAAAATGAATCAGTTAATAGTGCTGCTCCAGCAGAATTCTGCACTGGAATCCTTTTCTCAAAAGAGCAAACAGATTTTTTTCTATTCAATTTTGAAATCTGACATGGGGCTAGACATTTTGTCAATTTCCCAGCTGCCCCTGGTCGTGCGACTTGTGCCTGCACTTTAGGAGAGAAATGCTTTCTGGCAGGCTGCTGTTTTTCCTTCTCAATGTAACTGAATGTGTCTCAGTGGGACATGGGTTTTTACCATTTTTTTACCAGGGCAGCTGTTATCTTGTGTTAGGGAGCTGTTATCTGGTTACCTTCCCATTGTTCTTTTGTTTGGCTGCTGGGGGGGGGGAGGGAGGGGTGATATCACTCCAACTTGCAGTACAGCAGTAAAGAGTGATTGAAGTTTATCAGAGCACAAGTCACATGACTTGGGGCAGCTGGGAAATTGACAATATGTCTAGCCCCATGTCAGATTTCAAAATTGAATATAAAAAAATCTGTTTGCTCTTTTGAGAAATGGATTCAGTGCAGAATTCTGCTGGAGCAGCACTATTAACTGATTCATTTTGAAAAAAATGTTTTTTCCCATGACAGTATCCCTTTAAAAGAATAGAAATAATAAATTTTCAGAACAATTCCATGAGATCTTTTCCAGTATGTCCTTTTCATTGGCTGCTCTGAAAAAAAAGTGATCAACAGCTGACCACATAATGACAGTAGGAGTTTAAACCAGAAGTGTTGATAACATGATTAGGAAAATTATGTTACTGTCACCTACTGAAGCAAAAGTCCTTATGTAATTTATAGTAGTATGTATTTTGTCATGGCGTGTGTTTTTGTCTACAATGAAACATCGCAAATTAATTAATACAATATATATCTTATCAATAGGTGTTTTTTTACCCTTTGGAAAAACAACAGTTCTAGAATTCCAAATCTAGCCACCAAGATGGCAAGGGACCTTGGGAGTTGTAGTCTTGGCACAGACGCAGTGCCAGTGGTTGTCTTTTCCTGCCTTAAATCAGCTTATCGGGTCTGTTTAATTCATCATCCACATTGTATTTCATTTTAAAACATTTTTCCCTTGCTCCACTTTACCCAAGTGCTTGCGGTACATTTTATCTGTCTTTTCACAAATCATTTCTCTCTCTGTAATTGACACTAAGTAATTTGTAAATGGCGCATTATCACTTATCTCTGGTTGGATCCTCCAGTGTGTGTATTAACTTTTACTTTAAGCACATGAGCACTTTTCTCTCTGGAGGGAACTTAAAGACTGCTAAGCCTGTTAATATAAACAGTAGCTAAATAAATATTGCTATCTATTTTAGGAAGGAATGTTTGTGTTAGCATTTTTGATACGTTCCCCCCTTATCAAAGCTAGACTTTCCTGGTTAACTTGATTCCCGTGCTAATTTTTCGGTTAATTGCTAAAATTAGCAGACTGACAGATTTCAGAATTATAAAAATGGGGGATGAAAAAGAGTCTTATCAATTTTCTGACTGTAGTTGTACTATTTATACAGTCACACATAGCAGCTACCAGTAATCATGTGGCCCCACACTACAAAGTTAGCAAGTCCTCCCACCCAAAGAGCCCACCAGGAAAACTCCCTGTGGACCCAGGTGTCAAGGCCCTCAACATCCCTGAAAGGTCAACATCCCTGCAATTTACTGATGATAACAGGTTACAAGCTCTAAGCATTATGTTTATTCCTTTCTACAACCAAAATAAATAATTAGCTTATTTATGATTACTATGCATGATGGAAATAGGATGCTAATTGTCCTTGGAGCCCACTACTAGATCTTCTTGCAAACCAGTCAGGCCCTGGGCATATGAATAAAGTGGGCACAATTATACTATAAATTAGGGAAGAAATGTGAATTAATAGCGGAGACTTGTGCTGATTTTTTTCACTTTGCATTACTCAATAAATGATATGCATTTGTGTAGGACGTTTACTCCATGCAATAAGAAAGCAAGCAGCTTACCCTGAAAGCCGTGATATACTGGAAACCTATCAGCAACTGTATCATTTATGTTTATATAATATTGCCAGTATTGTTGCCAATATATAAAATACACAAAAGCCATGAATATATTGTAAATTATATCCTTATAAACGGTGAGTACTGATGTCATCATTTATAAAAGGTGATGCCATTTCTTGCACATGACTCACTGAAACTTGTGTATTATAATAAATAAAGTACCCCCTGTTGCAAAATATGAGGATATTAGAAGTTACCTTGGAGTTCCATGACCTGTGTAAACAGTGCCGGGCCAGGCCAGCCGGGCACTGTAGGCAACCCGGGCGGCCAATTCAGCTCCCACCGCAGTAGTGCGCAACCAAGTCTGCACGTGCGTAACCGCGCAACCCCCTGCGCAGTCAAGTTGGTCGTGCGCAAAGTACTTTGACTTCAAAGAGCGAACCCACTTTTCACTGAGGTAACACTTGCCGGACTAGTGGTAGGCTGCATATGAGGTACTTGCCTGGCGCCCTCCAAGCTTTGAGCCCTAGGCACGTGCCACTTCTGTCTACCCCTAGTTCCAGCCCTGTGTATAAAAACACTCTGCCTTTGGCCTTGCGTTTTTATATGGTCATGAAACTCCAAGGTGACTTATAATATCCTTTACAATAATTTACAAGAGGGGGTACTTTATTCACTATATATATATATATATACACATCTTAGTGAATTTGCATAGTTAGGTCCATTTGCCAGAGTGCAAATTCACCAAGCATTAGGGAGCAAAGTACCGATAGCGTCTATCTCCTTCGCTATAGAAGTTATGTCAGCGTTAGTCACTTCGCCCTTTAGTAAATTTGCCCCCAAGTGTGTGACAGTGTCTGACTGCCAGACTGCCGGTATTAACACTTTTTCAGACGAAAATGCTATTGTGGCTATTGTGGTAGTAAACACACCATGTACCATAACTGTTTCAAATGGAATTCACATGTGAATTTGTATGAAATATCATCAAAATAACTTTTGTTTTTGATTTCTCCATTGTAATTGTCCAGAAGCGTCACTAGAGGGGGGCGGGCCCTGGTGCGTGATGCGCAGGCGGGCCCCGCCCCCTTATTACGGCCGCATTTGGCCGGCTTTGTCAGTGGAGCGTGAGCTGCCGGGGGGCCCTGAGGGGGTGCGGGCCCTGGCCCGCTCGCACCCCCTGCTCCCCCGGTAGTTCCACCACTGTAATTGTCTAAAGTACAAACTGCCAGCTAAAATATGTTACTCACATTAATTAATGTGATATTAATTCTACTAAAAGTTTTAGTCTTGCATGCAAATCCACGTACACATTGCATACTGTTGTTGTCTGATAAAAAAGGTAAAAAGGGCCCTGCTCAGTAGAACTTAGAATCTAAAAGTGAAGTGGGTAGGATACAAAAGGTTTGGGGTTTGGCAAGATCTGGAGCATTTAATGGGGTGCCAGTTCAGATCATTTATATCAAGGCAGTTGGAAGGTCTTAAAACCCAGGCCAGTGTGGTGGCACACGTGGCAATTCTAAAGCGATCAGAGTGAAATCTTGCAGACGATTCACATTTGTGCCGGCGGATAGGTATTAGTCATCTGAAAATGAGGAGGTTTTTTGCTGGGCAACTAATCCTCCCCCCCCCCGGAATAGCCACGTGTGCCACCACCCTAAATAGGAAACCCTTAAAGGGGACCCGTCACCCCAAAAACGTATTCAGAATCTTATTTTATCACATTAGTCAAGCCAAATTAACTTTAATACACAATATAAATTATTTGAATCTTGTTTCCTACAGTCTGGGAATTCATAATTATAGCAAGCAGATAGGAGCCATTTTGTGGACACTGTTATTAAGTCAAGCCTTGCATCATCTCAGAATCTTGTTTGTGCACCAGAATGGGGAACCCAATGTTCATCCCCATGCACTGGCTACCAGGCCCAGGCTGGCAATCTGTGGGTTCTGGCAAGTGCCAGAGGGGCTGCTGTAAGATGCCATAGACATTCACTATTTAGTGGGCTGGTGGCGGCTGTTTGGGCCTCTCTGTAATTGGAATGCCAGGGCCTATTTTGACTCCAGTCCAGACCTGCTGGCTACACAATTAAATGATGAAGAGTACGGGGGGGGGGGGGATGTGGGGAGTGCAGTAACATCTAGGAAGTGCTGAATGGATAGTTAAAGTCATTTTTTCTTTCCATCCCTTTAGCTTTAAGATAAGGAGAGTTCATTGTATTGCTTATCTTTGGACTGGTAATTTTTTTACAAATTTTTCTCTGCTCAACAGAACCAGTTTCAGGAAGTGGTTTCATTTCCTTGTCTAGTGCAGGGTATATAACAAACGCCACAGATATTTCTAACTTTAGTGTACGCAAAAAGGATCTTTGCTACAAGCTTTATTCATTGAAGTCAAACTCACTTTTGTGGAGTGCTCACCCCCCTGAAACCCCCCCACTTTTTTCTGTACTAAGGATCCACCAGCTGCACACTGAAATACACTGTAATAGTGTACAAAAAGAAATTATTGAGCCCACATACAAAAAGGCATCGTTTTGAGCCTACCAGGCCCTTTATCAAGCTTGTATTCATTGAGGTCATGATGAAATGCTTTTAATAGTGAAACAAACTCTAGGATCATAATGGCATAATTCGATTTAACAACTGCCAACAACAGCAGTCTCTGGGTCTTGACACATCTTCTGTGGCCAGTAAACTGAGTTTGTAGTACAGGTAATGAGTGAGGATACAATAATCAGCAGACCATTTGTTGACTTGACTGTAACAGCTGCCAGTGACAAATGTGACTTCATCAGCTGTTCTTTTTGCTGAAACAGAGAACCATAAAAATAAATATAAAATGTAGCAATATATGACTTGAAAGTGATGAGCCTAATCCATTTTCATTGACCATGCTACATTGCTGTTGCCCTAATTCTGATTTGTTTGTTTTCTGCTATTCCTCCTTAGACTTGGAAACCTTTATATTGGATGTTTTAAAGGGGGAGACTCTGTCAAAGAAAGCCAAAGAAAAGAAAGAGGTCCTGATAAAGAGATTGAAGGACATCAAACACAGGTATATTTGCAGTCACAGTATATCCTATTCCGTCAATGAAGGTTTTACTTGCTGACTTTTCTTTTTGGAATTTTTCCTTTGGTAATTCCTGAGCAAATAAACAGATACCCACTTTTATTAATGTAGATGAAACTGCAGGGGGGTTTCCTGTTCAGGCTGGTAAAGAATGTGTTTTGTGGCTTTTAAGCATTATTATGAGCTTTGATATCACAAGGTTACCAGATTGTATGAAAAACCAGTAACATTTTTAGAATCCAAATTAGAAGGGCTCCACAAAATGGAAAAAAACACGTGGCCAGGGTCCCCTATTAAAGTAATGGGGGGCCCTATATAAGTAAAAAAAACACTGTGGCCAGGGATTTAAAAAAAAAAAAAACCTTTTGTGTTCAGTGGAAACTTGATTTTAAAATTTGGTAGGCAGTCTTCTTCCTCCTAGGTAACAGCAGCTTCAGCTCTTTTCTGGGACTTCCGCTTCAGCTCATATTCAGCTGTGGGTCCCATTCAGTTTTGGGTCCCCTTCGGCTTCCATTTTGCTTCAGCTGTGCTTTGGGTCCCATTCAGCTTTGTCTCTGCTTTGGGTCCCATTTGGGTTCGGCTCTGCTTCAGGTCCAATTCAGCATCGGTCCTCTTCAGCTTCACTTTTCATTCAAGTTCAGCTTGGCTTTGGCTCCCATTCGGCTCCACTTCCCTGGCCCATTAATGGCCCGATGGCAAGTACAGGCCTGTACATGCATGGAATCCCTGATCTGGAAACCCATTATAGAGAAACGTCTGAATTAAGGGAAACTCATCTTCTATAGAGTCCATATTAATCAAATAATTAAAAATGAGTTCCCTTTTTCCTTTAATGATAAAACAATACATTTTACTTGATGGTAACTAAGCAGCATGAATCAATATTGGTGGCAAAACAATCCTATTAGTTTTACTTAATTTTTAAATAACTTAAAGTATGCTAATCCAAATTGCAGAAAGTTCACCTATCCAGAAAATTCCACGACCCATGCATTCTGGATAATAGATCCTACACCTGTATAATGAGTGCAGCTCATTAAGTTACATTTATTAGGAGTGTCACTGTTTTTTCACATGATCTGGTAAGTAACTGAGGATAGTTTGCTTAGGACACACAGTAAGTTATTTTACAGCATAAAACACTGTGCAGAATGAATTAAAATGGACCCCTTGTATAATGAAAAATTCAGCAAAGTCTACAGAGATACCTAGGGGGTTATTTACTAAACTCTGAATGCAAAAATCCCGAAAAATTTGTGATTTTTAAAATAACAGCAAACTTTTAAAAAATTATGATTTTTTTCGGAATTTATTAAACCCCAAGGATGGAATCAGAAAATCCATCATCTCAGACATGCCGAGGTTACATATTAGTCAATGGGAGAAGTCCTAATTTTTTGATGTGCGCTGGGTTTCGTGCAATACCCCTAAGTTTTTGGAGTTTTCAGGCAAAAAACATAAGAAATCTGAGTTTTCAGGTGAAAAATCTTAAAAAATCATAAATATCAGGGGGTTTTTCCGCAAAGCAAATTTTCCGGAAAATGTAATAAAAAATAAGCATAAAAAACCCAAGCGGATTAATACTGGAGTTTGTAGCAGAAAATGTTAAGATAAAATCAGACTTTGATAAATAACCCCCCTAGAGTTGAATTAGGATCATGAAAGTTAATCTGGCCTAATACATGATATTACTGGGGGGCGTGGCATGCCACCGAGTGATGCGGCTGTGTTTGTGAAGAGCTCCGTATGTTCTGCACTGTAAGAGGGCTATAACCGATCGTTGAAGATGGGGAAAACCGGTAAAAGTAAACCAGAAAAGGAGAAGGCACCTTTCTAGGCGCCAGACTTTGTCCCAACAAGAACTTGCACCGCTGTTTGTGCGGAAAAAGGCAGATCGCGCACTTTCCAAGATGGCGCCTGCCAATGCGGACAGAGAACAGTTTGCCGAAATGGCGCGCGACTCCTCGGATCCGGAGAGTGAAGGGGAAGGAGATGAAGAGGTAAACATTCACACTTACCTTGCTAACCTCCCCTCTCGAGCGGATATTAAAGAGATGTTGCAGAATAGGACTGCGTCACTTACAGGTGAGCTGCAAGATATTAAAAGGGACATGTCACACATGGCACGACGCACTGATGATTTGGAGTCTAACCAACACAAACTTGTCCAAAATGACCTCTCACTCCACTCCCAAGTTTCCACTCAGGCCCGCACAATTTCAGACCTCCAGCGGCAGCTGGAAGATATGGAAAATAGAGGGAGGAGGAATAATATCAGGGTGAGAGGCCTACCTGAAACGGTCTCTTCGGATGAAATTTTTCCTGCCCTGCTACAAATATTTAACAGCATACTAGGCAAAGACCCAGATGCCACAATGGAAATTGAAAGAGCACATAGGGTGCAGAAGCCAAAAGCGGCCCCTCTGAATGCCCCTAGAGATGTGCTGTGCTGTTTTAATAGTTTCAGGCTCAAAGAAGAGATTCTGCTTAAGGCAAAGGACTTGCCCACTCTCTCTTTTGCTGAATGCACCATAAAGCTGTTTCAAGATGTCTCACGAACAACTTTAATGAAAAGAAAATCACTTAAACCTATTACTGACATGCTACGGGAAAAAAATATCCCATACAGATGGGGTTTCCCATTTGCTCTTATCGTCAACAAAGATGGAGGACAAGCAATTCTCAGACAACCTGATAACACTATTCCATTTCTACGGAAATTGCAGATTGTACTGATGCCTCTCCCAGGATGGTTGACTGAACCCAACCCACAGCACAACATGGACTTTGAACTGCAAGGTCACTGGTCTACACAGCGTACACCCAAACGCACCCCGAGAACCCCAAGACCTACGAACTCTAGGGACAGATTCGCTTCACCAGTTGGAGGGGTCAAGTGAGTCCCAAGAGGCAGCAGATGTATGGATCCTTGCTGACATTCACTTTTGGCCCGGTTTGCTGAAGTTTGGTTTGACTGTTGTTTCTGGACACTTTATTCCATGACATCGTTCGCTCGTTGGATACGTAAAGTATTTCTAATATTGCTCTTGCTTTGTTATACGTTATATTGTTTTGCATATGTTTATATCCCCGGTATTCATGTCGCATATGTTTTCCCCAGGCAAATCAGATAATAGCCCCCTGTGCAGACATGGCTATCCTTCTTTGCTCTTACCGGCTCCGCCGTCCCTCGGCTGGCAATCTCTCCCCCGCATTACTATGGCCATTTTTTGTGTTAGCCAGATGGGAAGTTCCTTCCTTGCTATCTCTGGCTCGGCCTTGATTTTGTTGCCCCTTCCTTTTTTTCTCCGCTACCTCACCCTCCCCACCCACCCCCTCTCCAGGACAAGGGTTTTAACAAGTGATTCAAGCTTGAAAGAGGCTTATATGACTGGGTTTCCTTGGTATATTTTTGCTAACCATACTGTAAAGGTTTTATTATGGAGTGTAAAACTATAAATTACAATGTCAATGGATGAAACAATCCGGTAAAGCGGTCGCAGATTATTACTGAATGTGTCAGGTTGAAGGCAAAGATTGCTTTAATTCAGGAAACTCATTTCCAAGAGGGCAAACTCCCTCACTTAAAATTTAAGCACTTTCCCATTATTGCCACGAGCAATAATCCGAACAAAAAATGCACTGGAGTCATGACGTTGATTCATAGAGATTTACCCTTTGTTCTAAAGGACCAATTGAAAGATCAAGATGGGAGATATTTGATTCTGAAAGGTAAAATTGCAGATGCAACCGTTACGATAGCAAATGTGTACTCCCCCAATTCTGATCAGATCCAATTTTTATGTAAATTTCTGAATACCTTAATGGGATTTGCTGAGGGTATAATTATTTTCGGAGGTGACCTTAATTTACCCTTAAACCCTCTACTTGACACATCCACTAAGAAGTGCAATATACCCTACAAAGGTTTGAAAAAAGTTAAGAAGGCTTTCAATGAAGTTAGGCAGATGTGTGGAGATGCTTGAACCCTCACACTCTAGATTTTTCCCATTACTCCAAAACCCACTTGTGCTATTCCAGAATAGACTATGTGTTTATATCCCACAGCTGGCTTCCGTATTGTAAAGAAGCTTCTATTTCGCAGGCGACCTTATCAGACCACTCACCGGTCACAGCTGCTTTTACTTTTCCTAATTCTTGTAAACCAGAGTTCAATTGGAGATTAAACAACTCATTATTTCTCAGAGAAGAGAACAAAGAGGCAATTCGTAAAATGATAGAACTATACTTTAAAGAAAATGACTTACCTGGCACTAATCCCGCAATATTGTGGGAATCCCACAAATGTGTTCTCCGGGGCCAATTGATTGCTCTATGATCTAGAATTAAGAAAGCCAGAGAATTAAAAGTTAAGGACTTGTTGAAAGACATAGCTTCTTTGGAACAAGCTCACAAACGATCAATAGCGGTTAACACTTTTAAATTATTGGAGGAGAAACGAATTCAGTTAAAAACACTTTTAGACCAATACTCTTACAAAGCATACCTGAAATGTAAACAGAAAACATATGATTTGGGAGACAAGAGCACAAAGCATTTCACCACTATCCTTAAAAGATTACAACCCAACACATTTATTCCGGCCATTAAAGATAAAAATCAATCAATTTGCCATTTAACACCTCAGATCACTAAGTGTTTCCAACAATTTTACCAGGATCTCTATGGTTTAGACGACCCCAATTTACCCACCAATTCCAGACAGGAGATTGATAATTTTATCAGAGAAGCTAACCTTCCCTCTCTGTCCCAAACACAATACCAACTACTTGAGGATCCATTCACCCTAGCAGAACTTTTGGATACTATTCACTCTCTACCCACAAATAAATGCCCTGGCCCAGATGGCTTCAACTCTTTATACTATAAAACTTATTCTACTGAGCTGGCTCCTCACCTGCTAACTTACTTTCAGTCTATTGACGATCATAATCAATTCCCTGACCAAGCTAAGGAGGCTCACATTACGGTTCTTCCCAAACAAGGCAAGGACCCCCTGAATTGTGCAAGCTACCGGCCAATTTCCCTTATTAATGTGGATATTAAAATATATGCTAAAATTATTGCTAATAGATTAAAAAATATTTTGCCCCAACTGATTCATGTTGACCAAGCAGGCTTCACCCAGGGCAGAGAGGGTAAGGACAACACCTACAAAGTTATCCTGTTGATCCACTATGCAAAACAGCATCAAATTCCCTCGATGCTCTTGACGACCGACGCCGAAAAGGCCTTCGATAGAGTATCTTGGAACTTCCTTTACCAGACTCTGAGGGGCTTTGGATTAGGAGAAATTCTAATTAGGAGAATTTCAGCTTTGTACCATGATCCCACCGCCAGAGTCAGAGTTAATAATATTTTATCCCCCCCGATACTAATTCGAAATGGCACTAGACAAGGTTGCCCCCTCTCCCCTATACTCTTTGTTTTAGTGATGGAGACCCTCCTGGCCCACATAAGACACAATAGGGACATAGCAGGTCTCACCGTTGGTGGTTCGGAACATAAGATAGCAGCCTTTGCTGATGACCTTCTGTTATTCATAACCAAGCCCATCCTTACTCTCCCAAATGTCATGCCCCTATTGTCAAAATTCGGTAAATTATCCAACTTCAAAGTTAACCTCGGTAAATCGGAAGCGCTAAATATTAATTTATCTGACTCAGTAATGTCGACAATTTCACGGAACTTTCCCTTTAAATGGGCCCCGACTAAAATAAAGTACTTGGGGGTACAGATCACTGCTAGTTTGTCCGATCTCTATCAGGCGAATTTCCCCCCATTGCTGAGTAAGTTGGCCGCTCAATTGAACTCATGGAAGACCCTGGGCCTATCTTGGTTTGGCAAAGTCCAAGCCATCAAGATGTCCATCATGCCTCAGATTCTCTATTTACTGCAGACAATACCTATTAAGATTCCTAGGTCATTTTTCTCGCAAGTTAAATCTCTTTTTAACCAGTTTATTTGGGATAATAAAACACCTAGACTCAAACTGGATTTACTTACTTTACGGAAAGATAGGGGTGGTCTAGCCATGCCTGTTGTCTTCCTATATTATATTTCGGTTCACTTGGTGCGCACCTCCTTTTGGTACCTAAAAAAAACAGACAAATTATGGCTACAAGCTTCAACTAACATACCGTTAGGTAATTTACTTTGGTCCCTAAATCAGACCGTTCCCAAAGATATCTGCTCCCATCCTACGGTTCGGCCTACCCTGGAGATATGGCACAAATACAGTAAGATCTATAAGTTGGTACGCCCCTTTCCTTCCTTACAACCCTTGCTAAGCAACCCTGATTTTCCTCCTAGCCTAGAGCCTAGAGCATTTGACAGATGGGGCTTATCCGGAAATAGGGTAACCAGACTCTCCGATTTCTACAAGAATGGGAAAATCGTTCCCTTGGGTGACGTACAGAAGAAATGGGGTTGCCACCCGAGAGACGTCTGGTGTTATAACCAGCTACATAACTTCCTCATCAAAGGATATCATAGACTACACCCATTACAACCTACTGTCTGGGAAAACTTTCTGGAGCTTAAGCTTCCATTTTTGAGGCCTTTATCTCAAACGTACAAATTACTGAAACAAAATAAAGCGTCTCCTAGTCTCACGTTCTTCGACCATTGGGAACGAGATTTGAATATTAACCTGCCTGACACTATTAGACATAAAATAATGTTGAATGTACAAAAGTCATCTAGAGCTTCTAGGATAAGGGAAATGAAGTATAAACTCATAACGAGATGGTATTATGTACCGGCCAAGCTACATGGCATTTTTCCCTCTTCTACGGATAAGTGTTGGCGGTGTGGGATAGGTGTAGGGACGTTTAAACACATCTGGTTTTCCTGCCCGAAAATAATTAAATATTGGGAGCAAATCTGTACCCTTATCTACAACATTACCGGCTACAAATACGGCCATGATGACCATACTCTGTTATTATTTCACTTAGACAGGAAATCCAATAGTTTAATACCAGATATCCTTTCCCAACACTTACTAAGGGCAGCCATATCCCTTATCCCCAAGAAATGGAAGTCACAAGACCCTCCCACTATTTGTGAATGGACCAATTTAGTAGAGGAGACCAGGAAACTGGAAGAGATTACTGGGTTGGTACAAGACTCACTGAACCGCTATAGAATGACCTGGTTACCTTGGTTAGAATTTTATAACTTGATCTGAAAATCTCCTATTTCTTAACCTGCTAAGGATGTTCCCCAACAGTTATACTGTGCTCACTATTCCCAGTCTAGGATTTCATTGTTGTAACAGACCCGATGTACAGGAGAAATGACTTGTTAATAACCCTGTACTTATTATCATGGAAGTGTAAATGTGAATTTTTTACTGTCCTCCCTCCCCCTCCCTTTCTTTCTGTATCCCCTCTCTCCCCCCCTCTTTTGAAAACTTCAATAAACAGAGATTTGGAAAAAATACATGATATTACTGACAACATTCTTTGGGGTGATTTTTTTTTCCGCCTTACTTTGCTTCCCCCCCCCCTTTTCATTCATTTTCTTGCTGTCAGCGAATGTTACAGATTACAAATGTTACCGCGGGTTCTTTCAAATAAAAGCAAGCTGTAACTTTTTAACACCCAGTAAATACAGTCTCTGTTTACATCTGAAAGAGCAAGTTGTAACTTTTCCATTTTGCAACACTCGACTGAGTCACCCACTGAGCACAAAGAATAGAGAGCTGAAAGCATTCCCGGCTGGAAGGTTTTATAGATATATTTCTCAGAATGCCACAAGATCCGCTCTGCCTAATAGCACCTTTAAACTATCAAATCTTCCATCTTCAATTTTTATTTTGCCATGGCACGGAGCTCACTAAGAGCCAGAGGTGGGCACACGCACAAACACACACTATTTTTTACTATAGTTAATAAAATGCTAATGAGATTTAGAAGGACCTGTCATAGCACTAGAATACTTCCAAGCATAGGGAACATTTTAATCAACCCTTTCTTATTTGTTCCATAGGCCCATACAACTCCAATATCACTGTGTCTAAGAATGGGCCCTCGTGATCAGTCATGGTGGGCCCTGTCTGACATTTGCAGCTGGCACTTGGTGCCAACATATTTCACACTACTGCAGAATATTTGTGATAATGGGATTTTAGTATTAGTTTCCTTGGTGGACCTTAATGGGTCCAGTCTGACAATATTATATTCTGAAGTGCTCTACATTCAGGCACTGTATGGACAGACAGAAATGAAACATTTACAAAGAACTGGACAAGTATAGTCAAGAGAAGATGTCAAAGGACCCTGTACTTGAGAGCCTACAGCCAAAGGAAACATGAGGCATCGGTTTTGGGCAGTGTTTTTAATAAACCAAGAGTTTGGCTAGACTGGTAGGGTTCAGATAGGCTTAGGGTTATTGCCATCAATGGAGAAAACCTATCCATTCAGATCCACTCTATATTTTAGCTGTACATGTTAGCTCCGAAATCCACCCTGTGTGAATACTGATATATGTAATGCCTTGTAAGTGGTACTGCAATGCAGGGCATATAAGAGTGGATAAGTATTTTTACTTCAGTTTAGAAAACAGTGTGTAGCACTCAATAACAAACATACTAGCACTTCCTTTCACACTAACATATGCATCTCAAAAACACAGCAGTACTCTTAAGCCTCCCATACACGGGCCGATAAAAGCTGCCGACAGACCGAGTTGTCAGCTTATCGGCCCGTGTGTGGGGCCATCCAATGGGCTTCCCTGAGATAAAAAAAAAAATCCTGTTGGATAGCGGTCGCATCTGTGCGTTTATGCGGTCCCGCAATCCGACCACCCGTATCGGATACATTTTGATCCGATCGTTGGGCCCTAGGGCCCACGATTGGATCAGCCGATATCGCCCACCTCAATGTGGAAATACTAGGGAGAGATTCGTCGCCAAACGAGCGGATCTCGAAGTCTATGGCCACTTTTGCTTGCACACACATAGGCACTCACTAGCAGTAGTACTTATGGTGGCCATATTCGGGCAAATTTAATCTTCTGATTTGGGCTCTTTAGACTAATTTGATGGTTTGTTTGCTCATGTATGGGGCACTCTGAGGGACCCACCCGACTGATATCTGGCCAAAAATGGGCCACATGTCGATTGGGCAGATTTGTTTTTCTCGTTGAATCAGGAAGTGCATAGGAAAGTTTACCTGTCGTAATCTGATTGTTTGGCCCTAGGGTCAAAAATCTTATTAAAGCCCAATATTGACTATTTTAGGTGAGCATATCAGGGAAAGATCCTCTCATTTCATTCTCTCTTCATGCAGGAGTTGGGTGTCAGATATTCATTGATATTTAGATCCAATATATCTTATAGGTGGCTTCCTTTCCTAGCAGATGAAATAGAGCTCACTCAAATAACTAATTCCAGTACAAACAAAATAACTGCCTTTTGCACAGATCCTGCATGTAGAGAGACATGATGTCTGGGGATTTTAATAGAGTGAGCTACTCTTCTAGGCAAAAGGAGCCCCCCTATAAGATATATTGGATCTAACTGTCAAAGAATATCTGACACCCAATTCCTGCATGAAGAGAAAATGAAGAGACACAGATTAAAGAGGGATAGTGAGATAAACTTGATTATTTCAGAAATGCTACAGAATTTTTAATTGATTGTATTTAGAAAACTTCTTATTTCAGTATGATTAAGCTTATATTAAATTTTCATTTTCACAATAGTTCCCCTTTAAATACAGAAAGTATTTGTATTTGTAAATACTCACAAACATACTAGTATGCTCACATGTACACACACACACACGTACAAACATACTAACACTCTCTTGCATGAACACATGCATACACACGCTTACTAACATACTAGAACTTATGTGTACACACAACACATGCACACAATTTAAATTAATATTAATATTTTGATTTATGCAGAAATATTCGTCCCTATAGATAACCATGAATATAAGAGAAAGTCTATGATAAAATGTTATGTACAGTATATCATCTTTTGGCTTAGTCTTCCTTTTAAACAGTATTTGCTGGTTTACGCACAGTGGAATATGATTAGCCAATTGATAGTAACAATCCCTGTTACCGTACAGTTATAACCGACTAAACTATTTGAAATGCCCAGCCTGAATATAGTACAAGTCAAAGAAATGCTTGAATAAATAAAAAAAATAAAAGGTATTGTGTATTTAAAAATGTTTAATATTTTACTATTAGACTTTTTGGTGCTTGCTTCATATAATTAACTTTGCCCCCCATCCAGCTGCATATCTTTTGAGCTCTATAGGCTGACATGTATTTACATGCTCCTAGTAGAGACAGTAAATCTTGTATGCAATGTGTGCTGTGACAGTGCCAGAGTGTGCAATGCTAAGCTGACTGCTGGGGGCAGCCTTTTTCTATAACCTCAAGAAATTCTGCTCAGGGAACCACAAGGCTGCATAATGCAGCCCCAGGCTTGTCTGTTTGCAAAGAGGGAGTCCAGAGATTTATGTGTTCTGGTAATGACAGGTTCCCATCAGTAAAGTTAGGCCCTGTAAGCTTCAAACTACATTATTTTTTCTAAAGGGCAAAACAAGAAAAAATAACTTTTTTTCTTACTAAAGACATGGTGGAAGGCAGTGTTTTCTCTGCTGGTGGAGAAAATGCAGCATGTGACACTAGCCTTAAAGGAACAATAACATCAAAAAATGAAAGAGTTTTCAAGTTATAAAAATATAATGCAGTATTGCCCTGCACTGGTAAAACTGGCATGTTTGCTTCAGAAACACTACTATTGTTTATATAAATAGGCTGCTGTGTAGCAATGGGGGCAGCTATTCAAATGAGAAAAGGCTCAGGTTACAAAGCAGATAAGCTCTGTAGAAAATAATGGTGTTATCTGTTATCCACTGTTTAACCTGTGCCATATAGTCGTTTTTCAATTTCCGCCATTGCAATACAACAGCTTGTTTATGAAGCAAAACAGATCAGTTTTACTGGTGCAAGGCAAAAATACATGATATTTACATTACTTTAAAACACTTTCATCTTTTGGTGTTACTGGAATTAGGTGGTTTATGTAGAAGCTGGTCCCATCTATAGCTGGCTTGCTTACTAAGTTTAACAAGCTGTCCACCTAATGTCACGCTCCTTAGGAGAGACAGACAAGCATCAAGCTCTATGGCAGCAGTTTTTGTGGAACGCTGGGAAATATAGTTGCTGAACCAAAGGTTTTAAACTCCTGCATTTAAAGTTGCCTTGCTATTAACTATCCCTCTATTCATGACAGTGTGGAAACAATGAAACACTGGCAATAATCATCTTGGAAAAGCTACAACTAAATGCAGATGTTTATAACAGAGAGAACCACTGCCCTGGAATGTACTTGCAACATAAGTGCTGAGGACACACCATAGTTATTGCCTTGTATTTCTTATGGGAATTACTATCTAAACTGTTAATGCATAATATGTAATGTTTGTTTTCTCTATTCACTTTATGTGATGATTTGTATTTATTTTTCTTTTTTTCAGCTATCCTCAAGATTTTCAGGACAAAGGTAAATAATGTGTGTGTGTGTGTCTGCTTGCTTGCAAAGTTAAAGTCTATTACCGTGAATTATTTTTTCAAGCACACTGCTAAACGTGGTCTCTGAATAAGCAGAAATGAGGGATATAGCTACCCCTGCTGGAAAGAGAATAACGCAATCACTTCTGAGATAGCTGCATTGTTCAGTTAGGGTCATTTTCCTATTTTCAATAATATGTGTTAGTATAGCTAAAGGCAATATTTGTATAAGACCGGAGTGAGCCTTTAAAGAGAAGAAATTAAAATATATATACTGGAAACAATTTTTATTGTCTCCCAATTGTATGCTTAATTTAACTTATTTTTTCCTAATCATTTTATATACACTGGGAATTGTGAGACTCAGAAGATGAGGGGTTAACCATGTGTTGCTTCCAGCTGTTGTATAACTACAAGTCACAGAACTCCCTCTGACATCAGATCTGTTGTTCTTTGGCTGTGTTTGTTAATGCTGGGGCATCAACTGCATCATTTCTTTATGCAATGCCAGCAAGATCTGCAATGCTTTACAATATCATATATAGTTGGCAATCGCAGCAAAGTCAGCACTCACAAGTCTTAAGATTATGAAAAATGTTTAACTAATGAAGTAGCTAAGGACTAACATTTCAGCCTAGTTTGGATGTAGAAATATTTATACAACAACCAAATGAGTATCCGTACTCCAGGGTTGATTATATCTTTAGGAATAGGGGTTCTATATTATATATATTATATATATATATATATATATATATATATATATATATATATATATATATATATATATATATATATATATATATATATATATATATATATATATATATATATATATATATATTATACTAAGTAAACCCCCATTTTACATTATTCAAAGAACAAGTTAGTAAACCCCCATTTTACATTATTCACAAGTTAAAAATGATGCTGAGCATGCTTGGAGATCATTGGTTTGTGCATGGGCTCACTATTACTCAAACTATATGGTAGATTGCCTGTGTAGGCCCCCAATTAATCAAACTGTTAACCAGGCAGTTAACTGAGGATCAAGCCATCTATCTTCTTGCTGGCCAAGGAAGAGCTCAAACGGAGTCTGTCTTCAACCCACCAATCATCTGTGCAAGTTGTACTGAACCCCCCAAACCTGTGGGTGTTTGGCCCGCTCATTACTACTAAGGGCAACGTTAGACAGGGCCACTTTAGGTACTTTAATCACCCCTTTCAGCTAGCCCATTAACACGTTGCCAATTTGACAATTTCAATGTTAGCCTTTTGTGGAAAGTTTGATGTGCTTTAGCAAATGCTTTTTCAACTATGACCAAACTATGACCTGACAAGTGCTGGTATGAGCCTTGTCAAGCATTCTGTGTTAGTTTAGTGGGAAGGGGCTGTTTATGGTGCTACACACCACATTTTCAGCCTACTCAAAAACACGGTGTTTAGCTTGGTATTACTGATAGAAGTGCTGCAACCAATTAGGGGTGGGTGCATATGGCTTGTGCAGAGACCTGCGTTTGCCCTAGTGGCAGTATTGTATTCACAAGGGGTTGGCAAGAGAAGGCACATACCTCTACCTCCCACCTACCTAACAAGTGCATCATTCAGATGTGCAAATTAGGAAATGATAGAGGATTCTGGCTTGCACCCCCAGATGCAAAAACATGCCCCACAATGCACTTGCACATCTTGACCCAATCTTTGGTAATTGACTTCTTATATTTACTTGACACAGATGGCACAGTCAAATCAAGAGGTTCATATTAACCTTTGTATATTAGTAACATATCTACTTTTACTCACCATACAGACATACAAACCAATAGTAAAGAGTGATGCTAATAGATTTACCACAGCACAATGCCGGGACAACAGTTGCTGGCATAAGCTCACCATTTGTGGATCAAAGAGTCTAGCAACATGAAGCCATATTCAACGCCTCTAGAATCCAGACACACGAATGCAAGGAATTCCAGCACAACCTGATAACATTAGAGGGTACTGACAGTTCAGTTGCGTCCATATAAACAGTGGGATATCTTTTAATTTTTGAGCTGTCTGAAGCTAAGTGGAAAAGGTGTCATTTGTTGAAGGGAAGCAGCAAAGTCAGACATACTGTATATGTTCAACCTTTTCTTTGGGGTCAATAGACCTGAAGGTTTCTGATGTGTGGGATAACAGCTGTGGATTAAAAGTTTGCTATTCAGTGGGAAAACCACCTAAAAAATTGCATGCATTTAATCTCTGTTCACAAAAGTATTTGCATCTATTCCTGTTCCTTGCACCTAACATCAGCCTGCCATGTTATCCTGCTCCATGCATACTAAGGCATGCAAGGTGAAAAGTACATGCCACACAAATGCAAGGGAGGGAAGCTTTGTATCTGGTGTAATTGAAGTAGCATCATTTATGCACAACACCATCACCATCACAGCATGTACAGTATGTGATCAAGAACATGGGCACTAATATGTACCTGCATTGGAAATAGGGATGCACTGAATCCACTATTTGGGATTTGGCCGAATCCCCGAATCCTTTGTGAAAGATTTGGCCGAATACCGAACCGAATCTGAATCCTAATTTGCATTTGCAAATTAGGGGCGGGAAAGGGAAAAGTGTGAACATTTTTTTCACTTCCTTGTTTTGTGATTAAAAGTCATGTGATTTCTCTCCCGCCCCTAATTTAAATATGCAAATTAGATTCAGCCAGACACAAGGATTCGCCCGAATCCAAATCCTGTTGAAAAAGGCCTAATCCTGTCCGTATCCCGAACCGAATACAGGATACGGTGCATCCCTAATTGGAAATACATGCCCAAGTTTCAGAGAACACTATTTTGCAGGTACACACTATAATGCTGGAATTATGGGAAAGATGCTGCAAAAAATTTGGTGATGTGTGTTTAGGAGGTCCCTGACCTGTACAGTTTACACTCAGATTAAAAACACTTTCAAGAAGAAAAAAACCAGTACAATAGAATAATAATTGGTGTTTATTATTATTATTATTATTATTATTAAGAAGAAGAAGAAGAATAACATGAATAAACTTATTTTCACATTTTATTTGCTGCTGCAATGATGCATATAATTAAATATAATATATAATATATACAAGCACAATTATTTTTTATTTCTCCATATGGCACAGAAATATAATATAGGGATTATTCAACCGTTCAAAACAGTTCCTGACCCAGCACAGCATGTATTCAAATTTCCTTATCATGAGCACACAGACTACAAAGTGTATTTGGATAGCAGCCTGTTCACAATTAAACCCAGGACACCAATATTGTAAAGTATCAAAGTAATAACTGTGGCACCCCCCTCCCCCCCATTCAGGCAAAGATCAGCATTTCTGCATCATGAAGACTGTTTATGCTAAAAACCCATATCCTCCAGGTGATGAGTTTAGAGAAGCTTACAGCCTACGGTTCCTTCTGTAGAAGAAGTCATGTCCTAGCTGTATGATTTAGGAGTGTAGGATTACATGCAATATCAGATGTAATGAATATGTAACTGTTACATAGAGTATGTGGTATGTATACAACTAGGATAAAAAATGCAGATCTGATTTAAACAAGACAAAAACAACAGCACATGTTTGTAACCAGTACACTGAACAGCTTGAATGTAATTGTTTTCTATTATTTTTGTGGTGAACTTTTTAGAATATTAATTTGTAGCATCTTTACACAGCACTTATTGTAGTTTTATTACACTAGTAAGTAAAATAAGGTTTCACGGGTTCCAGCATGGTGTATGACTTGCTGGAACTTGCATTTGAAACAACAGCGCCACCTACATGGATATTATTTATGCAGTAGGGACAACTTTCTAAAAGCTCAATGTCATAATAAAACTGATGGTTTGCAGGCTCAGATATCACTGGCAAACATTTGGCCCATCCATAGAGGGTTTGCAATACTTATTGGTTAATCTGAAAGAATTCATTTGTTCTGCTGGTGTTCAGAAGGGCTGCACATGGTTCTCAAGCTAGTGAGAGAGACAGGAGGATTTGTGTAAGTATCATGCACTTATACACATGAGCAGCCTTGTCTTTCATCTGGCACAGATCTATACATACTGTTTAAATACCACATTTCAGGAAAACAAATCAAATCCCAATTCCTATTCGGAAGAAAACATGTTATTTCAGTTCTGCCCTGATTCTTGTAGCCATTACGACTGTGAACTGTAAATACTGTGTAGCAAAGTTCTGGTGAAATGTGTCAGTACTTGTTTAGCAGGCAGCAGCTGCTGGTATCAAAGGCAAAATGTAACGTCAGTGCTCAGCTTTTGAGCATGTAGTGTGAAATGCAAACAAGCTGGTACGTACATTGCATAAGTCTTCGTTTGCAAAAAGGCCTGCAGAGTGAGACACACCAATGCATGGAAGCCACGGAAGTGTTAAAAACATATTTTACTTTATGTAGAAACTGATTAAAATGATAATTTTAGCAATTTTATGGGGAAATGATTATTTTCATGGGTGAATGATATCTGCACATACATTAAGGTATGTGTTAATATTTGGCAGAGATATGTCAGGAAAAGTCATTTACCCATTCTACCCATTCTACCCATTTACCCATTGATTACTTAACAGTAGTACAGACATACTGAGATAGTAGAGATAATAAGGGTCCTGACCAATATAGCCTTACAAACTGAAGGGAGGGTGGATCAGTAAGGGTGGATAGATATAGTCAGGGATATTACTTGGCTTTCCTGCGACCTCCTATACATTTTTTAGGAGAATACAATTATCTTAGGGTACCCATCACATGTTACCATGCCCCCTTCCTCCACTGCTATATGTTCATGGATCGGATAGGCATAACTAAGTAGTGTAACTAGTCAGCACTGGGACCCACAGAGGTGGCCAACACACAGGGATTCCATCCTGACCCCTTTTCATTCCCTGCCCCCATTGATGCCCCCTCTTGCAGGTGGGAGAGTGGTTGGTGAAGGGGCATTTCTTTACAACTCCAGCGGAAGCAGACCGCATAATCAGTATTCTCACTGTTGAATTCTCTTGCATCTCTAGTTTAGTTTTTGGTCAGTTAAATTCTTATTGGTGAATTTTCTTGGTGAATCTTTAATTAAATTGTTTGCCATCTTCTGTAGAGAGCTAGGTGGTACAGTGGAACAGTGCTTGCTGAGCTTAGTTGCCCTTTAAAATTAGTGAATTAAAAAAAGGCATTAAAAATATTAAATCACCAAGGACAAATAAAAATAAAATAAAATAATAATAAAATAAATTTGCATATTCATTTTTCCTCAGACCCTAACACAACACTTACAGCCAACAAACCTACTAGTATCTTTCTGGACATTGTTTGTTAATTGATTTTATAATGTTTCAAAAGGCTGTTTTCGCCAAAGGGTTAAACACATTTATTAAAATTATTTCCGGATTGGCGATTTAAATAGCCGTTAGATATCTGTGTTAACTGTGCCTAAGACTATGTATCGTAAGATACGAAACGCGTCAGGATTTCATGATTTTAACTTGCTGAAATAAAGTTGCCTTTTATTTCACGAGTGGGTTCAGGAGTGCTTGCCGATTCTTCTCCAAGTTTATACTCATCTCCTGCTACAGGTTTGGGGCTATGCACCCAGGCCACGCTACACATTCGGTGAGTGCATTCCCTATAAGTTTAAGTGGGGTTAAGAAGCTGGTTTTTGATACAAGTGCGGGACCTGGGGTTTCTATGCCCAGGTCAAAGTATTCCCAGGGTGAGTGCTTCAAAGTTCGGGAGCTCACTTGTTAAATCATCTCAATAGAATAAGGATAGAATTCGTAGCAACCCTGCTTCTATTTAACATTTTCTGGATTTGAGCTGCAATTTTTTCTGTGTGTATATTCAAGATGTCACCCCTGTTCACATATTGAGGCACAATCATTAAGATTTAAATGCATGCAGTTACACACACACATCCACAGTAACAAACCGTACACAAGCCTGGGTAGCAGATGGTTGCCATTACTGAGCTGAGCAATGATAAATCAACGTGTCGGTGGCGAGTCTAGCTATGTTCTAGCAATTACTGTATGCATAGGAAGACATGCCTCCTAGATGGTTCAAGAGGCTGTTGAAATGAGAATAGTTGTTAACACGGAGGAAGATAAGCGGGTGTGAGACAATGGAGGGGTTGAAAGACAGTTCAGCTTTAGATATTTTGCCTTTCAGGCACTGAGCAATGCACATTTATTAACATGCATTACTGTGAAGGAAAGAAGGGCAACTTATGGGGCATTATAATGCACAATCATAATGCTGCTACCATGTCTGGCCTTACACTGCAAGTCCCTCTTATTTAGTCAGACACCACCACCAAGTTTTTCTTAATCTGGTCACCTTATTGGCTGCGCCACCATTAGATATTGAGCAGAGAATTCAACCAACCCTTTTTTGGCCCACACTCAGGTCAGTAGCCTGCCAACATGGTCAAGTCTCATCTGAATTTAATTAAAAAAAAACTGCATTTTCTACTTTATTTTTTGGCAACAGAAAAAAACACATGTGTGTATGTTAACATACAGTATATCATAGCAATTAAAAACAAGTATTCTTGTGTTTGTTTTACATTAGCCGGTCATGTTGCTATGCCACATTCTTAATGGGGTTTGAAGGGGAAGTATAAGCATGTTTACTTTAGAGTAAAATTAAATGTCATTGAACTTTGCATTTTTAAAATGCCTCTTGTTATTCATCTTGCAGAGAAAAGAGTGACAGGTCATACAGTATCTATTTCTCCTGTAGAGCCAAAATGTTACAGTTTCAAATCGAAAATCATTCTAAACAGTTTACTGGCTTTTAAATGGCATTCCCAACTTCAGTGTGATAGCTCTGAGATCACTATTGTTACAGTTATACAGCACCTTTTCCTGTGTACTTTGTAGTTCATGTTGCAGCGACCTTTCCATTTATTTTCATTATTAGTATTAACAAGACAAGAATTGTTTACATATTCAGTTGAAAAAGGGGTCTTAATTTCTACTGTAAATGGTCAGTTAAAGACTAGAGCTTAACTGGTTAGGTCTTATGCTGTACATCTGCATTTATTTACTAATATATAATATAAATGCCAATACACCACTGTCGTTAGCTGTTTGACAATGTAGGCAGTTGTAGTTTTTCATATGCTGGAGGTTGCAAGTTGGACAGTCCTGATATCAACTTACCTTATTATACCCAGTATCCCCCAGCTGCAACCCCATCTCATAATAAAGATACATTTCTAAAGCTCGTGTTTCTTGACTGAGATCCTCATAAAGCTCCTGCTCTGTAGAGCACTAAAAAAAATATATATATATATTTATAAAAGTTGAATAAAGGCTGTTGCACAACAGGGTCTTGCAAAACATGATTATTTATTATATTAGCAAATCGATGTTTTGACACTCACTGGGGCCTTTATCATATATTCTGTCAGCACCAGGGCAATTACCCATATAAGTGAGTGCATGAGGCATTTAACAGTTTTTGTGTATATATATGTGTATATATATATATATATATGTATGTATCTATATATATATATATATATATATATATATATATATATATATATATATATATATATATATATATATATATACACACTTTCCAATGAGTATCCGCACTCCAAGGCTGCTGCAAATGGCGGGGTGCACGGTAATTTTAACGGAATGCAAAGGAACAATGAGAACGTGACTCTTTGCATTGTTTAGCTGGCTACGATTAAGTCTCATTCGATCTAGTGTGGCAAACCTTTAGGTGGCCATACACTAACTGACCTGTCAGGTACATGTACAACGAACAAGCAAAAGGGAAGGATATTGTGTGATTTTGACTTGTATGGACTGGTCAAATATTATTGTTCTGTTTATTTTAATAGCATGAGAGAGTGTTTTTATTACAAGAAATTAAGGAACATTGGGGGCACAATGCCAAAGAATAACCCCGTATGCCATAGGCCCAAATTTAAATGAGTTGATTACAGCAAATAATTCACTGCTTTGATAAATCACAGTCCTTTACTGTATACATTATATACCAAAATATATCTTAGTGTTCAAAATCAGCTGATCTGTACAATATTTTACCTATATTGCATGAAATACTTGTATTCTGTACATTGAGCTATTCACTTCATTCAGTGCAGCTACCACTACCTGATCCGACCATATCTTGGTCTCTGTCCAACCAACTATATGAGTTGTTCCAAACCTGCCCCCGGGCACTGACACAAGCTCAAAATGACTCCTTTGCTTAATAATACGTGAGCTATTATCTCTCAGTTTTAAAAACATGACACTGCTTTAGGCAAGAAAGACAGGTTTGAAACTGTTGTTTTACAGTCTTCTCAGGTGGAAAAACCCAAACAGATCCTTTTCGCAGCCGGGTCTGTTAACCTCTACACTACTATGACAACATAGAGAAAGCTAAAGAGAAGTTTGCGAATGTAAAGAAACTAAATGCATCAATATTAAATAGTATAGATTTTCATGAACCCGCTACAGCTACCAATATCATCAGCAGCATTGGGTAGAAATTGCATACTGGATATCTGGAGAGTGGTACAGTGGGTGTTAAATGCATATTCTTTTTCATATGGTCTATTGGAGCATGTGATGCCTGTACCATTCGTATTCACAAAACCTTGCATGTCAGAGGTTTAACCACTGTGATGAAGGTGCAAAGAAGAAAGCTAAGGTTGTTTTGTATGCAGTCAAAGAGGTTTAAGACCCTCCAAACTGAGGAATTACGCTACATCAAATTCCATATTAATCTGTCACCAGGGATGTTTAATCTTCCCAAAAAGTCACAAGACAAAGGCCCACAAATAGGGCTATGCATTAAAACAGGAATCAGCCTGACATGACTCTATTACCTTACAGTACACAGTGTACAGTATATTTTACCTTGGACTGGCTTGCTGTGCCCTGACACTGATTTCAGCATAAACAGAGACAACTCTGGAAATACCTGTTTAAAACAGTTGACGGAACGGTAACATCTAAAATGTAATTGTTTTAAAGAAATAACTATCTAATGTACTGTTTGCTTCAGAAACACAACTACTGTATATTTTATATAAACAAGCTTCTGTAGCCATAGGGGCAGCCATTCAAGCATAGGATAAACAGTAGATAACAGATAAGCTCTGCCGAACCCTATTGTATACTACAGAGCTTATCTGTTATCTGCTGTGTATCCTGTGCCTTTTCTTCTTTAACAGCTTTGAATGGCTTTGAATGAAAGTAGAGTTTCTGAAGCAAACACCCTGTTTGTACCAGTGTAGGGCAACAATACATTATATTGCTATTCCTTCAAAACACTTTTTATTTTTTGGTGTTACTATTCCTTTAATAAAATCTGGAGCCCTATGCATATGACTAAACTGTGGCCTATGTGCTGTAATTTTGCAATATCTCACTAATTTCTGCAGGAATTGTAGCTGCTCATGTTCCCCACACAAGGTCAGACTGGGCCGGCAGGAGACCGGGAAAAAGCCTGGTGGGCCCCCAGCTCTTGTGGCTTATATGCACACCTTGCATTTCTAAAGTTCAGGGGGGGCTGCAGTAGCAGCCCTGGTGGGCCCCCTCATACCTTATCGTTACAAATATACAGTAATTGGTGCACAATATTTTATGTGTTTACATTTTTTTTCTATTTTACCCCAAGGTGCCCTTTGCACTACCCTAGGGCAGATGTAAAGCCTTGACTTCTGGGGGGCACTCTTGGCCCTCTTTAAGAGCATTAATCACTATACCGACAGTATACAATGGAGCTTTATTATTGTAAAAGGCAGAAAGTCCCATTTTCTGTATAAGAGGCAGCAAGAACACAAATTCTGTTTCTGATCACTTTCCCATAAATAGCTTAGGCCATTTCAGAAAAGTCTCCAAACCATCTAGTGCATTTGGTAAAGGCAGAAGACATTTTAATTAGTGCTGAAGTTTAATTATCCTTCTGTGCCCACAGCAGAGATTTTAGCATTTCTTTTTGTGCCATAACTGTTGAAGAGAAGTATTTTTAAACTGATCATTAATTTTATGAGCGCAGAAATGAGATGCAGAATTTATGGTGTTGTCATTGGCACAAGCTCAAGGCACCACTGACAATATTTCCGATTGTAATCGAATGACTGTGAACTAATGGGGCTATAAACATTCTTTCGAACATACATTTCATTTCAACGTCCGATTAGTGTGTAATGTTCTTAATTATAATGCTCATAAACTTCAATCACAGCATAGCTCTGCAAAATGCAAGAGACAGCTATGAGGGGCTTGGAGCTGATTTTCTGTTCATATTTACCTCCAAATACTATTATTCAAACAGGGGCTGCAATCAATTTGAAATGACACAAAAGAATGCAATCTAGGCAAACAAATCTGTCTATTTAGTCTTGCATTGTACTATGGTAATGGAGATGTGAAATATTCTTTGTTTAAAGGGAAAGTGTAAGCAGTAATTTGATGCCATAAATACTTTTTGTAAAAGACCAATTGGCTCTGTATTAAAGATAAATAATAATAATGTTTCTCAATAGACTTAGGTCAGGCAGATGATAGCTCACCTTTTTCACATTACAACTCTAGAAAATAAGTATCATTTACATTACACACTTCTCTGTATAGTTTATATATAATGGTCTTTAGACTTTATGAGATTTTTTTTTAAAAAATATATATATTTTAGTTTAATGTCTTGAGAGAGGAATTCCCAAAAAAAATTTAGATTAAAAAAATAGCAAAAACTAATTTCAATAATTAGTTTTTTTGTTATGTGTGTCTTTTCTATTTATTTTGTGCTATACTTTTGTTCAGTGGTTTAAATCCACTTCCCACTAGGTGCATTTGGAGGTAGTGGCATCACTCAAATTCTGTTAGCACCTGATATACTGAAAGACACCTCATTGTGCATGACAGGCCTCCGTCAAAGGCTCATAAATCAAGCACCTCCATCAATAGAGCAACAATGCAAGCCCGCATTTAACAACATTGTGATAACACCCAGTACAATGCAAAGGCACCAACCACATTAAGGGCCTCACAGGTTGGGAGGTGAAAATTAGGTTTTCTTGTACTTGTATTAAGTATTGCTTAAAAACATTTTAATAGGAAAGTTAAAATTTTTACATTTTTGTTTTAATGAACGTTGCTTTGACTGATCCTAAGAAATTATCATTGGCACAGATATTAGGCAAGGATTACTACTAGCTTATAATTAAATGGAAAGTAAACTAAATATATAAGTCATGCCACCCATAAAGGCCCCTTAAAATGCTATATCAATACAAAAATTGTACCCTTGAAAAATATGATGTGTTTTAAGTGTTCCCTTTCTTGGGACTATAGTAGCAAAAGCTGTCTCTTTCCTGTGCCTTTCCCAGCACTTTTGGTTTGGAGCATATCCAGTTGTATTACAGGTATGGGACTTGTTTTCCTGGACCTGGGGTTTTCCAGATAAGGAACCTTTTTTTAATTTGGAACTCCATACCTTAAGGGGCACATTTATCAAAGGTCGAATATCGAGGGTTAATTACCCCTCAAATTCGACCCTCGAAGTTAAATCCTTCGAATATCAAATTCGAAGGATTTAGCGCAAATACTTTGATCGATCAATTGAAGTAAAAATCGTGCGATCGAAAAATAAAATCCTCCGAATTGAACGATTCGAACGATTTTAACTGATCGATCAAAGGATTTTTCTTCGATCAAAAAAAGGTTAGAAAAGTGATGGGGAAGGTCCCCATAGGCTAACATTGTACCTCGGTAGGTTTAACCTGCCGAAGTATGTAGTCAAAGTATTTTTTAAAGAGACATTACTTCGACTATCGAATGGTCGAATGGTCGAATAGTCAAACAATTTTTACTTCTAATCGTTCGAATCAAAGTCGAAGTCGAAGGTCGTAGTAGCCTATTCGATGGTTGAAGTACCCAAAAAAATACTTCGAAATTCAAAGTTTTTTACATTCGAATCCTTCACTCGAGCTTAGTACATGTGCCCCTAAGTGTGCTAAAAGATCATTTAAACATTAATTAAACCCAAGAGGATTTTTGGTCTCCAATAAAGATAAACTATATCTTAGTTAGGATCAAGTATAAGGCACTGTTTTATTATAATGTGGAGTCTATGGAAGATGATGTAATGTAATTTGGAACTTAATCTATATTGGGTTTCCGGATAATGGATGCCATGCCTATACTAAGTCTACTTATGACCCATGGTTAATAGTCCATGCATCATTATTGAGCTTACAATGAAGAGAAGGTGGAAGTCCAAATAAGACAAAACTGATATGTCCTGGAAATAGAGCATCATCTTAGTCCATTATTAAGGTGGCCTTGAAACCCTGTATGTCAACAAAATTAATAATCATATCTTAATAATAATAATCATATCTTTATTAGCATCCAGTATGTGTGCATCCAAGCCCCCAAAAACCATGGGCGGCAAAAAAAACTTAAATGCATTAATACTTAGGGAGTTATTTATCAAAGGTCGAATTTTATGTGAATTATGTGAATTATGTGAATTTTTTTAACTCTAATAAAATCAAATGTACTCACTGGAATGGGAGGTTATTTATGAAAAAACTTGAACGTCTAAAATTCTATTGAATAGGAAAAACCCAAAAATTCGAATCAAATTTGAATCGAGTTTTCCAGAAAGGCTATTAATATCTTCAAATGGTTCAAAGGACCTCTGCCATTGACTTCTACACAAACTCGGCACGTTTTAGGTGGCGTATCAAATTAGAGCTGTTTCCAGGGTCGAAGTGTAATTAAATCTCACATTCAAATTAGAATTTGAGTTGGTGGTTTTAAATTCTAAATTGTGAGTTTTGACCAAAAAAAATTGAACATTTAATTTACCTTTCGACCCTTAGTAAATTTGCCCCTTATCATACGATTAAATATTAATACACCAGAGTTATTTTTCACACCACCTCATGGTTATTTCTCTCACCACCCTATGGTTTTTGGGGGGTTCAGAGATCATGTGAAAAACCAAACATGCCAAAAAATCAGATCACAATGATGGCAACTGCTGGCCATGGGGGCAAGGACTGCATCAGTGAGCCAATATGGTCCTTGTCAGACCAGATTTTGCAACCTGCCTGATCAATATCTTATCAATATTTGTTGACAGGCCATTCAGAGGGTCCCATACGGGGGCCAATAAACTGCTGACTTAGTCTGGAAGGATCAAATCACTGGCTTTTATTGACCTGTTAATTGCCACCTCTAGATTGGATCTGCTTTGTCTACTGATAGTATTAGTGCATGTGTTAGCACTGCAGCATACAAGGCATTTTGAATGGGAAGTGCCATAGTTTGCTCAGCCCCATGTGCCCTGGCACATTTATTGAGCAATAGCAGCTGGTGCCCACGTAACCCACCCTGTGTAGCATCAATGTGCTCAGGTAACAAACCCCCATATGCAATAAACAACAGAAATGTTGCCCAGGTGCAACAACCCATAGCAACTCATATGGTGTGACCAGTAAATGCTGCCTGCTTGGTATAGGTGATAAGACCTGTAGCAAATGTTGTTTATTTTGGAACATACCAAAGGAAACAAGCCTTTAAAACCCACAAGTGAAAATGTACAGCATATGACAAGAAAATGCTTTATTTAAATATTCTACCGAACCAGAGGTTCAGCAGCACAATAACATGATACACAATTTCAAAATTGTCTGCAGCAGCTCCCCATACTGACACCTTCTGGACATGCTCAGGGTGCTCTTGGCTGCTGTTGAGAAGCTAAGCTTAGAGGTCCAAAATCGTTCTAGCATTAACATAAAATAAGGTTACAGCTGTCATAGAAGCTTATGTTACAAGGCTAATTATTAATCAATTCTGATGCACAATGCACTGGTATCCATGTTACTGTGTAATGTGAGTCTTAATTAATTACTAATCAGAGCTATATGGGAAATTTCCATGTCCACTGTAACATGTCAATCAAGGAAAAGGTGATGATACTAGTGCATGGCCATTAAGGTATCTAACTAGATATCTAGTCAAGGGAATAACTGACCACACACATGCTAACATATTAGTACAGGCTGGTCAGAAATGAAAGGAAAATGAAATGAAAGTTATCCCCAATACACAAGAAAGGCATTTTCACACCCAGATTGATAGTATCGTCAGTCTCAAGGTAAATGGCAAATCTGTTGCATTTTGGGTTTGAATCGAGAGACATGCTGATGAATGCGTTTCAGTCCATGTTTCTTTTGGACAAACACAACTTGTACTTGCTTTAGAAATTGCAGACTAATTATAGTTACAGCAAGGCCTGCAGTTGGGCCACAGTGGCTATGATTTATGTTATTATGTTATTTTGTTATATTTTATTCAAAACACAGACCCAAATGCAGTAATGCTAGCAAATAATCCAGCTTTTACATTCTTTATACTGTTTCTGCTAGACATATCACAAAATAATTGTTTATTGATCCCTATGAGTAACACACAGGCACAATTTTGCACCTGTGTTGGTAAATGAGTTAAAATGTAGTATATGGGAACTTCATAACTGTCGATAGGAAAAGCAAGAGATGATGGGAGAAGATGTGAAAAATCTTTGTGAAAAATGTTTGCCAGATAAGGTGTGTAAAAGCTTGTCCCTCCCCGGGCTAAGTAATTAGTTTAATTGAGCCAACTGCAGGTAGAATGTGGAATAGGTTGGTGCTATGTAAATCAAGGATAATAATAATAATAGAACAAATTATTTATTTATCAGTATGGTTCTATGCCATGGGTTAGTGCCAGGTACAAATTTACCCAGTGTTGTTAAAGGGGACCCGTCACCCAAAAAAATTATTCAAAATCCTATTTTATCACATTAGTCAAGCAAAATGAACTTTAATTACACTATATAAATTATTTGAATCTTGCTTTCTTCAGTCTGGGATTTCAAAATTATAGCAAGCAGGCAGCAGCCATTTTGTGGACACTGTTATTAACACAAGCCTTGTATCATCTCAGAATCTTGTTTGTGAACCAGAATGGGTGAATGTACACCAGAATGGAAAGTGAAAGTAATTGTCTGCCCCGCCTCTATGCCACTGGCTTAGAGGAGTAGCAGACAATATTTGATTGACAGCTGAGATTTTTAAATGAGCTTACAACAGCTATGAATGCTTTAATAAAAAATAGAAATTGGATTTCATGTTTAATTTGAAAAGGACTTTTATTATACAGATTTTTGTGTCTGGGTGACAGGTCCACTTTAAATGAACCCCAATTTTTATGTACTGTATATCCATTGATGTCTTCCCATAAATGATGGTGAAAAATGACAGGATTAGGACTTTCCATAGGATACAGGAATCCCTGATCTACCCTAGCATGACCTCCCAGTTATGCCTTTTTTTCAGATAGCTATGCACTGAATCCGCTATTTTTAATTCGGCCTAATCCTGAATCCCAAACTCCAGGGGAGTGACTGGATTCCTGTCTAGGTGTGATCTTCTGCCTATAACAACCACCTTTGCCTTTGGGCCTGGCCCTCAGATACTTGGGTGCCGCCAGTAACGCCCACAGGGGCAGTCAAGGGTGCCAAATGCATAATCTGGTGAGGGAGCCAGTAAGGAAGGATCTGGATGTAGTCAGACAGGCCGGGTCAAAACCAGATAACAGGAGCAGAATCATGAGGCAAACTTAGAAACAAGCCTGGGTCAGAACCATGACGTTACACAGGAAACAGAAGCAAAGAGCAGGAGTCAAAGGAAGGGCAATCACAAGGTTCAGAGCACCTAAGACTAAGCACACTTGAAATCATTGCTGAACAAGGGGTTATATAGTCAGAATAATGACTAACTCAGAAAACCTGTGAGTAGATTAACAACAGGTGAAACAGGCATGCCTACTTGGAAATACAGGGATAGCAATAGTGGTGAACCAGGACCTTGGCTGTCTGCTCAGATAGAGTAGAGGCAATACTGACAACACCAGGTCACTGGTTCAATCCCAGGCAGGATGATACAATCCCTAACCAAATCCAAACCCTAATTCATATATGCAATTTAAGGTTAGGAAGGGTTAAAGAAAGCTGTAAGCATTTTGTAACTTCTGAATTTGTGTGAGAAAAACTCTCTGCCATTCAATTGATCCCCCATGAGGTCACTGCAGATGCCCTATCGTGGCTCAGTCAACTCACTCAGTACATTGTGTCATTCGCATGGCAGATATCCATTGCTGGAGCTTGGCAATGGCATCACAGTGTTTACCTAGAGACTAGTCAGCTTCATTAGAGAAATTCATACTGTAGAATTCACAAGCATGATCTTTTTCTAAGACCTGGGCAGATCTTAGTGTCTGACCATCCCATGGTATCTTTTGACCTGGAAGTAAAAGAAATCGAGATATAATTAAATATCACCCACTTACCTAGTATCGAGTAGAATTAAGTAAAAGGCAATTGGACATTAGAATTTTTCTTGAAAACATTTCCCCGATCATCTGAGTGGCTTCTTCAGTTCACTGAAGAAGCCACTTGGATGAGTGTTGAAACATTTTCAAGAAAAACTCTACTGGGCAAATTCACTAAAGAGCCAATTTTCACCAGCGAATGCTTCGCCAGGCATAAATTCACTACACTAATTCACTAAAATGTGAAGTTGCGTATCAGCAGCCGAACACTGATGAAGCGTTTAATTCTGCCTAGCGAAACTTCATTAGTAACTTACACTTAGGTCAATTTGAATAGGGCGGTTGCATATAGGTTGTATGGACATCTTCATTAGAGATGGAGATTAAAATTCTTGAAGTGGCTACTTATTACAAATGTCCAAGGAAGCAAAATAAAGACAAAAGTGAACCTCTAATGCCCTAGACATGAGCCCACACTAAAACAAATTGGCATGCCCCTCAAATTGGTTACAAAAAATTGTTAACACAAAAATCTTTTATAGTTAGGACTTTTAAAGGCAATTCTGCTTTAAAAAATGAAAAAACGCCAGCATGTTTTACAACTTTTCCGGCATACAGGATATGATGTCACTGACATAAGATTGAGGAGGATGTAGCTTCATCTTATCAGTTCGCCAGGTCTAAGCTGGTGAAGGAAACTCTGGCGAAAGAGATAACGTAAAATTCACACTTTAGTGAATTTGCAGAGTAACGACCGTTCGCCTGAGTGAAAATTTGCCTGCCGATAGGGCGCGAAACTGTGCTCGCAACAGTCTCTTTCACTAGTGAATTGTCATCTACGCCTGTTAGTAAATTGCTAATGTCCCTGCAGATGGGTTTTCTGGAGTATTTTTGCTAGTGACGCCCACTTTGCCCTTTAGTAAATCCGCATCCTAAATGTCGAGTTGACATAATTCTACTAGATACTGAATATCACGACCTGGATAAATGAGAATTTTCATAGACATCCACTTACCTGTAAACTTCCAATACAATTTTTACACAGCATAAATTATTTAAACAATTTAAAATTGACTTTTGTTTTTCAGATAAGTTAGATTCATAAATACACCATATAGTAAAAACTAAAAAGAATACGTATAATTATACTTATATTTGCCCATTTCCTCCTACAAAGACAACCTTATTGCACTATTAATGCTTTTTCAATTGTTAACCAGATGTTTCAGATTACGAACGAGATGACCAATTAAATATGCTATGTAAACACAAATGATCATGTGGCAATGTGGAAAAATTGCCATAATGAAATTTAAGGAGCTAGACAACAAGTGCAGCTGCATCCAGTTGCTGCAGCAGTTAAATCAATAGCATGTCTAGCGTTTGGAGCTGTCAGTGCATGTTTCATACACTTTACATATGTTTCCCCTAGAAGATATCTGAAGGCTTTGTAAAGATTTTTTTATGAGTAAATACATTTTTGGAATGAATGGGAACATTATGTCCCTTTTAAGGAACAATAAAAGAGGAATATGTGAAATAATCAAGAAGTAGTGACTGCTGATTGGGGTGAATGGGAGAAAGACAACACCCCCCCCCCCAATGCAATGGCTAAGCTTTTATTCCTGGACTATGTCATGATATGTGTCATGTGGTATGAGATGCAAAAGGCAAGTTCAAGATTCTTGACAAGCCCTAGGCATGTGTTTTAATACTTTGCCACAATGCTCTGATCAGTAATTCTCTAAACTATAGAAAGGCACAATCTTGTTAGATAACCAGACTGAAGATCAGCATGTTTGAAAATCCCTAGGTATGTTTATTTGAATTTCGTCATACCCTACAGTATGAAATCTGAATTTGCCAGATAGATTGATGGGCTATTGTGAGCAGGTGACCAATCTTTTGTCCTGAGAGGATGGGCCCTGAAAAGATTTGTTGCTTTCTGTGTCCAAAAGAATAACATGTAATAACACTGCTTGGAGGGGTCTAAGAAACTTAAGGGCTATTTTTTTTACAGAAAAGAGGTTAACCATTTCCTGGACGAAAGAAAGGTTCCATATTGTGTCGGACCACATAAAGAAAAAAGTTACAAAAACGAACTTTTACCCTTATTTAAAAAGTCACTAACCATACTGGCAGATGAAACAACAGAATATTATTGTTATTGCATTCTTTTATACAAATAGTGGAACCATTTGTCATGCATTTATTTTGCCTTTTTTTCAGCAGAGACCGACGATCAAGAGGAGAATGATGGGTTTTCCCTTCCTCCTGATGCTGTGTCGATTGCCTCTGATCGTGATAAAGATGAAGAGCTGCCATATGACGGTAAGTTTGTGTTTATGTGCCATTATATTGCTCTCTCAAATCGGTGCATTGGGATTGGTGGGAAAGCTATGATGGAGATAGGACAAAAATAAAGGGCATCAAATGACATTCAGCTCATTTTTGTACTTCCAGCTGAATCTTACAGGAACCAAAGAGCTCTCTCTAGTGGTTCCTACACAGTATAGAAATATTTATTTTGCATCTTATTCCAGGCTGCATTGTCTGCACCTTCTAAACTTTCTATCAGTCAATCTACAATTAAAAGTCTAGTACATTATAACAAACATAGTCTGACTGTTTTTGCAATAAATATATAAAAAAATAATGATACTTCAATCGAAGGTCTATTCTTAGGGCACGTAATAAAAAATGCAGTATGCAATGATAATGAAACATTAGTTGTCACTAAAATGGCAATGGCTCAACACTGATGTCTGTTAGAAGCTGTTCATTCATGGCAGAGAAGTAATTTATGATCTAGTAGGGATTATTTAATAGACATGTACAAGAATGGGATCCATTATCTGTAAACTCTTTATACAAAAAGCTTTGAATTACGGGCCCTCTCCCATAGAGTCCATTTTAATAAAATAATTGAAATTTATAAAAATGATTTCCCTTTCCTTATAACTGTAATAATAAAACAGTACATTGTACTTGATCCCAACTAAGATTAAATTAATCCTTATTGGATGCAAAACTCCTTATTGTATAACCAATGTTAAAAATGATAAGATATGGAGATCCAAATTACAGAAAGACCTCTTATCTGGAAAACCCTAACTCCCAAGCATCTGCATAACAGGTCCCATACCTGTATATAAAATGGCTATGTACATATATTTAATATACAAATGCATTTTCTCTGTTAGAAAAATCATATTTTGTATATTTACCTTTCCATTATCCTCGCTCACCCACTAACCCACCATTTAATCATAAGGACTTTCCTTTTTCATTTTGTTTTACTTTTCTTTTATTTAAAAACTGTATAAAAATTGTCATTCACATCATTAGAGACCTGATTTATTTCAAAATGATGCATATACGCCCTATCCAAAATATTCAATAAGTCGTTTTTCCTCTTGCTTTATTTAAATACTGTAGAAGAAATGGGCCAGCAAGTTAAATAGCACTACCCACTTGCATGCAGCAGAAAACCTGAGTAATAACTCTACTGAATACACTCAGTGGCACATGCCAAATATTTGTGGAATAGTTTTATGGACACAAAACAGAAAGGTGATATTTTCCCAAGTAGCAATAATTTATCATTTATATGAGGAACCATTTAGGTTAATTTTGCAAATTATATTTGTAGGGTTTTTGTATGTGTGTTACTATTATTTAATTACATTCATTGACTGAAAGCATTAGTAAGTTGGTTATAAAGTTATCAATGACTAATGCTTTCTGACACAATATGATGATCAAGCAGTGCCTCTCTGTCTCTGAGTACAATTGCAAAACTAAAATATGTTTCCTGCAACATAGCACTCAAGGTTTTATGTTATCTAGATCATTCCCGTTGGATTCATAAATTGCCTTTATGGGGTATAAAATTATGCCTATTGCAGAAGAAGGATAAGTGAGATGCATACAGGCATAATAAATTTTCTAGGCAATGATAAAGGAAAACATATTTTATCAACCTTAAAAACTTTACCATGGCATTTAGGAGCAATTTGTATATTCAAACATGTTATTCTGTAATATGATGTGATGTGTCTCCTTAAACGAAACAGTTTTATTTTTTTTCCACGTATAAATTTTCGCTTGCGGCAGCTTTAAAGACACTGATTATAGCTGACTAACAAAAGAAATCATTTATAGTTGCAGAACCTAATAAAACAATATGAGCAAAAATAAAGGTTGACACCACAAAACCAGAAATCCAAAACAGTATACCATGCATACAATGGATGGATGATTCTATTTTCTAGTTTTGGTTTTAATAGACGCCATTTCTTAAAAGTTTCCATATAATTTTAGGGCGGAACTCAGAACACTGTCATGTGACCTTATCTGAAGCTATTTTAATGCTACAATGAATAATTAAAAAAACACACCAATCTATTAGAAATTGTATTAGAAAAAATATGTTCAATATTTGAACGGGGAAGTTGTTGTATTGTGCAACCAGCGTGTTTATCCCCCATTACCTACTGTGAAATCTAAGTAAAGCGGAGAGAATTTTAACAATGAGAGAAACTACATTAGTACAGGTCATGCTAAGGTCTGTGACTAAGGGTTGTTGTGAAATCATCCGCAGCATTTACAAAAGTATATATAAAATATCTATAAAATATTTATCTATCTTTTTCTAATAATGCTAATATGCTTGGAAGGTTCCAAAGTGTGTATGCTTTTATATGCATTCTGGGTTTCTCTTTCCGTTTAATATTTCTCCTCCACAGTTCCTCTGGTTCAAAAGTTCATTCTGTTCCCTGTAGACAACCTAATTTTCCAGTTATTCCCTTAAGCCATATGTGTTTTGGTTTCTTTATGGTTTATTAGGTACTGTAGGAAAGTAGAATAAGTTATATCTTCTAATGAAATTCAAGTGCACTTCAGCTTTGTGATGCCCCAACTTGATTGCTGGCAGCAATTAAATCACAGCCCAGCAGTGAATCGAATGAATTTACATGGATGAGGACCTCGAAAGCCAGATACAGTGGCTGTGACATACAAACAACATAAATGTAAAAAATAAAACCAGGTCCTTTTTCTAATAGTGCTTTATTGCTCTTTAGCCTAGCCTGATTGATGGCAAGATCACCGGGATCGTGCTTGCTATCAGGCAGAGTTCATGTGCAGGTTATTCTGAGCTGATAAAGGTTTAGCATTTGGATTCTTACATTGGACCTTGATGCAGGAGATTAATGGAATTTCAATGAGGGTCTGGAGTGGTCACCGATTTGTCAGAAAAACTGATGGAGATTCTATAGTCATGTCTTTTCATTAATACCAGTTGCTTGAAAGGTGTACTACTCCTCCAAACAAAAGAGGTGAGAAAATTGATTTTCAAGTAAGGTTTCCCATTTTTTTATATTTATTGATGTACAGAATAAATGACATACAAGGGACAATTTTCAATAGTAACAGTAGTATTACAATGTTTGCGTTCTTGTGCAGAAGCTACATTAATAACTGGGAGTGAATAATGGAAAGTGGCAGTACAAGCACTGACAGACATAAACCAATTATATGTACATTTACATTTTAGCTAACAGAGGGATCTGTTCTTTATTGTACTCCACTGTATAATCTATGCAGCCAAAATAGGAATAATAAATATAGTAAGCCTTATCTGGCGTACATTCAAGTGTTCAGCCCATTAAATGCGGTGTGTGGGTAATTTCACTATTTTGGTGTATAAAATGCCAAGAAAATTCAGTTAAGAAACCTGCAGTTCTAGTTCCTAGTTATCCTGCCCATAAGTGAGAATTAAATATGGGCAAACTGACAAGATTGTGGATTATCTGAAGCCTTTGGAAGGTGGGTCCAACTCTGTAGTCTTTTCATTTCATATTTGTACTGAAGATCGATTTTCTTGTGTATTGCACCCTGGGTATAACAATAAAGGTATGTTACTATGGGTCCAGGGGTAAAGGGTCCTATAGGGGTACTGACGAATGCTCCATTTCAGTATTTGTGTAACATTATGTTACAAATGTTCTCCTTTGCAGGCATACAATAAATAGACTTTTGTTTCAGAATAATCTAATAGTTTAGGTTTTGAATACACATACAGCTTGCCTAATGAAAGATGAGTGTTAAGCCCCCTCCACCTTTATGAAAATCCAATAGGAGGCTTCCCTAGGGACTTTTAGCCCAAGGGACTGATTTGGACAGAATTTTTAAGTGATAAACATTACATGCAGCATACAAATACATACAAGGAACACACTGTTCTGAAAAATGTAAAACATTCTTTTGGAAGCAACATTTATCAAGCTTGTTTTTAGATTGAGAAATAAAAAAAAAAAACAACTGTAATGGATTAACAGCAAAAAAATAACATATTGCTGCACTGCTTGAAAGCATCCATATTAGTTCAGTGCGACTGTCTTGTTTCATGTTAATGCCATGGGAATCATATTATTGCACCATATCAATAAGGTTAATAGCAGCCTTTCTGTCAATAGTAATAAGATTGCCGTGTAAGATGCATGGTATAGTAACAAAATCCTTGATCAGTTGGGAAGTTCAATTTTTAATGAAACAAATGTGCTTTCTACCTGACATTGGTTATTTCTTGCCCATTTCAGTGGTTTTAATTACTGATGTATTTGCTTGTGGTGAATAGTAAAACCCACAGGGGACGGGACTGCACAAGTAGCAATAGCAAATAGGAAATGCACTACGTTGTACATCGTTAAATCTAGCAATGGGGACAAAGGGAATGTGAATTTATGTGCTATAATGAACCAATAATAAAAGTATGAAATGTAGTGTTCCATGTTTCTAGTATTCCAGATATTACACTAAGGGGGTTATTTACTAAACTCGGAATGCAAAAATCCCAAAAAATTCGATTTTTTTTCTATAAAATCGGACTTTTAAAAAATTCGAATTTTTCGAATTTATTAAACCCCCGAGGATGGAAAAGTCTGAATTAGAAAATCCGGCATCTCAGACCTGTCAAGGTTGCATATAAGTCAATGGGAGAAGTCTCAATGATTTTTTGATGTGCGCTGGGTTTTGTGCAATATCCCAAAGTTTTCAGGCAAAAAAGCATAAGAAATCGGGTAAAAATTGTGAGAATCAGATTTTTTCCCTCAAAGCAAATTTTCAGGAAAATGTAATAAATAACGTAAAAAACCCAAGTGGATTTGATCGGAGTTTGTTGCAGAAGATGTTGAGATAAAATGGGATTTTGATAAATAACCCCCTAAGTGCGGCTTTACAGGTCAGACTGGTGAATATTCTTGTCGGAAGTCTGGGCAATGATGAACTTTAGCAATCCATTGCTCGTGGGTGCTGGCCCTGGCCCTAGATAAGGGATCTTTTAAGGGACCCTGAAAGGAGGGAGGAAATAGATGGGAGAAAAAGTTGTAAAGACTAAAGTTTTGTGGCGGGGGTGGAGGGCTGGGATTTATAATGAGTGCTATGGACTGAGAAAAAAACTATTGTTCAGAAGTTCAGAAGGGACATTTATTCTACTTTAAAATCACCTAAAGCAGACAGAGCTACTGCATAAGTAATGGCACACAGTTCTACTACTACTAGTTCTACTACTACTACTAAGAATGGCACACAGTTCTCTCACCAGCTGCTTCTCAGCTCTGCTTCAGGATTTTTACTTTTTATATTTTTGTATCTGTAGTCACTAATGCTCAAATAAACGCTGAACAAAGGATCATTACTTCGTAAAACAACATGTAACATTATAAAGTTTTCTGTTCAAAACACAAAGGAAATCTTTTACATAGATTATTCATCATTCACATAAGTCCCTGCCCCAATGAGCTTACAGTCTTAGGTCACTATTACATTCATTCAACCCACTAGGGTCAATTTTACACAGGGAGAATATATAAATTCCTTGAAGACAGTTCCAAGCTTAGAATCAAAGCTGCTGTGTTCCTAAGAAAGCTTGGTGAATACTATGGAAAATGCATTGAGCTTTCAATGTACACCGCTGAACTTACATTAACTTTTCTGTGCGTAGACTCTTTGGCAGAAAATATTTCTTAATGACACAACTGCACTATATATTTCTTTTTTGTGTTCCTTATACTGATACTGAGTAGTTGATGGAAGAAGGATTGTAAGAAGTCTATATACTTTTATTTGGCTATGTATTATTTGGTGAGTAGTTCACCAGATGTAGGTTCTGCGTTATCCTCTTGACATTACCTTTATGCATATTAATGTGTGGTTGTGAAATTACACTGATGGTTTGTTGTTGTTTGCATGTTTAAGTGTGACACTGAATGCATAGACTTCCTTATAGCAATATGGGGATATCATGGGGATATATGCCCACCAAGGGGATATGATTGAAAGGAGATGCAATCAAGTTTTCTCTACACATTATTTTTCTGAATCTAGCCCTATTAAATTAATTAATTAACTGATTAACTTTTTCTTTTTACACACCCAGAACTACAGTTTTACTTATACAGATACAGCGTAAATCCAGGCTTTTAGACAGACTATTTCAGTTGTGTTTGATATCCTCAATGCAAGATATTAGAACATGTTTTCTCAGGGATAGGAATGGAGAGGAACCAAACCAAAGAGCAAGAAAGATTAGGCCAAGATTAGCCCATCCAATTCCACTAAAGGATCCTGTTTCAGTTTAGGATTTATTATGTAGCTGACTCTTCTCTAATTTACAATCCACTGTGAGCCATTTTTTAGCATCTGTGTTGAATTTACTTTGCACCATATTAAAGAAACATGGTCACATATTTCTTTCTAATTTACCTCATAAAAACTTAACAAAATATCTTTTCTTTTTTTTGTTTCTTTGTTTAATTGTATGAATGTTATTTTGGTTAACTCAATGAGTATACCTGCAATGATTTAAACTATTATATACCAATATAATGTTTGTATTGTTGAAAACTGATAAAAATTGTCAGTGCAAAAAAAAAAACTGGAAAAAACTTTTGTTGTATTGTCACTTGTGTTGCATTTTCTCACTTATATGGTAAATGGTGAGATGAGCTGTAGACAAAATGTTGATGTTTAAAACAGAGGCATTTTTAAGCAAAGCATCTTCTAAAATCACAATGCACCTATAGTTTTCTATAATAGATATTGTGAGCAACAGAAACTGATGCTCTCTAATTATAGGTGACTGCCCATGGGTCTCTTCCCTCGTATTTCTATAGTATATATCTATTTACAGACATGGTCAAATTTTGCTGATCCATTCAATCAGCCAGAGTCAAAGCAAAAACCAGGTTAGTAAGACCATAATTCATTTATGGATAAGGCTATATAAAAAAGCAGTTCAGATTCTTAACCCCCAATGAATCCAATTTACCACATACAGTAAGTTTGTCTATCTGGCTCCTCCTATTTATCCATTCTCGTTTGATCAGCCTTCTAGCTTATTTGGAAAAAGGACTCCCAGTATTGTAGTTTACTGACAGCTAGGTGACTACTGTTTGCTTTCACACATACACAAGCATCTCCATATTAGAGAATGGTTACAACTCCTAGAAAATCTATGAAAATAATGAGACACTGGCATATAACATAGTGATTTTATAAGGTGAATTTATAATTGCTCAACTGCTGAATTTCTAAATCAGAGCAGTCTCCTGTGTCCTGTGGTCTTCTTAACTGTGACCCCTACAAAAGAGGAAATTCTCAGAACCCATACATAATCCTGTCACAATCACAGTGAAATGAAATGCACTGCACAGCACCATGTTTCATCTGGGCCGCAATGAAAAAGAGGAAAAAAATGGAGAATGTATTGCGCACATGTATATATCCTTTGTGTAATGGGATTCAGGTTACAAAGCTTTATAAATGTAACGAATGTACTGTATGAGTATGAAGACACAGTGCAAATCAATCACTGATACCCAATAGAAATGTTTAAATCTCAAAATTGTATGATGCTTTGTTTTTAGTCTGTGCTTTGGTGATTTTTGATTCATGATATACATTAAATGTTCAAATCCATGCCCCCTTTTCTCTGGAACCCTAATGACCCTGTAAGGTCAATGATATTGACTCAAAAACTGCAAATGGCAACATAGACATAAACGACTAAAGCCCACATATTTATAAAACCATTTATACATCTCTCTCTCTCTCTCTCTCTCTCTCTCTCTCTCTCTCTCTCTCACGCTCTCTCTCTCTCTCTCTCTCTCCCCCCTCCCTCTCTCTCTCTTTCTCTCGATATATACATACAGTATATATATATATATATATATATATATATATATATATATATATATATATAAAGCTTAGACTTCTTACACATCAAAACCATTCAGTTTTTAAACACTAGTAGGGATGTAGCGAACGTCGGAAAAAAAGTTCGCGAACATATTCGCGAACTTGCGCAAAAATGCGAGCGGTTCGCGAACGGTTCGCGAACCCCATAGACTTCAATGGGAAGGCGAACTTTAACATCTAGAAAAGACATTTCTGGCCAGAAAAATGATTTTAAAGTTGTTTAAAGGGTGCAACGACCTGGACAGTGGCATGCCAGAGGGGGATCAAGGGCAAAAATGTATCTGAAAAATCTGCCTGTGTGTGCTTGGAAGAGATAGTGTAGGGGGAGAGCTGTTAGTGATTTCAGGGACAGATGATAGTAAGTTTGCTGGCTAGTAATCTGCTTGATACTGCTCTGTATTGGAGGGACAGAAGTCTGCAGGGATTTGAGGGACATTTTAGCTTAGGTAGCTTTGCTGGCTAGTAATCTACTGTTCTCTTTAAACAACTGCCATACGTTGACCTTGTAGGCATTGTTTGCCCAGTTTTTTTGGACGCAGCCACTGAAGCACAGTTGCCAGAAAAAATATGCCATATAAATGCTGAAAATAGTAATTTTTCGCCATACGTTGACCTTGTAGACATTGTTTGCCCAGTTTTTTTGGTTGCAGCCACTGAAGCACAGTTGCCAGAAAAAATATGCCATATAAATGCTGAAAATAGTCATTTTTTGCCATACGTTGACCTTGTAGGCATTGTTTGCCCAGTTTTTTTGGTCGCAGCCACTGAAGCACAGTTGCCAGAAAAAATATGCCATATAAATGCTGAAAATAGTAATTTTTTGCCATATACGTTGAGTCAACGTATGGCAAAAAATGACTATTTTCAGCATTTATATGGCATATTTTTTCTGGCCTCTGTGCTTCAGTGGCTGCGGCCAAAAAAACTGGGCAAACAATGCCTACAAGGTCAACGTATACACTACTACAGCGGTGGATACGGATTACGTAAAATATATGAATGCTGCTTGAAAAAAGTCACTCCGGTGTTTTTTCTGGAGACGGTAATATTATGGATATTTAGACAGAATGTGAACAAGGTCACACAGCTAGATGGCGGGTTGAAGAAAACAGTGTGCAAATAATGCCTACAAGGTCAACGTATACACTACTACAGCGGTGGATACGGATTACGTAAAATATATTATGGCTGCTTGAAAAAAGTCACTCCGGTGTTTTTTCTGGAGACGGTAATATTATGGATATTTAGACAGAATGTGAACAAGGTCACACAGCTAGATGGCGGGTTGAAGAAAACAGTGTGCAAATAATGCCTACAGGGCAAATAATGCCTAAAAGGTCAACTTATACACTACTACAGCGGTAGTAAAATAAAAAAAAGTAAAATAAAAAAAAAATGAATATTAAAAAAAAAAATTAAAGTTGGTGCTGCTGAACTACTAGGAGCAGCAGATTAGCACACCAGTCCCACTCCCCAACACTGCTAGACTAATAGCACTGGGCTCTTATAGTAGTAGTAGTAGTAGTAGTAAAACAACAAAAAAATAAATAAAAGCAGTCCTTACAAGGACTACTGTTATTGCAGCAGTCAGCAGATGAGATCAGAAGCAGGACAGCTGCCCACTGCAGCTACATACAGAGCACTGCAGTAGAAGGTAGATTACTAGCCAGCAAAGCTACCTAAGCTTAAATGTCCCTCAAACCCCTGCAGACTTCTGTCCCTCCAATAACAGAGCAGTATCAAAACGATTACTAGCCAGCAAACTTTCAACTGTCCCTGAAATCACTAACAGGCAGCAGCTCTCTCCCTACACTATCTCTTCAGCACACACAGGCAGAGTGAAAAAACGCTGCAGGGCTTCGGTTTTTATAGGGAAGGGGAGTGGTCCAGGGGAGAGCTTCCTGATTGGCTGCCATGTACCTGCTGGTCTGGGGTGAGAGGGCAAAAAAAAGCGCCAACAATGGCGAACCCAAAATGGCGAACGTCGCGCGACGTTCGCGAACTTCCGGCGAGCGCGAACACCCGATGTTCGCGCGAACAAGTTCGCCGGCGAACAGTTCGCGACATCTCTAAACACTAGTACAATGTAACATACTAATGAATGAACAAGGTATATCACTACAGAACATTTCACTTTCATGAGAAAGGTTTGCCCCGGCTGTACATACAGGAAGCATAAGTAATGGGTTTAAATTCTAAATGCAAACAAGTTTTAAAATTTAAAATACACAATCAGGTATACTTTTGGCCTACATACAAAATTTCCCCCCCCCCCCAAATTTTTAATGTCATTCACCCCACTACAAAATGTTGCAACCACTGCTGGGCACAAGCAATGCACCAATACAGTTGGATCTGTGTCCCAATGGGCACAGTGGGGGATGACCATGGGTACACCCAACCCCAATTTGTTTGTAATTCAGCTGCCTCATAAAATGAATATCTTTTGGGCATGACATGCAAAGAGAGCCCAAAGACAGGTATAAAGTATAAATTAACATTTTGCCTATAGCAATTCACACTAAAAAAAAAGGCAGTGTTGACACTAGAGGCTACAATGGTAAGGTACATGTAACTTTCTGTATGGTGTTTTTATGGGTACGATTGACCATTTACATGTAAGTCTGTGTTCATGCTTGGTAAAGGTGGCCCTTAATAGTGATTCTATTATAAAAAAAAATGATGGGCGCTTCCACCGAAGAATTGCATATTTGAATGAAGGATATTTGAAAAGTAAACGAATGCAAATCCATTGTGTGATTTGTGCAGTGATGCTGCTAAATACTATTTAGTGCTGCTGCTTTGGCAAGGAACGTTATGAGTCAAAGTTTATACTCATAGGGGATGGGTGGAGCCGTTGGATGAACTCACTAATAAAGGACTCTCTGTCTGGAGGGAGACTGAATCCTTAGGTGAAATATATCCTTATATATCATGGTATATTTACATATCTGTAGACATATAAATTCATATATGTTACCTTCAATAAATCAACCAAAAATATATTTAGGTGATCAACACCTCCCATAAATCAGCAACGCAGCTCTCTCTTAAAACTTGATTTTATTTCTCCATTTAAAGCCACCACACCTGACTCATTTTGTGCGCAGCCGCACTTAATCATTCCCCAGCACCCAAATATAGCTCATATATATTAATAACTGACTGCTATTAATAATCAGCATGCTTTAAAATGGCAGAGAAGCTTAATATGGTTACAAATTGTGCCTCCCACTATTTAAAGGTGTTCAGCCTTTTATTTGGCTCATAGAAAATGTAAGAACCTTATGCTCCTGCCTTGGAAAAAGTTTCACGTGACATCAAATCATTCTGCCGTGCTCTGGACTATCCATTTGTCACCCGGCTGTATTTATTGTTGACATATTGAGGTCCAAACATATGAGGTTTCAGAGATTGCACTTCAGTTTGGGCAGCTGTAATTTAGAAAGCTAACAAAACAGCAGCTAGCTTTAATTACCCGGCGTCAGTGGCGATTAGAATTTGTGCATTTAGCCTATCGCCAAATGCCCGTGATTGTTTTGCTGGTGTTTTCTCAGCTCGAAGATTTAGCAGGAGATGCTTCTCCATTTTTCTTCTGACTCAGAGGGAGTTCAGTGACCTTTTTGTGGCAAATTATGTAGAAAGAAAATATTTATATTCATTTAAAATAACCTCAGTGAAGAAATAGTCTCATTACCCTGTTTGATCAATTTCCCCGAGCTGTAGCTGCAGCATGCTGCCGTTTCCATTGGTTGATGGAATACACTGAGAAGTAGCTAATGGTGATGGGGCTCATCAGGATTGAGTTCAGCCAGCGGTCAGCAACAAATAATGCAGGACTGTTTCTAAGTTTGCGGCTGGTGGAATTTGCTTCATGCCCCAAGCCAACAGCATCACTGAATATTTGGCTATTCGATTAGAACTGAGGCATACTCGCTTCTTAGCAACTGCATTTGCACAACACATAGATTCCGACCGCTTCCAAAAGTTTCCCTTTTGTGCAACAGAATAATTACCATTGTCCGTCCACAGACAAAGAAGTGTGGCAAAATCCTGCCCATCTATTTTTTTAGGCTCCTGCTTCCATCAATTAATTTTCGTATTTGGTTTCACAATAAAACTGAAAGAAAATCACTAGAAACACTCAAAACTTAAATAGTCATTATCTTTGTTTTCACTTTGATTTTTTGTGTATCTTTTACATGAATTACTTTAAGCATGCATTAAATATTTTGTATGAGTCGTGAATAAAAGCATACAGTTAGAAAAATAGAGCGTACATTCAGCTCAGGATAAAATGCTTGGAAAATTAAGATGTAAATATGAAGTGTGAATGGGATTTATAACAAAGCATTTCCCACAGGAAATGAGTCTGGAAAAGGAAAACCTGTCTCTTTTATTGAAGATAAAGGTATTTACAGCCCTTGTAGCAAAGGAGAGAGGCCACGATAGCTCGGTTTTATGGTATATCAAAGCCATGGCTGGAAAAAGCAAGGTTTATTTTATTGCTTTATGGCTTCATGCTGAATTAGCACAGTGGTAATGGGAAGTTCAGACACAGACATCCAAGGATGATATGGAGGCAGTTGTCTCTCAGTATCGCATCCCATTTTCATTATTTATGAGGTATTAAGCCTAAGTTCTCATTTGCCTACATGTTAATTGAAATAGAAGGACATGAGATCTCTAAACAGGTTTTCTCCTAAAATCCCATTTGAAATGAAGGGCTATATGTCTTTATCCAAAATGCTTTTTAAGAATATTCATGTTACCAGGGCTATTCTTAGTGTGCTTTGTGCAAGCTTATTAGATGTGCAGGCCATATGGTACATGTTTTACAGGAGCGGAGAGGAAAGGATGTTACAGATTATAGTAAGCAGCAGGCTTGTACTCCTGTATAAAGCAAACGCCTTTATTATTTGTGCACTATTGTCTAAGCAAAATCACACAGTACATCATTTTAACAAAGAAACCATGGGTTGTGCATGTACATACCACATTTATACATTTTGCTACATGTAGGACAATGATTAGTGTTCAAAGGCTCCTGTGCCTTGCGTTCAATAGTAATCATCAGATCTCATTGACATTGCCAAAATTAGACTATGATTTACTATAGTGGTGTCACCCACCATATATTTTTATTGCTCCTATCTTCTTCTAACATTTTTTTTTCTGTTAGACTACATTATGTCTGCTTGTGTGAGACCGATGTGCATAATGGGCACTAGGGTCTACCACAATGTTTTTATAATTATTTTCTGCTAAATAGGAAAGGATAATCAGGATTGTATATATTAATGTGACAGGTAAGCATCCTCCTTTAATACTATGCCTGTCTGATATGCCAATAAATTAAAAGGCAGGTTTGTCCAAATGTACCCTTTGATAAGTATTATTATTATTTTTTAATTATACAAGTATAGGATCCATTATTTGAAAACCCGTTATCCAGAAAGCTCTGAATTACGGGAAGGCCATCTCCCATAGACACTATTTTAATCGAATAATTTACATTTTTAAAAAATATTTCCTTTTTCTCCATAATAATAGAACAGTACTTTGTACTCGATCCTAACAAAGATATAATTTATCCTTATTGGAAGCAAAACAGTTCCATTGGGTTTATTTATTGTTTAGATTATTTTTAGCAGACTTAAAGAAATAGAAACACCAGAAAATTAAAGTAATGAATATATAATATACTGTTAGCTTCCAATGGTTAAAGCTGTGTGTTTGCTTCAGAAAGACTACTATATTATATAAATAAACTGCTGAGTGGCCATGGGAGCAGCCATTCAAGCTGTAAAAAAGGAGAAAAGGCACAGGTTACTTAGCAAATAACATATAAACCCTGTAGAATATAATGGTGTTTTATCTGTTATCTACTTTGTGACCTGTGCTTTTTTTCTTTTATTCTAACTTGAATGGCTGCCCTCATTGCTACACGGCAGCTTATTTACATAGACTATAGTTGTGTTTCTAAAGCAAACACCCCGATTTTACCAGTGCAGGGCAACAGTACATTATATTTTAATTACGTAGATACAATTTCAGCTTTTGATGTTGCTGTTCCTTTAAGGTATGGAGAGCCAAATTATGGAAAGTTACCTTTTCCAGAAAACCCTAGGTCCAGAGCATTCTGGATAACAAGTCCTATACCAGCATTCTGGATAACAAGTCCTATACCTGTACAGCACTATCATAACAATTTACAGAGATTATATATTTACTATATATAGATGAACAGTTGCGGTGTATTAGTAAGTTATTTGTATGTAAAGTCAGGGCAAGTCATTGGGGGTCGGACTATTACATAATTAAAATACTATGCATGACTTCATGAATTCATAAACTTATTTGCATAGTTGTCTAAAACATGGGGGTTATGTAATAAAATCATTTATGAAAAATGAGCAAATTTGCATCCAGGGAGGAACCAGTGACAAGTAGCAATGTTTAGCCAGTTGTTGAAAGAGTATAAAGCAAAATCTTTATTGGTCACCTTGAGATACTGCCCAACTGCAAATTTACCCAATGACCACCTGTGCTTTTTATTACATATGGGGGTGAAATATCTCTATTTCTCAGTAATTAGTGTAATATGCAGTAATTCCATTACTATGAAAATGGCTGAAACCTGAAAAGTCATATATTTAAATGATTTTTGAACTTGTTGTGTTTAGGAAGTGCAAAGAGGTGAGACTTCTCAAGCTCTCTAAACTTCACCTTCAAATTGTAGCCTGCCCAAAAGTGTCCACGATGCTGAGAGTTTCAGTTCAATTGTACCTGGACAAGTGTAGGTTGGGTATTAAATAGATGGTATACTGTAAATAATTGGTCCACACTCAGGGGCATATTTAATATGCTGTGTAAAAAACGTCACACATCACCATGCTTCACCGTGTAAAAAATAGCGTAAAATGTGTACTTGTGACTTCCGCCAGAAGCAATGTAAAATACTGGCGTCAAATCTGACATTCGCATGACGTTAAATTAAACATACCTTCACCATTTATTTTATACCACTTTTTTCATTGTTTTTTCATCGAATTTCATTTTACACAGGATAAAAAAAATATGCCCCTCGGTGTACCTTGGTCTATACCTTCCCAACAAAGTGAGTTAATCATAAACTCATAAACATCAATGTCTGTGCACAATGGCATCTTAAACTTTTTAGTGTAACACAAAATTTTCACATTATAGGGTTTGGACCTTATAAATCAATCATGTAATACTAAGAAAGCCACCTGAACTGGCTCCTGGATATTTTCTAATATAAGAACAACCCTACTCTAACTATAAATCACTGTAACCAAAACCGAAAAATCCTAAATCTCATAAAACAGGGTTTTATTTTGATAACAAAGACATCATTTTAATGATGTGGAATTATAATCTATTCTAAAGCATAACCCTTTTATTAAGATATTGTTAAATGTTTCATAATTTTATTATAGTTCTTATTGTGACTTAAATGGAATGCAGTGCAACTATGTAATTATTTACTACTTTAAATTAAAGGTGCCGTTTTAGGACTGCATTTGACTATACTAGAGACACAAGGATTAAAATTACTTTCAAAAATAATTGAATTCATTTAGGTTGTCAAAAGTGTGATCCTTTTTTAGGATGTAGGTTGCTGACCCATAAATGAAGTGCTGAATTATACACTATACACTTAGGGGCCAATTCATTAACTTCGAGTGAAGGAATAGAAGAAAAAAAACTTCGAATTTCGAAGTGTTTTTTTTGGCTACTTCGAACATCGAATGGGCTACTTCGACCTTCGACTACGACTTCGAATCGAAGGATTCATACTAAAAATCGTTCGACTATTCGACCATTCGATAGTCGAAGTAGTGTCTCTTTAAGAAAAAACTTCAACCCCCTAGTTCGTCACCTGAAAGCTACCGAACCCAATGAAGGTCCCCATAGGCTTGGCTAAATTTTTTTGGTCGAAGGATAATCCTTCGATCGTTGGATTAAAATCTTTCGAATCGTTCGATTCGAAGGATTTAATCGTTGATCGAACGATTATTCCTTCGATCGAAGTATTTGCGCAAAATCCTTCCACTTCGATATTCGAAGAAAAAAGGATTTTCATTCCCAGTTGAATATCGAGGGTTAATTAACCCTCGATATTCGACCCTTGATGAATTTGCCCCTTAATGTTGAATTATACACTATAGATATTTAAGTGGGATTTTAGCTGTTCGACTATTGCTAAATGAAAAGCCCAAATGTTTGCAATCTTGGTTATATCTGTAAAGGCTGTAAATCATTGTATTATATAATATAATATAATAGACAAGAAGAAAGAAGAAAAAACATTGCTTAGCCATTACACTTGTGCATGTGTCACGTGGCCTTGAAATGAGTGTGTTATAAGGAATATTGTACACCCTACTCAGCCTGAGGCCATGTGGCTATAATTGGCTCTAAAATTCCTCTGTGATTTCTAATATCCTTTCATTTAACCACATGGATGGCACGCTATTCCTTGTATTATATTCTGTGCAGGAAGCTGACATATTCAGACAGATCACAAATTATCTCTGCTGCCTTTTGAATAATCCCTTTTACTTATATTACTGAACATACAGATAACACTGGTGTCTCTTGTATCACATGTTGATTTTTATATAGTTAGGAATGTTTAACAGCACTCCATATAAGAGGTCAGATGCGAAAACCAGGGCTTTTTGGATACAAGCAGGACAAACAGTCAATCATAAGAGACGAGGTACTGTCACAAGGCAGTTATGCTCAACCAGGGCCTATGAGTCAGAACACCAATCATTGGAACTTATGAAGCGTATCTATCTATGATACAAACCTCCATAGCAGTATTTAATATACAATATTATGTTTTAAACCACTGCAACTAAGTAAAAAAGCAGCAGGTCTCTACAGCTTATAAAACACACATATACAGGCAAGGCATCTGTTTGTAACTTTTTGTTTTCTGGAATATGGTCTTTCCATTATGTGGAGCACCATGCCCTATTATTAACATGTATTTTTAGAGTACTGTGCAGTGCTGAGGCTACTAAAGAGTATTTAAAGGAACAGTAACACCAAAAATGAAAGTCTTTTAAAGTCATGAGTAGTAAATAAATAGTGCCAATACACTCACGATACTTGTATTACTTGTGTGCTGCAGGCTCTGCATGTCTCTTTTAAAGTCATGAAACCATAATGTACTGTTGTGCTGCACTGGTAAAACTGGCTTATTTGATTCAGAAAGACTACTATAGTTAATATAAATAAGTTGCTGTGTAGCCATGGAGTCAGCCATTCAAAGCCTTTTCTCAAAGGAGAAAAAAAGCACAATATATACAAAAGTTAACATCTAAACTCTGTAGTATAAAATGGGATTCTTCCAAAATTATCTTTTATCTTCTTATCTATATGGCTTGAATGGCTGCCCTATGTTACACAGCTGCTTGTTCAAATAAAGTATAGTTGTATTTCAGAAACAAACACACCAGTTTTACCAGTGCAGGCCAACAGTACAATATATTCTCATTCCATTAAAACACTTTAATTTTTGGTGTTACTGTTCCTTTAAAAAGATAGGGTTGCCCGGGCAATATCCGTTTATAACTTCCTGGGTTATTACAAAGGCTAATAATTTAAAAATTAAGAGTTCTTGGTTTAAATAGGCACAATGGTGATTGTCTGTGGCATATTTAAGAGCTAGATTCCATATCTGTACACACATATACACACACAAGTATTGGTCCTGTTATCCAGAATGCTCAGAACCCTGCCGTATGCCGAACTGCACACATCCGGACCCTAGAAGGGGGGCCTGTAGTAGCCTAGGGACCCGACATGTCATTAATACACCACTGGGCTCCCATCAGCTCTAAAACGTGTTTCTCTTTCACACAAATAAATTTACACTGCCCCTTTAACTATACCAGAAATGCTGCTTGTGTTAATTGTCTGGAATCAGTAATTAAAGAAGAATGTTTGAATTTCCCAAAATGTTTTCCTTATTCCGGTTCAGTGGCATCTTGGGATTTCTTTCTTTCTTTTTTTTTTTTTAGAGACAATGATGAAATATGTGCTAAATCATGTTTGTTTTTGGGGTAGGTTAAACAACTCCAGAACACAATATAAAAGAATGTTTAGTAGAGTAACTTCACTTTTCTCCCTACCTTAAAGTACACACATTTGCATTGCACTTTTTGTTTCAGGCACATAATAGACTTCATTGCCTCCTTAGGACTTGTAAGTTCACACCTATTTTGGGTGACTGATGCATGTCTCAGTCCTTTGCTGTGGCAGAAAAGGAAGCAAGTAAACAAATCAGTATTCATATGAAAAATGAGGACAAACTGTATTTGAGAATCATGAAATTCTAGGTCAGGTTCCCCACAGGCTCATATTCTATTAATGCATGTAAGCATATTCATCATCACAACATGCAGAGACCCATTCCTTTTGTCTCAGGCATTGCCATTCTGTATGTCACAGTTGGCCCCTGCACTTTGAATTACTTGAAAGCAAAGTCTGCATGTAACATACCCTTCAATAAAATTCTGGTATTCTCAAATATCTTCAATTTGACATATATATGATATTCAGGTGGCAACCCCCTAAAGGGATATGTATGTTTCAAAAAGCTACAGTGGTAAATAATTTATTTATTTTATATTAGAATGCATATTGTAGCTGTAGAATTCTACATTTTCCTACTCTGTGGAAGAGTTCCCCTGCATATGCATAACCATAACAGTATGGTACATGCTCTGTTGATGGAATTTCTGTCTCCAGTGGCCAAAATTAATGCTGTAGGAGGAATTGGCACGGGCATATTATACTCTATTCATGCAAGGATAATTTTTAAGGGTAAAGCCAGTTTTACAATATGTACATTATGTTTTAAATTAAACATAGCACACTCTTTTTTTGTATACAAGACCTTTTGTAGCAGGGGGCATATTTTAAAATCTCATGAGGAATCGTTTACATGGATATAGCGTATACCTTGTAGAAGTTAGCAGGGTTGTATAAATGAGAACTGTGTGATCTATTTAAGTGGTCTGCGGGCCTCCTGGCATATGGTACAGATGCATGATAAATTGCACTTCCAGACAGCTCTATCTATATTTATTATCTTATGTTATATTGCCTATATTTTACACCTTTTAAAATTTTACATCACTTTTTTTCTGTCTCTGCCCGCTTTTGATGATGGAACATCCAGTTTGCAGCAACAGCACTTCCTGTTTAATGGTGGTCGGCGGGTTATGGATAAGGCAGTTGCAGGCCGGGGTCGAGTAGTGGATCCCAGTGGGTAAATATGTGGGTTGCGGTTCAGGTCGTGGACCTCGGGTCTGGGTCCGATCCGGGGCTCAAAAATTGGTTCCACACAGGACTCTACACTTGACCCTGCTACAAATTCTAAATATAGTTTGGAGTGACAAACTGAACTTGGCTAAACAAATTACAAAATGTAATCTTTACTCTGGCAAAAGCTATAATAAACATGTAGGGCTGTTTTGGTGGGGGCACACGTTCAAGTTGATTTTGACCCATTTCAAATAATGTAATGAAATAGTGTAATATGGGTGAAACAAAGAAAGGGTGAACCCTTTTGGAGTGGGGTTTGGTCTGGTTGGTAGTTTAAGTTTCTAAATTCTAAGTGGTTGATTGAATTAGTGTGCTTAATTAGAAAGAGTATGGATTTGCAATTCAGATAAGGTGCTTGTAACTGAACACTGATTGTGGATCTAGGAGTACGTGTGGATAATGGATATGCTTTGCTAATGCAAGTTATGCTAGTCTACAACAGTTAGAGCCAACAAGATATTGATTTCTCTGTATTAAAAGGAAATATTGAATCAGGGAAGAAAGCATAATTCCTGCTTTTTATCTTGTGCTGGGTAAGACCTCATCCTAAATGTACATTCACTAATTGGCTTTTAAAAGGGACATAATTGCTAGCCTTATGATTTTTTTAAATTAAATATGTCAAGGGTAATACAGTTGTGGAATGCACTCTAAACTAGTGGCAAGGTCAGATAAAGCTGGCCATAGATGCAAAGATCCGATCGTACGAATCATCGTACGATCGGACTTTCCCATCTCCCGACCAGCCACTAACCATTCAGATCAAAATCTTACCAGTCAGATTAGTTAAAGAACAGATCAGCAATGTTCTGCCCCTGACAGCAATCGTACGATATCTATGTCCAACCAAAGCTAGTGACAGTCTCCCACTGAAAATCGTACGATCGGCGATACATGCAGAGATATTATCAGCAGCCGACAGAAATTTTCTAACCTGTCCGATCGACCAAACGACCGATCTCCGCCGGACGAAAAATGTCGGGACTCTCCACACACGGTTCGAAAATCGTACGAATCCTCGATTCGTACGATCAGATCTTTGCGTCTATGGTCAGCTACTAGTGCTTAGAGTGCAAGGCCCAGCTTAGAGCCTCTTAGCTACTGAATGCAGCTACTGAATGCTAAAGGGCTGCTACATGAGCAATTGAAGCCCCTGGTACTTGCAACTTAAAGCTGGCCATATACGTGTATATTTATCTTCATATCGGACGGACGATCGTTCAGTGCCATCCCCCAACCTGCCACTACCCATTCAGATCAAATAAAGTAGTAAAAGAACAGATCAATGATGTTCTTCCCCTGACAGCAATCGTATGAAAGATTGGTCCGACAAAAGCTGGTGACCGTCTCCCACTGATATCGTCAGATCGGCAATACATGCAGAGATATTACAGTAGCCGACAGAAATCTTCTAACCTGTCCGATCGTCTGAACGACCGATCGCCATGGCATGAAACATTTGGGACACTCCACAAAAAATCCGAAAATCATATGACTCAAAGATTCGTATGATCAAATCTTTGTGTCTATGGCCAGCTTAAGGCTTTGATACTTCCCATCTGCGTTGCTGTCATTTGCATATTTTCTGCTAACCCTTTTTCCACATATAAGTCCTGCTTTTTCCTATGCTCCCTAATGGTGATACATCTGTCATACAGGGAGATTTGCACATTTTAAAACATGCAAGACTGCAGCCTTGGGGGTTCAAGATGTTAGGGGGCCCTGTTATTCGTCTTACTTGCTAATGTAAAGCATTAAAAAGGTTGTTCGTCTTTAAATATACTTTTATTATTACATAGAGAGTTCTGAGAAAATTTGCAATTGGTTTTCATGTTTTATTTTTTGTGTTTTGTGACTTATTTAGCTTTTTATTCAGCAGCTATCCAGTTTGCAATTTCAGCAATATGTTTGCCGGGGTCCTGATTACCCTAGCAATCATACCTTGATTTGAATAAGAGACTGGAATATGAACAGGAGGGGGCCTGAATAGAAAAGTCACAGAAAGAAGCAATAACAATACGTTTGTAGCCTTACAGCTCATTTGTTTTTAGATGGGGTCAGTGACCCCCATTTGAAAGCTGGAACAAGTCAGAAGAAGAAGAAGACAAATAATTCAAAAACCATAAAATGCAATAAACTGAATCTATATATAGTTAAAACTCTGTGGACTCTAAAAGTGCCTGGGACACTGCAGCTGCTCCTGCTACACCACAGTTCTCCCTCCCATAGTCTGTCAGGGGCCTGTATGCACTCTATCCTGCCAAAGCTGCTGCTTTCAGGGGACCAGGAAGAATTAGCATAGTATCCGGGAAAATGTAAAATCAGGGAAATGTGTTAAAGCAACTTTTCTTTAAGTATAAGCACAATAGTTAGTCAATGACAATGGTTAAAGGAGAACTAAACCTTACAAACGAATATGGTTAAAAATTCCATGTTTTATATACTAAACTTATTTTACAAGCCTAAAGTTTTATATTTAATAGCAGCAATGATCCAGGACGTCAAACTTGTCACAGGGGGTCACCATCTTGGAAAGTGTCTGCAACACTCATGCTCAGTGGGCTCTGAGCAGCTGTTGAGCAGCTAAGCTTAGGGGTTGTTGCAAATGATCAAGCAGAAAATGAATGAGGGTTGTCTGTAATATAAGCTGATACTACAGGGCTGATGCTAGTTGCACTGGTTTCTGAGCTGACATGTAGTAATAATGTGCATTCAGTACTAATCAGCCTTATATTGTAACATTTATATTTTGTATATACAGTATATTGTGAGTTGGTCCCTAATCTCAGAGCGTGTGCAGTGAATCAGCAGACAAGAAGATGGGGAGATACTGGGGCATCTTTAGATGCACAGATCTTCCCTGGGTTGCCTTGGGCTGGTACCCAAATCATAATGTACAACATTTCTACCCTACTTCTTTAGTTAAACTTTAGTTCTCCTTTAAACATTGCAGCATTCATTTTACACTATGGAGGCATGTGCAAGGCAATAAGGGATTTGTGCATGACTGTATGAGGTGCAGAATTGGAGTTGACCAGGACCATGGCAAAATATGTGCATGGTTAATATCAAGCCTCTTAAATCCTTTAATAATAATATTCACAAAGGACAACATCATTTAGGAACATCATGACAACATTTTTATGTAAAATCCAGGAAAACATTATGTAAAATAAGGGAAAAGCATGGATTGAAATGAACTATAATTTAAATCAGGTTATGTAAAACTGAGGTCTCACTGTATTTCATTATGTGCATTTGCTTTCCAAATGAACTGGGTGAATTCCTATTCAGCGCAGACTTTGGTTAGCATTTTGTCATATGCAAAACAAAGTGTTTAACATAGCCGCATTATTGTCATCTGCATTGTTTAAACATCCTGGCTGATTTCATGTCAAAAAGGATAGAGTGATTTAAAACACTGTAACTTTGCTCTGACTGATAATTCTAACAATACAGCTTGAGGCAAAAAGAAAGTATTTAGGAACAAGAATTGACTGCTATATATTTCTCAGGAATTCATACAAACTAAACCACAGGATTACAGGGCGTTGCTTACATGAGCTTGCTCCAATCTTCAGTACTAGTACAGTAAGAGCATTTCTGTATGAAGTGGGGCCCCTTTATGAAGTGAGAATTCTATTATAAGACTTTCTATTATAACCTTGCAGGTGCTCCACTTACTTTTATACTGAACAATATGCCATATAAGGTACGTCAGGAATCACATTTTTGTCTAATTTATTCAGATTTCTGTTCAGTATTTCTTGACATGAAACAAAAGAGAGCCATGAGTAAACAGTGATCCTCGCTGGATAATCCACTTGCAATAGCTGGGCCTCTGGACCTAGAGATTCAGAAATAGTATAATTTTGCAGTGTTGCTTTAGTTGTTGGACTACAGCTCCACTCATGCTTTTAACCCCTGATCGTAATTATTGATGGAGAATACTGAAAGCTGAGTCCAGCAACATTTGGATGGATAATACTGCAATGGGGAACATATCTCTCTTTTACTTTAAAGAGCTAATTTTGTTTAATTCTGATAGCAATCTGCAGCCCATCCCAGGCTATAGATTATTTGAAATGCGAAGAGCCTTGCATTTGCAGATCACAGACATTTGGATATATTGCACTATGAAATACCATGGTTTCATAAGTGTTTCTGATGGTGGTAAAAGCAACAATATATCCCAATCCTATTGCAGTCACTTATCATTAGGAAATAACAAGTAATGACACTGAAGTATCAAGTGCAGCTGCAGTATATACTGTAACTATCAATTTTGGATATCATCGTGATCATGATACATTTTAAGAATTTTTTGTGTATTTGTAGCAACCCGACTGAATTTTATCCAGTTCTTATCTGGTCTCACAGCTATAGCAATATATTGGTTAAAGGGAAAATTGGCCCTACTGTATGTGACTTAGATTGTAAGCTCCACTGAGGCAGGGACTGACTTGAACAATGTATAATGCCTAAAAAGTGCTATGGAAATGTGCCTGCAATATTTATACAGTATATGAAAACCAAGAGGAAAAACAAGTTCCAATGAAATATATTGCAGATTTTACTATTAAAGATAATATAAATGAAAGAAAAACATTAATTATATGTATCTTTTCACTTTCAAATATACGGTAATACAGTTATATTATGTCAATGTTAGGCATATTGGGGTTCTCCCTAGGATGGATCTATCTATCTATCTATCTATCTATCTATCTATCTCTCTATCTCTCTATCTATCAATCACATGTGATCTTTAGCTGTTTTATAGTTGATTTGGTTAAATAAAGAAAGCATTTTTTTTCATTGGCCTGGTTGAAAAATGTTCTTAATTACCCATAGTGTCTAGAGGTCAGATATATTTTTTCTAAGTGGCAGTCCTTGTGTTTAATTATTTGTAATTTTCCAGATAACTTAATGTAAATGTAGCATGAAGCACATGTTCCCACTGAATGCACAGATAATTTGTACCTATCACAGTTGCTTGCTAAATGACTTATTTATATTGTTACTCTATAACTTGAGAGGAGAGGACAATCTGACATATGATGACGCTGCTGAAGATCAATAATTCATTGTCAGCATTTTTATATTCACATGTAATGTTGAGTAATAGGAAAGCTTTGATTGGGCAATTTAAAGGGGAAGATAGGAAATAGGAAAATATTTGATTGGGTTATTTTAAGGGGTTGTATTACCTTCCAGATTATAACTCCTATAACTACTTATGTGAATACAACGACAAAGAGACCTATGTATCACTTTTTCGTTCTCTAAATTTGTTTGAGCGGTGCAGTAAAGGGGTTAAATGCCTTTTTGCACTCTTTTTTCAGGAGTTTGCAGAAATCACTGTATCTCTAAGGGCTCTTACTGACGAGCGTTTTTACCTGCGCTCCCCTGCGTTCCGTTTTTCTGCGTTCAGCCACAGGGGAGCGCAGGAATAGACGCATTACATTTTTTCCAATGGGGCTGTACTCACACAGGCGCGTGTAGGCGACGAACGCAGGTTGAGACGCAACATGCTGCATTTTTCCTGCGTTCGTCGCCTACACGCGCCTGTGTGAGTACAGCCCCATTGGAAAAAATGTAATGCGTCTATTCCTGCGCTCCCCTGTGGCTGAACGCAGAAAAACGGAACGCAGGGGAGCGCAGGTAAAAACGCTCGTCAGTAAGAGCCCTAATTGACACTAACCAGATTCTGAATGTGATTGCATTGATGCAACTGTGGGCCTTTTTTAGCTAACAGGCAAATTATCACCTGGACATTAACCCATAGCAACCAATCAGAAATTAAATTAATTCAGACAGCTGCAAAAAAGCACATCTAAAGCTATAGGATACCAGACCTAAAGCAACATTGGCACCTGTAGGAAGTAATGCTTCTCCTTTAGGCACTTTTTTTTTATGACTACTGAACAATGAAAGCAAACATATAATATGGATATGGTCTGGTAATAGCATTAATAGGTTACCTTCTGAGCCCACCCACCAAGAGACTGTTTCTCTTATATGAATAGATTATAGGGTATGTATGTATCTAATTTAAAATGATGACCCTAAAAATTGGCATTTTCACTTTTTACATGTCTGCTTTTTATTCATAATCCATAATAATTATTAAAAGGGCATTGCTACCTTTGCTCACTATTAATGGATTGTGAGATTGTGTTATAAAATTAGCAGTGACACTGTACTGTAAATTCAACTGCTTTGTCCAAACTGAAAAAGGAAATGTATGCGTGTTTATATACATTTCCTTTTCAGTTTGGATCAAGGATATGCATATACATGATGCATTTACAGATTTGTTATATTGTCTCAACCCATGATGCTGAGCCAAACTAAAATATAAAAAAAAATAAAGAGAGTACAATGAAAATATTTACTATGCCTATTGTTTGCAATCTAAGATATGATGGGGATTTTATGTAGCCTGGAGACATGATAATATGTCTGTTCAATGGGAGGGTCCAAAAATAGTCAAAAGTCAGCACAGCTGGGAATGGTTTTATGCCGGCAGCCCCTAGGTGCAAGGTCTTTAAGTCTTATTAGATTTACACAGGTTGATAGTGTTGTGTTGTGCTTCTGTCTTGATCAGTTGATATGAGCCTGCTCCAAGATCAGTCACAACCGTATCCAATTTTCTCCTAGACGCAGGTTCATTGCTGGGTCAGTACACTTTTTATTGAGTAGAGAATGAAAGGGCATGCTGCTAGACTGCAGGTAATAGGCTACATTTTGTATCCAGGTGAGCAGACTTTCAGACCTAAGTAATTAGGGGCTATAGCTTCACTGGTAAATTAGCCAATAAAGGTGTTTAATGAAAGAATGAACGGTTAGATGTGGTGATTAATTAGCCTGGGCATTTTGGTCTGGCTAGTGTGCATGCTGTAAAACATACTGGAAATCAGCTGGTAGGCATGCAGTCTTGTAAAGGGCTTTCTGCTGTGACACTGGTTATATATCATTGCAGCTGTGCCCTTTGATTACTGGGAGGGCTTGCCGAGTGATTAATAGCCAAGATCAATGTTTCTGCCCAGCACATGACATTTGGTCACAGAGCAACCATATACTTATTCCCCTTTGGCACAGCGCTTAGGAGAAATGAAGGATGATACCTGCCAATTTATAGCTGAGGAGTTTCCAGTTTATAAAATGAGTCAACTTTGACTGTACGAAATTATTCCCCATTGAAATAATTAGTGCGGCATTAAACGCAATTAGAACTAAGACAACTGGAGCATTCCTGCTGAATCCTGGCCAGTTGACAGATGGTTAAGTTGTGCTATTTGGCTGCATATACAGATATATACATTTTGCTGATAAAATTGTCAATGCCTTAAATGAACATATATAATTTTTGTAAAAAAAATTGTATCATTGTATAATTGTAAACTGACAGACTGTGTGTGTTTCAAAAAGACAAAGCATTTGCATTAATTGCATCTGGTAATAGAAACAGCTTAATAACAGAAAATATTGTACTTGATTTAAGACTTAATGCAGAAATTATCACTTCTATATCTAAGAACTCTTAAAACTAAGGTTTTGTGTGTTATAGGGCAGACTATAGTGTGGGTCATGCTTAGAATTTATAAATTAATAGATACAGACCCATTTATTTTGAGTGCATAAAGTGTAACCCTCCAATGTCTCCCACCAATCATTCACCCACATTGGATGGAGCCTTGCTCTTTAATATGCCCCAGCATGTTTCATATTAGTGCAACCACTAGAACGAGCAATCATTTCTCTCCATTTTTTATAGACCCGAATAACCGAGCAAATCAATTAGTATTTAAATTGAAAGTAAATTAATGATATGACATAATGCAGAGGCCAGCAATTTGTTCTCTTTTTTCAGAACAAACTTTGCTGCCGGCAATGTCATGTTGGCGAGTTTATGAATGAATGATTTGCTGTTATTTGGCATGTTGCTTTTATCCACTGGTAATTCAGCCATGAAAACACGAGTAGCTATTTTTTCCTCATTGCTTAGAAATATATAAATCCTCAGATAAAGGGGGCTATCGCCTGTCTGACATATCTAGAGCCATTATTTTGCGATATGTCATGCCTTCCAACCCAAATGAAATTTTGCTTTATGTGCATATTGGCCAGCTCTGGCCCAGATCCCTGAACATTTGTTCAACCAGTCATTTTCAAATCACCAACACCAGTTTATGCCCAGCATACAGTGAAGTATAATAACAACATTCATTAAAAGAACACTTTATTGCCCAATTTTCTTTTTGGAAGGGCTGTTACACATGGGCGGTTTTTCCTGCGCTCTCCTGCATTGTGCTTTCTTCTGTTCAGCCACAGGGGAGCTCAGGAATAGACCCACTAAATTATTGTGAAGGGGGCTGTACTCACACAGACGCATGTATGCGACGAACGCAGGTGAAATGCAACATGCTGCGTCCCACGTGCGTTTGGCGCTTATATGCGTCTTGAGAGGTGCAGCGTCAAATCTGCGCCCCTCCCCTTAGACCCAACCGCATACCTCCTAACCCAAGGATAACACACACACCACTGGTTTGGAAAGAGATGGCCGCAGTTGTTTATTAAACAAAGTGATCATAACACTTAACATGTATAACATTTTTATAAACTTATAACAAAACATTTGTATAACAAACCTTTTAACCTTTATATTATTATTATTGCCCCCCGCCCCCCCCGGGGAAAAAGAGGGGGTGACTGTGCCGCAAGAGCCAAGGTGGGTTCCTGCTCAATTTTCCCGGGCCCTAAACCGGTCTGCCTACCTTCCCATGAGGACCCGGCCTACCAGGCTACTTCCACTTGCTGTGAAATACCCCATTTTCACTTCCCCTGGGGGTCCTTGTCAAGGTACCCTCCGCCAACTGCTACAATAAACACACACATCTGATGGGGAGGGTGGGCAGGATGTTGCGTCCTGCTGCTACCGCGACCTGGAACCGAATGGTGAGTACTAACCGTAGCTCAGCCTCCTCTCCAACACCCGGGAAACGGCCAGCCAATCACAGCGCGCCTTACCAAAAAGGGGGCGGGGAGTGGCCCTCTCCTACCACCCTCAAGTCCCTGCTTTCCTAGGCGGGTCATTGGGTCCCAATGTGAGTACAGCCCCCTTCACAATAATTAAGTGTGTCTACTGCTGTGCTCCCCTGCGGCTGAATGGAAGAAAGCGCTGTGCAGGGGAGCACAAGAAAAAATGTCCGTGTGTAAGAGCCCAAAAGGGGATGCCAGTGCATCCCCTTTAATCTAGGTGATCAAGTCTCACTCTATATATAAAACTCGTGGTATTTATATATCTCTTTACAGAGATTATACATCAGTCCCAGTGGAGATTTCAATCTGAGGTCCCTACCACATACATTAGGGCTAATTGTTTTCAGGAGCCAATTAATCTGCTTGTATGTTTTGGAGTGTGGGTGCATACAAGATTACCCAAAGAAAACCCACTCCATGGCCCTGACTGGAATCAAACTCAGGACCCCAGTGCTGCAAAGCAACAGACAGCAGTCTGGCAATGTTCTTAAAAAACCTTTATCAGTAACAAACTTGTTGCCCATTTGTTAAAAAAATATTTTTAAGAACAGTTTGCTAGTAGTGCTGTACAGACTATATATAAGACATATCCTTTATTATAATAGATATGTATTGTATTTGATTAATTGCATAAATAAATATTGCATTTGTAGTTTATTGGTGGCTTTGTATAAGATTATTATATTATGGAAATTATAGTACAGTTAAAGATTCAGCTTTGAATGTTTTCTAGGGCCACAACATGGCCGACCCTATAGGAGCCATTTACTTTGTCTTAAATATAATTTCTCAACCTAAAGAAGTATAATAAATTCAGGGAAGAGCTGCCTTAAAACATTACAGTATTTATTATTATAGTTAACTTTTGTAATGCAAACTTTCTAATGATCCAAACCGCTGCCTTAAGCGGCTTCTATCAACTACCACTATAAAGCTGGTTACACGTTGGCTCACAGAGCCACGTGGCTCTTAGTAAAAAGTGCTGAAAATATAAATTAAGCCCTGTTTAATTCATAAATCCTAACATATACAGCACTATGCATATACAGTAGGCACAAAAACCTGTGTTATTTAAACTATATACTTAAGGAAAAATAAATAACCACAACAGCAGCAAAGGGCTTTTATAAGTTTGTAATGGTATATCCTTGCTCTCATGGTACAGGAAAAACATATAATGTAAAATGCATATTGCTTTGATATTTCACTGGCTTTTCGAAGGTCAGAATCTACCTTTTTGGATCCCTGATTAGCTTGTACTAGAGGACAATAGCATGTAAAATGACAAACCAGGAAAGCTGGCTTCTATAGTACAACATAACATTATGAGAACATTAGGGATATAAAGTATAATAACGGCACAGTGTGTCAAGGCGTAATGAGGTGCATGATAGTGCCAATAGGAAAGAAAGGGTTCACAGGGCACAGAGAAGCATAAATCGAAGAGCAGAAGAGACATTTATTTGTTTATGCAAATAGAAGCCTTTAAATATTTGTTTTCTTGAAGTTAATGGTTGTCATACACATGTAGGTTTTAATGATTTTTTTAATAACAAGATTTTAATATTATTGTAAATATATACAATTATTTGAATAGCTTGTTGTTTGTTTACAGTGTGCTGGAATGGATTAATAATGGAGAATTATAATGAGGTATTATTCATTATCATCTATATTTTCATCTAGGCGGAAAACATTGCACCTTTTATTACATTACTCCCTATGGCTTATTTGCAAGTGCAAAGTGGATGCAAAATAGAGAGCACATTAACTCTATTCAGAAGGGTACTTGAGTCCATACATGCTTCTTTGCAACGAACAGCACCGTTCAGCCTGTTCTGATGTATTACATACAAATGCACAGAATGACAGAAACTTGAGAATACCCACCCAAGCACAGGGATAACTGCACAACATCTTGAAGATAATGTCCTGGGTGGTATTGAGTTTAGGATTATTGCACGCAAGAAGTGTTAACCATTGCACCAATGTGGCTTTGACAACATAACTTTAATATTATCCTGGTCAAAATATTTGGTGCAGTAGAAAATATGCCACTGCTCAAAAAAGGTTCAACAGTATTGGTGGAGATAAAGCTAGAATTAAAGCTGGCCATCTATATTGAGATTTGATCAGGCAGTTTGGCTAATTTCAGCCGTACAGTCTGGTCATGTTTGGCCAGTCATGGGGCCAATAAGACTGATAATTCTTTGATTCTGGTTGAAAAAAAATGAACATTTTCCCTCTGTTAACAGAAAGCAGGTAGAGAGGAGACTCATCTCTACAGCTTATCTCCACTTTCTGCTGTTCTTATTATTCAGGCATTTGGATCAAAAGAACAGAGTAATGCACCCATCTGGTTTGTGGGGCAGTAAATAACCTATTATGCAGGTCAGGCCTGTCTAATGGTGGCCATACATTACAAGATCCACTCTTTGGCAAGGTCGCCAAATAAGCAGATCTTTCCCACTAATATGCCCACCAAAGATGGTTGATATTGGGCTTATCTGCTCCAGGACCCAAAAGATCAAATTACAATCACCAGAATAGGAGTTGTCTACGCGAGGACTGCATCAACATCTGCTTATTGATTTCTGGATGATTTTTGGCAGATATTGGCCAGGTAGCCCCGTCAGAGGGCCCTATACATGGGCAGATAAGATGCTAATTCAGTCTAAAGAACTTGAATTAAAGCAGATTGTTGGGGTACATGTACAATTGTCCCTGTATATATAACAACAGGTTATTTTGATACAACCCCTTCCTTTGAACAAGCAGATAAAGACCAATTTATCTATGCAATCAACACTTTGCATTGTTCATATAGCGGTATATGTTACGTTTAAAGTATTATAAGAAAAGCCTAATCTATATCTCGAGTTTTTTCCAAAAAAGAATTGCTGGATGCTTATTCCAGTTATTTACTTAAGATCCTGTAAAGTAATATTAATGAGTGTGCACTTAAGTAGCACATAAGTAGCTAAAAAAAATGAAGAAGTCATCAATTTCACTTCAGTATCCGGTTAATCACCTAATTTTTACGTATCTCTGCACTCAACGCCAGTAGAGCACACAACTTTCAACTTGCCAGTTTGGGCTATCTGCAGAAAAATAAACCTTCATGATAAATGTTGGGTTTTTATCATGTGTAGCCATAGAGGGGGTGGTAAGTTACATCCTGGAACATTGTTTATTTCCTCCTTGTTTGAAGCTTACTAGGGATAACATAAACAGTAGGATATAACGATAACTGTGTAAGAGGAGTCACTCCTCTGGGGTCAGGAAGAGCAGCTATGATGCCATTTCCTTTGATGTATTAAACATACTGAGGTCAGACAGCCAGCAAGTAACAATTGAATGTCTCTGATATCCCCATTTTCTCAAAATACTGAAGAATTATTGCTGGAATCAAGAATATTTTGGCAGCAAGACTTTTTCCACTTCATATTTAAAGGAGTCTGATTTCTGAATTCTATGTCATACAGTATTCTGGGACATTCCATATATCCACCAATTGTGCTTCTCACTCACTACTGTAGTTCATTTAATAGGGGTACAAGTCTTGAAAATCTGCCACACCTATGATCTTAGCTTTAATTTCTAGCGTAGTAATTGCTATGATTAGCATGCTTTCATAGGGTTCAACTAGTAATTGTCTACCCCAGATTGTAATTATAAGGTTTCCTGTCTATTGAGTAAAGTATAGATCTGACCTATCCGACCTTACAATAAAGCGTAGGACGGATATGCAACCCATTTGTTTCAAGGATATTGCTCAGCTCCATTACTGTTCATCATGCTAGAAGATGTCATGTGTCAAGTGTCAGGATTAAAGATTTTGCTTTATAGTTTTTGTTTTCTTCTTAATTCGGCATTGTTTTACTCAATACATAATTTCAATTAACGGTTTGAGGGACTGCCTGCACTTAATATCATCAGCTGATGTCCCAAGTCAGAGGAAGAAAGTCATGATGCATGCCAAAAGGCCCTTCCAATATGTTTCAAAGGCTGAAACTATGAGAAGTTCAACAAAAGTGCAAAGATATTTTATATCAGCACAACATTTATTCATTGCTGTGTTCTTCCAGTTAGCAATCAATGAATCAAAGGGCCTTGGCTTCCTCCACCAATTAAATAATTCCTTTTATGAGAGTAGTATCGAAATAAATATTGTTGTAATTACACATGATACAGAGAAAGGCTGGACACATCAATATACAACCTTCCATTACTTCTTCTTTATTTCTCTTCACTTCCACTAAACATCATAACAAATATGAAAGTTGTGTTTAGGCCAGTAAACATCTGACAGGCCAGTAAGAAAGGGTTACGGTATATGAAAAAAATATATATATATCATTCATGACTTTCATGAATTTACAACTATTGGATGAAAGCCTGTTTTGTATCAAACAGGACATAAGAAAAATAAATACTTTATTTGCAACTGCTAGAGAGACACATGTGTATATAAAATATTTCTGGTTTACAGTGTTGGTGGCCTTTTAAATAAGATGCAAGAATATGATGCAGAATAAGATGCACTGCTGCAAGAATATGCTTGCAGAATGATCCAGTTGCTTGTGTGCTAATCACAGCAAATACTCCAAATCCCAACCAAACAGGCCTTCAAACTGCACTTCAAGGGTATCTAGGAGACCAAATAATGCATTTTCTCTGAATCTCAACCTAAATGATCTTCAAGCTGAGCCCATTTCTACTGGTACAGTCCCCCCGGGGGGGGGGGGGACTAGCAGTTTAGCTATTTCTGCTCTAGACTTTTCCTTCTGAGTTTTTAGCAAAGAAATTCAGGGTAAGATTTACTAATCAACCATGAACCCAATTGGTCTAAGACCTCTCTCTTTATCTACCATCGTTTTGTTATGTCTACCATATTTTGATAACCTCATCCCCAACTAGATTCTAATCACCCCCCTTTCTATGCAATGCTGTAATTAACTCTACATTTGAACATATGTGTTTTTAGTTATGTTAATCACCCATAGATGTTTTTATCAGTGGCATAACTATAGAGGAAACAGACCCCCTGCTGATTCACTATAAAAATGCACATATTTTGTGCAGCAGCTGTTATCGACTCTTGGATAACGAGTCGCTTCCTATCATAACTCCAAATATGATAAAAATATATGACATTAAAATGAACACTTTAACTTTGAGCTTTCATGTGAATGAAAGGTATACTTCCATCCTTTTCAGAGCTTCATGCACAAAGTGCTGTATGGGCAGCACAGAGCTACAGTGGTTAGCATAGCTGGGTCTAGGTTGAATTTGGTTGGAAGGATACATGGTATCTGATACCGTATATCCTAGCATAGCATATGTGTGCTGACATGCTTGAAAAGGACAGGGAATAGATGGTAAGCTTCGCTGGGGTCAGAACTGATGTACATTATTAATGTGAGTACTATGCAAATAAAGGATAATAATTTTGGAACTGTAATAATTTCAAACAAGTCAAGTGTTCAAGTGGATTTTTATTGTCATTTCAGCCATATACAGTAATACGGTACATAGTAGAAATAAAATAACGTTCCTCCAGAACCCATGGTGCTATATATAAGACTATATGGGGTACATCAATGTGTGGGTACACGAACCTGCTGGGCAAGACATACATTTTTGTAAAGTATTTCAGAGGTTTATGCAGTTCTTGGGAGTTGAGATGCCTGATGGCTTGTGGAACAAAAACTGTTGTACATTATGGAAGTCAGCGCTCGAATACTGCGGTATCTTTTACCAAATGGCAGGAGGGTAAAGAGATTGTCTGCAGGGTGGGTGCCATCAATGACAATGGTAGCCTTCTGGAAACAGCGGGTGTGGTGAATAACCATAATGGCGGGAAGTGAGACCCCAATGATCTTTTCCGTTGTCCTCAGAACCTGTCCTTCATAGACAGATTGTAGCCCTTTCACCTCTTGTCTATATGCTGACTCGTTGTTCTTGCTGATGAGACCGACCATGGTTGTATCATCAGCAAACTAAAGACACAACCATAGGTGGAGGGTGAGTTTTGGGCTTGGGAGGCTACCTAATCCATTCCTTACCAAAATGTTTTGATTTTACCTCTCTGCTTATGTCCTATAAACACAGGGAATCTAATTATTTACCGTGCAAAGATCAGGCATGGAGTAGCTTCTATTTCCCCTTTATACTATTGTTCTCAGAAAACACCCACTTAATGCATTTGCATCTCTAAGGAATGAGAGGTGTCAACACCATTTTGGGGATACAGGATGAACCCAGGAAGTACAGTAGCTGAAGGATTTAGGTAGGAGCTAGTGCACACTGGGAGTAATGGATAAAGGCCCATCATCCCAACCACTTAATCATGTGAGATCAGTTAGCTTCTCTAGCACAATGTTGAACAAAGGAACTGGATATAAGCACCCCAAGCACAGGGTGGGAACTGACACCCCAAGCTCATCATATAGTGAGATACATTGGGTTGAGGCACCACAAACACTTAGGGGCACATTTACAAAGCTCGAGTGAAGGATTCGAATTAAAAAAACTTCGAATTTCGAAGTGTTTTTTTGGCTACTTCGACTATCGAATGGGCTACTTCGACCTTCGACTACGACTTCGACTACGAATCGAAGGATTCGAACTAAAAATCGTTCGACTATTCGACCATTCGATAATCGAAGTACTGTCTCTTTAAGAAAAACTTCGACCCCCTAGTTCGGCAGCTAAAAGCTACCGAACTCAATGTTAGCCTATGGGGAAGGTCCCCATAGGCTTGCCTGTGTTTTTTTGATCGAAGGATATTCCTTCGATCGTTGGATTAAAATCCTTCGAATCGTTCGATTCGAAGGATTTAATCGTTCGATCGAACGAATAATCCTTCGATCGTTCGATCGTAGGATTAGCGCTAAATCGTTCGAACGATTTTAGTTCCTAGTCGAATATCGAGGGTTAATTAACCCTCGATATTCGACCCTTAGTAAATCTGCCCCTATGAGGCCGATTCACAAACTTCGAGTGAAGGATTAGAAGTAAAAAAACTTAGAATTTTGAAGTGTTTTTTGGGCTACTTCGACCATCGAATGGGTTACTTCGACCTTCAACTTCGACTACGACTTTGAATCGAAGGATTCGAACTAAATATCGTTCCACTATTCGACTATTCGATAGTCGAAGTACTGTCTCTTTAAGAAAAAACTTCGACCCCCTAGTTCACCATCTAAAACCTACCGAACTCAATGTTAGCCTATGGGGAAGGTCCCCATAGGCTTGCCTAAGTTTTTTTGGTCAAAGGATAATCCTTCGAACGTTGGATTAAAATCCTTTGAATCGTTCGATTCGAAGGATTTAATTGTTTGATTCGAAGGATTTAATCGTTCGATCGAAGAATTATTCCTTCGATTGAACGATCGAACTATTTGCGCTAAAATCCTTCGACTTCGAAGTCGAAGGATTTTAATTCCCAGTCGAATATCGAGGGTTAATTAACCCTTGATATTCGACCCTTGGTGAATCGGCCCCTTAATAACCAGTGAATGGCTATGGGTACTGACATTCCAGTCATATTATACACAATGAGAGACAATGGGGCTTATTTATTAATGCAGCGCAGTGCTGAAAAGGTTGCTCATGTTAAACTGTTGCCCAGCATATGCGTATATTTAATAATGTAGCACACAAATGTTTTCAGGTGCAATTAATGTGCTACTTTGGATGCTGATATTTGCGGTGCAGTAAACTGAGCATTTTCTGTCACAAGACTTGTAATAAATGATGCACGCACAGGGCCGCCATCAGAAATCACGGGGCCCCACACAACAACATTTTCGGGGCCCCCCCTCACGACACCTCCCCTAACCACGCCCCTAACCACGCCCTCACCTTAACCATGCCCCCTCACCACAAAGGTCACATTCACAAACCGTATGGTGGCCCTGCAGTATGGGGCTCTGGGGCCCTGCAGTATGGGGCCCAGGGGCCCTGAAGTATGGGGCCCTGCAGTATGGGGCCCTGCAGTATGGGGCCCATGGGCCCTGCAGTATGGGGCCCTGCAGTATGGGGCCCTGCAGTATGGGGCCCATGGGCCCTGCAGTATGGGGCCCAGGGGCCCTGCAGTATGGGGCCCAGGGGCCCTGCAGTATGGGGCCCTGCAGTATGGGGCCCTGGGGCCCTGCAGTATGGGGCCCAGGGGCTCTGCAGTATGGGGCCCAGGGGCCCTGCAGTATGGGGCTCAGGGGCCCTGCAGTATGGGGCCCAGGGGCCCTGCAGTATGGGGTTCAGGGGCCCTGCAGTATGGGGCTCAGGGGCTACATTGGTGGCTCAGGGGCTACATTGCTGGTTCAGGGGCTACATTGGTGGCTCAGGGGCTACATTGGTGGCTCAGGGGCTACATTGGTGGCTCAGGGGACTTACCTGCTTGTGCTGGCGTCTTCTTCTTCCTCCAGGAGGGTATTCTTCGTCGTCTTCACCGTCCGTTCGCTGTCTCCAGGAAGCACGTCCTCCTCCAGCGACGTCCTCGATCTTCTGACGGCAGGCGGCGGCTTAAATAGAGTTGCGCCCGTGCGTACTGACGTCACGCGTACGCACGGGACGCAGCTCTGTGGGGAAAAATGCAGGGCAGAGTCAGGTCGCGGCCGGGCCCCCTGGAAGCGGGGAAATCCACCGGGCCCGGGAGGACTGTCCCCCCAGTGACCCCCTGATGGCGGCCCTGTGCACGCATACTAGCACTACTGCCCACAACTGCGTTAGAAGTACGCCACAACCTTCCAGTCCTAAAAATATCAATGCTGCTATGTAGCGGCACATTTGCACACACATCCACGCAAATTGTCTAACTCCTACAATACTTGTGCACTGTAGCCACACCCATAGCCACATCGCCAAGAAAGATGTCATTACTTGCGGCATAATTTCCCGAAATTTGCAACATGCACATAAACAAAACATTTGCAAAAATACGAATTTACAGGCAAGGTAGCGCAAATGTATTTGCATGCGCACACAAAATGGCGCATACATTCAGTTGTACCAGATTAGGTATTGTGCTGCGTTAATAAATGAGCCCCAATGTTTAATGAATAGGGAAGGTGGATTTGACACTTGACGCTCCATTTTTTCAGACTATTTTAATCCTTTTGCTCTCTTACTAGTTTCTCATATGCAGGTTCCACTACTGTGAGGGGGAGGGGTTGATTTTCCAACCGAACAGTGGGTGTAAAAACCTGACTGCCCAGTTCAAAACCGCACAGGTGGCAACCCTAGCTTTCTACCATCACCTATACATTCTATTTTATTAATCCTTTCTGTTGTTTCTTCTTATTTAATCAATCCATCTTCTCTTCTCACTTTAAGGGTTACTTTGCATTTTTTACTAGTAACCTTGCATTTTGGTGTCACCTCCTCCCTCCATATTCCATTTCTATGCTCTGACTATTTTTTTTTATTGTTTCCAGGTTGGTGGGGAAAAGGGCAGAAGGGAATTAGAACAAAGTCCAAGAGTAAAGAAAAAATGTACCTGGGTGGCCAGGAACAAGAACAATTAATTAATCATGGCTGCAGACATGGACTAAAATTCAGCTTTTTCCCTCAAAGTGTAAGCCCTGATCCTGCCACTAGGGGTTGGCTGGGCTGCAGGAGGCTTCAAATTTCTTTCTTCAGCCTAGCCAATCCTCTTGCAGCTGTACCGGACCTTACAGAAACAGGAAGTAAATAATTGTTGTTTTTTATTCTTTATTATCAGCCAGGGCTTAGGACACAACAATGTTTGTGCTTGAAAAAAAATTCTGGGACCTTGTCAGCAAGTCAAGGTCTTCCTGCCTTGGCAGGTTTTTAAAAGTAACTGTGCAAGAATAAAGGTATTCCTACTCACTGGATGGAAGCTGTTAATGATTTTGAAATTGATGGTTCTAAATTGCATTTTTTTTAAAAGGTCACCATTTTAACATTATGATGTCAGGAACCACCAAAACATGGAACATATTAATAAATCATCCCTAAAACTGAAGAGTATTTAAGATGTAATTTCTATCAGTCAAAGTAGTAAAAGCTAATATTCTAGCATGCTTTGTAAGTAAGAGTAGTTTGTATCTGAGCTGTAGGGATGCTTTAATCCTGTTACTTTATTGCTCTTGAAAATTAGTGCCTTCCTTTGCTATGGTCCCTTGATATTAACATGATTACCACAAACATATTATGCTTGGTGCACATCTCTTTTTTAATGATCATTTTAAAATATGTTTAATGAATAAGTGCAAATTAAAATTATGATATATTTGATGTTTGACATAATGTTATTAACCCCAAGAGAGATTGAAATAATAACTGGAGTAATAATTTACCATGAAAAAGCAAGAGACCTGTGTTTCCTTAGCATGCACTTTACCTCTGTAACTCTGCTAGGAGAGTGTGTCGCAAAGGCAGGTAAATAAGTATAAAATGCAATCAAAACAATGATGGTGGTATAAAAATTGCAATTTTTCTTTGTGGAAATGTTGACTGTCATACAGAATATGGACTAGCTTTCAAAGCCTCCATATTCTAGTCATGTCAAAAGACAAAAGAAAATGCAGAGAAGACTTTGGTTATTATTAATGACACAAAGGGCTTGTTTAAAGTAGTTGAGAAATACTTGTATCTTTATTCAGTTCCCATAGAGCCAGATGCTAGTCAATGAGAAAATGTATCTCACTGTTTATCACATAAAAACTCTCTTGAAGTTTATGGGAAGAATCTTGCCTGTTTGTTCTTACACGGTAAACCATAAAATAATGTTTTCACATTGCTTTGAGTCTGGCCAGTTTTTTAAAAGGGCCTGGTCATACCCCTTGGTTCCCTTGGCTAACCCCTTATAATTTGTACCCCTTATAACACAACTGAGCTAGAGAAAGGAAAATGATAATACTTTTAGCTGTGTAGTTCAGGACACTTAGAAAGCACCATTTTTGGAACCAGCACATGGTATCTTTTGTCAACCGCATGCCCTATAATACACCAAACAATTTACACTATTGAAAAAATATTGTTTGATCCTATTACACCCCCACCCATTACACCCCCAATTGCACCCACCCATGATCCAAGAATATAGGATAAGTAAAGGTTCACCCCCAAATATAAAAGATGAAAAACTGCTGACAATACCTGGTTATCAACCTTCTACAACACCTTTATTGTGTGGATCACAACATGTTTTGGGATACCTCCTACACTTGATAAAAGGTTTTCAGAAACATGTTGTGATCCACACAATAATAATAATAAAGGTGTTTTGCAGGTAGATAACCACATATTGTCAGCAGCTTTTCATCTTTTATACTAATCTAACTCAATTTCACCTTCAAGCTGAAATTCCAGGAGTATCTGGGCAACCTCCTTAAAGGGATACTGTCATTATTTTTATGGTGTAGTTTTTATTTCTAATTTACATTGTTTACATTACATATAATTCATTCTACCATATAAAATGTTATTCCTGAACCAACAAGTGTATTTTATTTACTTGTAATATTGGTTTGTAGCCAGGCTATTGTTTCTCCTACTCATTGTAACTGGAGGAGTCTCAGTGGCACTTGCTATCTACCAAGGAGCTATAATCTTGTTTCAGGGAGTTGTTATCTTGTTGCCTTCCCATTGTTCCATTGTTAAGTTGCCAGAGAGAAAAGGGAGGGTGTGATATCACTCCAACTTGCAGTACAGCAGTAAAGAGTGACTGAAGTTTATCAGAGCACAAGTCACATGACCTGGGGCACCTGGGAAACTGACAATATGTCTAGCCTCATGTCAGATTTTCAAAATTAAAAAAATCTATGTGCGTATATATCCTGCATTGTATTTGTTATTTACTGGTTATACCTAAGAGTCTGATAAAGATGCAACAATCCACAAGTCAAGTATGTCAATGCAAGATGAAGATTCCATATTATGATCCAGTTGCAATTTTATGGAGGATATATATTATGAAACAGTGTTTCTATATAATCTAGATTTTAACTATATTAATGACACTTTTTGATAGATAAATTATGATGTGTGATGTGGCAGGATTTTTCTGTTACTGAACTCTAACCCATCGTTTTAGATTTTTTTTAACTTCAAAGAAAAACTATACCCCCCCAACAATGTAGGTCTCTATAACAATATATTGCATAAAACGGCTCATAAGTAAAATGTATTCATGTAAATAAATAATTTTCATAAAATATACTTTTTAGTAGTATGTGCTTATGGGTAATCATAAATAAAAAAATGCAATTTTAAGAATTAAGGGCCGCCCTCTGGAATCCTACAATTCACAGTGCACACAAACAAACCATACATGTTAGGTCACATGAGCCAATTAACAGACAAAGTTCTGTCTTTTAATTCCACACTTCTTCCTGTTACAGTTAGAGCTGCAGTATGGTCAGGTGATCTCTGAGGCAGCACACAGATCATCACAAAATTGGGTTCAAGGAAAAAGATATAAAAGGGCAATATTGGTATGGTTTTCCTTTAAGAAAATGATCAAGGTTTATTAGTTCTATTTGAATATAGGTTTCTCTCTGTAACAACCTTCATTTGAATCTTCCATTCTAAACAATCTACACAATTGTTCATTTTTACCCTAAAGAACAAAACCAATGCCACTCCAAAGGCAAGCAACACTGTTGAATAATTTCCCTTATTGAGCACAAGCAAGACAAGTTATTCTAACAATGTAAATCTCACAGCATGGCTCTTTGTAAACTTAAAAAGTAGTTGACATTAGGCTTGGCACAAGTCAGGGTCAATGTTTACAGAGATTACCTTGATATTAATACGTTGTGTGAACTGTCAAGGCACACACGGCATTGTAAGTGGTTAGAATAAATAACAGGATTAAGCAGATAAAGAAGGATTTACTGTGCAGATTGGGCAAACTCTTAAATCACTGCAGCAGTGATTTTACAAAGGATTAGCCACTTTTTTTACACAAATATTGATAACTGATTCACTAGTCTAAAGGCAAATTAAAAAGTTTACATATACACTGACCTGGCCACCCATTGTGATCATCCACACCAGTGCTGTCCAGTTTCTATGGTACCAAGGGCCGGAATTTTTCTAATCTACATGGTGGAGGGCCAGTAATGGAAGCCAGTGTTAGCCACTCCCTATTTTTAGACCACACCCACTTTAAACCACACCCATGTTAGCGCAAGACCATGTCCACATTAATAGCACACCAAAAAACAGATGGTTGGTGCTCACTGTAGGGACGAAGGCCAGAACTAGGGGTAGGCAGAGTAGGCGGCTGTCTAGGACGCCACCATTGAGGGGCGCACTTTTAATGGGGTTTTTTTTCTTTCGTTATTTAATAATTTGTTTCAGTAATCAGAAAGTGCAGTTCTTTGGACTAATTTGCAAATGCCCTCCGCCATTGCAAAAGTTAGGGACCATGTTTGCATCCTTTTTGAATGATTACAGACCTCAACGAATTCCTCTTAAAGTTTGCAACCAACTAGGTTTTGCGACCATTCACATGGTATGTACTAAAATGTTGCAATTGCAAAGCATAGTTTGTGATGAAATGTTTTTGATCAGTGCTTGCTTAGGAAGGGTTCAACACCATTCCCAATGAATCCTACATTAACCCCTTAATTATTGGAGAGCTTGTGAGAGAACTACAGCTTACTATTTCTGTATTAGCCAAGAATAATTTGTCTGACTATAATAAACCTAAATAATCATCACTTCTCTCTATAGAAGTTTAGATTTGGTGGGGTTGTCTTTACTTTTGTGCACTTTAACATAATACAGTGCTGTGTGGATTACTAAATATTATGCACACCAGATCCCTTAAATGTATTAAATAGTAATTCAATAATTCATGCCACTTGCTTAAAAACGCTTGTACATTTTCCTTATGTACTCTGTTTGTAATTGATGAAACTTAATCAAAATAATGACAGCATGCTCCCTACAGACTGTTCTGTGCATGAGCTCTTCACAAACTTACGGAGTCAGGTTCAGAAACAGCTGTACTGCTTAATGCTCCTTCAAGCCATGATAATTTTTGCCATACTGGCAAAATGAATGCCTTCAAAAATGTATATGATTCCAAACATTTAAACAAAAGTATATTAAAAAATATAAAAAACCATTTTGCTTCCCCTGTGTTTCTTCTTCCGTATTTTTGTTGTGGCCAGAGTATAATTATTATAATAAATGTGATATTTAACAAGAAAGAAATTATCGATTTCTGAAAATGTCAGGCATTGTGTAGACATATGACATTTGAATTTAATGTGCATGTTTTGGACAACTTTGACAAGTTATTGTAGACTGAATTGATAAAAAAATATTTACATGCAAACAGCAAATAGAGTAAAACTGTGTTTAAAGCTACTATGAACCTTCTGCTCTTCTTGCCCAACTTTTGTGCACTCAAACAGTAGACTACTACTAAGACACCTCAATAGACATGTAGCACTTACAAAAACTATATAAAAATAGTCATGATACTTAATTGTATTTTTCTTTCACTCGCCCTAGTCAGATTTGGGGCCACCAACCTCAAGCACCTTTTTCTTCTTTTCATCATTACCAGCTGTGGAAGTGGAAGAAACATTTTTCTAGACTGGCATTATGATCTAATAATGAAGAGTTTTTTGGACTTCTTGGTTTCTTCCCTGTTTGATTTACCATATTTCCATTACACCATTTATACACTCACCTATTCTTCATAAATGTATGTAAGCCTGTAGACCAGGGGTCCCAAACTTGGGTCCCAAACTTTTTTTTATTCAATATTCAGATATAAAAAGAGTTGGGGAGAAAAATGTTTCTGGATGGTGCAAAATAAGTGTTGGTCCTGTTTGGCTGTATGTCTGGTTTTATGCTACTAAAACCATGAATTCAAAAATAATTAACTGCTTTGAGGCCACTGGGAGAAATATCCATAGGTTTGAAGAGCAACATGTTACTCTTGACCCACTGGTTGGGGATCACTGCTGTAGACCATAAGCTCTTCAAAACAATGGCTTTCTTCCATTCACATTTAAATTATGTTCATTATTGTTTCATTGTTATTACCTAAATTGTGAATATTTTATCATGTTCTTAGTTATTTGTAATGTCACTGGTAGTTTAAATGCCAAACATAAGAGAAGCAACAAAACTTCAACAATTCAAAGGCATAAAGACAAATTGAAGGCAAACCACAAATTGTCTTAGATGTCTAAGAATGAAGAAGAGCTTAATTTATAGGTAAACTCAATTTTAACTTGTCATAGACAGTAGACAAGTTAAATATAAGGGACAAGGGCCCTTGATGAACGACACAGTACTTGTATGAATGTTATTTAATTATCATTATACTTACCACATACAATTATCTAGACCTGAAGCATGGTCTTACAATGCAGCTTTCCTTATTCTGGGTATCTTGTCCAATGTGGTACTTTCTGCTAAATGATGTAATCTATTTCCTTTAATATCCCTGAGGCAAACCTACTAATAGTTGCATCACTTTCAAATTGCCTTAATAGATTCTATGGGATTATAATATTGTAAACCAAACAAATGGGGACAATAATGCAGCAAATGAAAAGAAACAATAGCAAATTAAAAACTATTAAAGCTAGTAAAATACATTGTAAGAATACTAATGATGCTTGCACTGTAGATGAAGAAATGAAGCGTGCTAAAAAAAAATAATTAATATCAGTTTATAGATACTTATAGGGCAAACAGTGTCCACCTATTTTGTGAATAATGCGAACATTCTCAGCAAAACAGTAAATTGGTATATACTCCTGTTTTCAACATGATTCCAACAAAGAGGCCTTGTCTTGAATTTACAAAAAAGCTGGTGTTTTGTTTTCACACTAAACTGTGCAATACAGTATAGAAAATTGGAGAGCTCTTCTGTTTCACACTTAATACCATATTTTTTCTTATTCAATCAGAGCAATTAAGGGACGATAAGAAGGAAGTTACTTTTTGCGGTGAATCCACCTTCATAAAAATGCCTTCTTATCTAACCAAGACACATATCAACTGAGCAGATCCGGACTGAGAATTAAAATAGGCCCTAGCATTTCAGGTACACAGAGGCCCAATCAGCCCACATAGAGGCCCAATCTGCCCCCACCAGCCCACTAAATACTGACTTTCTATGGGACCTTATAGCAGCCCCTCTGACATTTGCCAGAACCCACAGATTGCCAGTCCGGGCCTGCAACTGAGGAAAGAAAGGGTTTTATTTGTATAACATTTGGAGAAATGAGAGAAACAAAGTTCCAAGGGTTTAGAAGTAGAAAGTATATAAGTAGAAAACAGACAAGATTGTATTTTGAGAGGATAGGTCAAGTGTTGCCATCTTTAGTTGTAGTTCAGCTGTAGTTTGACACAAGCATGTTTGATGGAAGAGGGGGAAATGCAGAAATTGAAATGGAATATGTAAATAAAGAATGAACTTAAATAAGGACAACAGCACAGTGTCATAGAGAGCATAGGAACAAGGTTGTATGTAGTGAGCGGGGAGAACAAGAGATGCAGTCAGTATTGAGGAGATTGCAATTAGCCTACTGATTATTTTTAATAGGGATGTAGAAGGAAATTTACTGAATATGGAAAACTAATATTATGGACTGGACAGAATCTTAAAACATAATATACAACATAATATACAATATTTCTGTCCTACTTCAGTTAAGCTTTAGTTGTTTATGCTATTAGCTCTGCAACAGCATATACAATATTCCCTACCTTGTCAGAGAAATTCCTCTGCACTATGCTACAACTGTTCCTCATAACAAAGAATGACTCATCAGTTTCTTCCAAATTTGACATCTTCTTAGGTAGCCAGGAGGGGGATTGGGGACAGATCTGATCCTATTGGTTGATGTGAAAAGCAGGGGCACATTATAATTATAGGCTTTTTTTTGGTGAAAAAGAACTTATGGCACAATTTCAGCACCCTTTTCAGGAACATTTTAATCTCTGGCAAAACTGTGAATTATTATTTACAAACATTTAGAAATAAATAATAAGCAGCACAATTACCTGTGCAGAGTGTATGAAGATATAGCAAACATCTTCTTAGCTTTACACTTTTATATAATTATCTATGGGACATCTTGTTAGCCAGTTCCCACACTATGAGCAGGATCTACAGCTTCAAATGTTGAACTTTTGATGCAGAGATATGCCCTGCAGTTTTCCGCATAATATCCTAACCAACATTACGGCAAAACCTTAGGTTTGTTATACCCGAGACCATATCAGGACTGGAATTCAATTAAGCCCAGGCATTTCAAATGCAAAGGGTCCATACAGCAGCCTCTCTGGCATTTGCCAGAATTCACAGACTGCCAGTCTGAGCCTGCCTGAGAAGCATTAGGTTCAATAGATGGAAAGGTTCTTCTGGGTAGAAATGGTGGGATTTGTATGGGATATCTAGTAATGTCACTGGTGGGACAATGCAGTGATAGATCATTCCTCGTAGAGCACTTTCCCTTAACTTGGCTCAGGGTAGTGAGTAAGATGGATATTTCAGATATTTATTTTGTTGCTGCTGTCTTAGTGATTTTTAAAAATAGCCCTTGAATTGCTATGTTTTCATTGCATTTCATCCTTCACTGTCAAAGCTGCTGGTCATAAGGCTAATTTAGATTATGTGTCCTGTAGACCCTGTTGAACTCTATGTATATTTTTCTGTCAATTTATGAATCTATTTTTCTTTTCCTTAAACAAATTGTTATTTTAAGCCAAGAGAAGAACTATATGTTTTACAGATCTAAGGTCAACATTCTAGATATTCTGAAATGTACTTGTAAATGTGTAATCAAAATTTGTTTCTATATAGCTAACTAGTAAGTACTTAATTACAGAATCTCAAATGTTTTGTGTTTTGATCCAGAATTAAGAAGAATCGTTTTCTTTTATTTTTGAGTCAATTCTAAGAAGTAAAAAGGAGACTAGAGACAAGCGTTTGCTTGCTTACTTTCCAAAAAAATTGCATGGTATGCGTAATATTTTCTCTTTTATGAACCAGTCCAGCTCAATTCGGGGACAAGTAGAAATCAAATAATTTACATATTGTGGACAGCTCAGAGATACTAGAAACTTAGAAAAAAGTAAGGTAGGTGTTCCATTTAAATCACAATTACAATATCAAATAAAGATACAGAATAACAAACTACTTTGTACCCATAATAATCCGGTTGATTACGTAAAAAACCTCCTATTTAAAGAAAAGTGCCTTGGAGATTTTTCTCCAGTTAAACTGCATGCTAAATTTCTTGCTCTTAATCAGTTACAATATAGTATGTCTCAATGTTTTCCAGGATCAACGACATATAAGTAGTATTCATATTGAATCATTTATATTGCACATATAGGACAAAGGTGAACTTCTATGACATATATATATATATATATATACTCAGCCACCGAAAAAATGGCAGTCTTTATTACATTGCATTAACACGGTGAATAGTGATGGGTGAATTTATTCACCAGGTGCGAATTTGCGGCGAAATTCGCGAAACGCCCGCGAAAATTCGCAGCAAAAATCGGCGTCAAAAACGGGCGCCGGTGTCAAAAACGGGCGCCGGCATCAAAAACTAGACGGCGGTGCCGTTTCGCGAATTTTTCGCCATTTGCCGAATTTTTGGGCTAAGCGAAACGGCGCAAATTCGCCCATCACTAACGGTGAAGTGAAATTGGGACAAGTAAAAGTACAGTGGAATCTGAGACAACAGTTTCTATAATAGCAATTAAGGGGCCTAGAATCTGATTTGGACCACAGTATGGAATGTCAGTTTATATTATAGCAATGGAAGAGTCGCTGATACAAGTAAATCTTAATATGTTTATCTGTCAAGCCCATACATTTATAATAACATCTGGATCATTACAACTTAGTGCCCACTGACTTCCTTTATCCTTTGGTATATTTATTGTGATTTAAAATGGAACAGCCAAACTTTCTAGTGTTTCTAAACTATCACCAAATATGCTAATTACCCCTGAGGTTAGCTTGTCCCCTACACTAGTTTTGACTGTATTCCTTGCCCATTTTCAGAATATAAACAACCAAGAACCTTTCTTGTTTTTTTTTTTCTTCTAGCATTAATTAGGAATCAAAGTTTGAATGCAATGCATGCACTTTAAAAATACAGTGCTGCTTGCTTCTTCTTGGTGATTTGCCACTGCATTTACTGCAGTGCTGGGGTCCTTGGTTCAAACCACCTAATGGCACTTTCTACATTTCATTAACATGTTGTATGATTGCTCTCTCATTCCCACTATCCAAAAATATTGGTTCCTGATACATTTTACCCTTTTATTAATGTGTCTATTAAGCTTGATGTAATATGCTAGCACTATGTAAAGAATAATAATACTGTCAAATGTTAGTTATTAGGGAGCATGTCTTCATTTCTATTTTCACACAGCTCTTTTTTTTGTCTGCTGACCATCTGCACCATCATAAAAAAGTGTATGACTTAGTTCTTGTATTCTTTTTTGCCTCTAGGAAGTTTCTACCCATCTGTTGCAGCACAGGATCTTGACTATTTAAGGGCAGGATACCTGGAAAAACGCAGGAAAGGTAACACTTATGAACATGGATATCATTATTTAATTCTATTAGTCACATAATATTCTTCTGAGTTGCATCTGTTTATGTATTCAAAGCGTGTAGCGGTCCTATGTAATACTGTGCCCCTCACACTATCCACACATTAGGAATCATTAATATTATTGCCTAATATTTCTCACTAAGACAAACAGTTGCATAAGATATCCTTTCATATGTCACATTGGTATTATATCAGTGTGATAATTCAGTTCAAGTCTAAGACATGTTTTTACTTTTAAATACTGTAAATGGCTTTAATTATTAATTAAATTGCCATGCCAAGTTGGGTATTCATATCACAGACTATCATGAGGCTTGGATGTTAGGGGGCACATATCCATCCCTCTTCCTGCTCTTCATTCAGTAATATGTTTTATATATACTGTGTTATATATATATGTGTGTTATATATATTTTATATATATGATTTATTTTGATTTTTCAAAAATATTGTTTTCTACTGATACCGTTTATTGTCCATGTATTTCAGACCACAGCTTTTTTGCATCTGAATGGCAAAAGCGTTGGTGTGTACTTACTAACTCTATGTTTTATTACTATGGGAGTGATAAAGGTAGGTTGATATTGGACACCTTTTTACCTAGATATATCCATTGATAATTTTGTTCTTTCTGTAAACAATCTCTAATGCCTTGATGATGTTTCAGCAAAAATAAAGCAGTTTTGGGTAGCCTTAAGTCTCTAGTATTCAGATGGATTTTAACCCTTGATTTATATAGAGTCAATGTACATTGAATTACCCTATCCCATTCCAAAAACATCCAAATACCTGGCTCAATTTAATTAGAAGCCCATTAACATGTCTGTGTTTTTGGAGTGTGAGATGGAATTTGGAGTATCCAGAAGAAACCCATGCAGACACAATGAGAATATACAGATTAATAGTGGTGCCCTTGTTGGAGCCAAATTCACAACCAAAATGGCAATATTGCTTTTAACATTTTCCCAGTAAGTCCCATTGTCTGTCAGCTTCTGTTTTATCAAAACTACTTAAACAAATTTAATATTTTCAAAAAAAATAAAATTCTTTTTAAATACTAATGTATTATTATAAATGTAAACATATGTATTAACAATTTAGCTTTCTAAGCTCAATTTGTATCTGGTGGAGGGTCTGTAGTTTATATGCCTTTTAATCTCTCCCCATTTCAAGTGGCATGAATGCTTACATCTTACTGTAGACCGTGGGTTAAACAGAATGACTAAAAGAGAAAAAAAAGATCATTAAATCAGAAACGGAACTAGAGGGGGACGGGCCCTGACGCAGGACACGCAGCCGGGCCCCCCGCCCCCCTCCGTACACCCGGAACTGGCCGGGAATATGTGGTGCGCGGACTGCCGGGGGGCCCTGAGGGGGTGCGGGCCCTGGCCCGCTCGCACCCCCTGCTCCCCTGGTAGCTCCGCCCCTGCATTAAATTAAAGAGAACATTTTTCTGCTTAATTTAAAATTTAAGTCATTTTACGAAATGCACTTTCACAGTTTGTACCTCTCTTTGTCATAGTCATTAAGGTGTTTGGTATGCTCATAATATAAGTTCCATTATCTCTCTAGAATGCAGAGAGGTTGACAAAAGGGTTCATACTATAGGATACAGTGGTTCAAGGGTTCTTAGCTATAGATTTTGATTAAGCAGGGTGATCATATTTTTAAAAACAAGTCTCAACAAAAGATGTGGATGCAGCAGTGTAACTACTGGGGGTACAGGGGTTGCTATCACCCCCCCCTCCCACCACCCCGACGCAGATATTATGGACAGGAATTTTTGTGTGCACGCGACTGTAGGGCACTCCTCTTGAAGGTTAGAGGTGGTAGTCAGGGGGTGACTGGTTACCTGGCTGATGCTAGTTACACCACTGGGTGTATGGTGCAGCATTATAGATATGTCTTTACTTTTCTTTTATCCTTTCTTTGTTTAGTGTTTATTAGTTTCAGCTAATCAACTCTACAATACAAATCCAAAGATTTAACACTCGTTCAGTGATCCATTAGTGATGCAAAACAAAATCAATAAAGAAAATATGCTTGAAATTTCATTTCTGAACATTCTGCAAGAACAACATCCAGTCCCTGGAGGTGTCATATTGCAAATTGAGAGAACAAAGAGGCAATATCATATGCACCTAAAATATCATTACATATTCTTTTTATAGTTAACATAATACATAAAAGTAGATGATATCATAAAACAGTGTATATATTATTAGGAAATGCTACAGTTCTAGTATGGGCTGGGATGTGGAAAATATTATGTAGAAAGCAGCATTTACATTTTCAGCTCATTTGTGTAATGTACTTTTTATGCACATTTGTGCACCTCCCCTGACACAACATACCAAACAGCCTGCCTCACCTCTGGGTCTGTTCTTAGGGACAACACGCCTTGTTGTTGCAACTCCTGTTTGTTTGGGGGATTATTAAACATTAACCCGCAAATTTAATAAAAGGCACTAGGTTTGCCCAGGAGCAGTAACCTATAGCAATATAATAAGACAGTTGCTTTTAAACTGGTGATCAGTAAATGCTACCTGCGGATTGTTTGCTATGGGTTAATGCCCATGAGCAAACGTAGTGCTTTTTATTACATAAGAGGGCTATAAGAAAAGTTGTCATCTGCCAGTTTTATGGATGATGGCAGTGCAGACAAGAATGAAACAGCAAGCTTTTTATTTTCATAGATGATTATTTTTGTAGTAGAGTAAAGGAATTATATGCTTTAAATATTTTTCTAAATAATATCCAGAAATAAAGGTGTGCTTGGAATGTTCTATTCTTTTCTTGAACTGTTTCAAAATTGTGTAAATTACTGCACCAATCACTAATTTACACAGTTAATACTAACATTATATTGACTACTGGTCTATCGTAGTTTTTTTTATCTTCCTTATGTATGAAAGCCATGCCTTGTGGATTTAGAGCACAGTTTAAGGATCTTATCTTTACAAACTGTATCTTAAAAATAGTGATCAGTCCATAAATCCAGCACTTGTTGCAACAGAAAGGGCTTCATCCAAATACAGTAGATTATTGTTGATGAGAAAAGAATAGTTTTTATTTAAAAATACATATGATTGTAAAAAGAACTATAGGATTAAACTGGTATTTTTTGGAGTCTTGCAGTGTCAGTTTTTATACATCATTATAAATAACCCCCTTAAAATCAGGATTGATACAATAAATAGTTCATATTTAAAGTAACCTGTCTCTGGATGAATAGATAAATAGACATCGATAACAAGAAAAAATGCTATTGATTTATTGACAATCTCAAATTTAAAGCAAAAACAAAATCTTTACTCTCCTGCAGTATATTTTATATATAATATTATTTTATAATGGTACACATTTTCTTAACCTTTTTAGTTTGTCCATTTCTAAAGACACAAAATAAAGTAGATAGATAGATAGATAGATAGATAGATAGATAGATAGATAGATAGATAGATAGATAGATAGATAGATAGATAGATTTGTCACATACAAAGTTATACAAGTACAACCTGTAGTGAAATGCAACCTGATCATTCCAAAACTGTGTAATTTTATTAAAAAATAACAATATACTAGTGTATATATATATATATATATATATATATATATATATATACTGTATATATATATATATAAGTATATATATATATAAAATATAAAAATAATTAAAAAATAATTAATTAAATAATTAAAAAACTAAAAAAGCTGTGGTGGTATATCATGATTAAGAAGCCTAACAGCCTAATAAAAAAATGAGGATAAAAACTTTTCTTAAACCTCTCTATTCCTCCTAAAAACTTTCCTGATTTTAACAAGTCAAACAGATAATTACAAGGAGTTTTATCTTTAATAATTAATAATTCTAAATGCTCTAACTTCTGTAGGGAATTAGTGCAAAACCATTGCACTTATTGGCTCAGGTTTGTCCCATGCCATCAGGTAAACGCCACACTGAGATTGTAACACTGACAAAGGGCTGTCGAAAAGGTTTACACTTCTTACATAAATATCTTGTGACGGTAAAGCAAATCTATTGTGTCGTTCTGCTGCCCGTATCACCAGCTGTAAATCATTACAATCTTGAACACCACAATTCCCAAACCATGAGATGATATTCTCTGCTGAAACTCTAAATTTCTGCAATTTTCTTAAATAATAAAGACGCTGACTGGCCTTCTTAGACTGTGCTTGAATATGTTGAAAATTTGGACCCCTAGATATTTAAAACTACTCACCCTCTCTACTGCAGCCCCACCTATAGTAAGTGTGGAATAAGACCTCTGCTGTTTCCTACTAAAGTCCACCACCAACTCCTTAGTTTTCAGAAAATTCAAATACAGACAATTCACATGACACCATGATACTAGATTCTCCAACTCCACCTTATAAGCTGACTCATCATTATTGACAATGAAGCCCAGCACTACTGTGTCATCAGGAAATTTTACAATGGAATTATAGTTGGATATGGCCACACAATAAGGTGTATAGAGAGTATGGAGCAAAGGACTTGTGGAGCACAAGTCCTTTGTGGAGCACCTATTTTTAGTATGATAGTATTAGAAACATAACTACCAACTCTCAATCCCTGCAATCTTCCCAATATAAGAAATTAAAAACCCAGGCAGACAAGCGACTATTTAGTCCCAGATCTATCTATATGGAACAATTGTGTTAAAGGCTGAACTATAATCAATAAATAGTAGCCTCACATAATTTCCAAGTTTCTTGTCCACATGGTAGAGACTAGAATGTAGAACATAAGAAAAAGCATTGTCTCTAGGTGGGAAAAATGCTATAAGAGCATTAGAAGAAGAGCAAGATTGTGTTAACATTAACTTTTTAATGTGATCATTTTTGAATGTTAGATAAATAGCAATAAATCTATTCCAGCAGAAAGATGAGCCCCCTAAATCTGCCACCCTAGGCATGGGCTCTATATAGAAACACAGCCCTGCAGAAACAGGCAAAGAGCTTTATAACAGTGAAAGATGCTTAGAGTAACACAGAGCTTGACTGAGAGTCCAGTGTTATATCAATTAACCAAACCTTTCTGGTAACATGTTGTTCTAATTATTCTAATTGTATCTAATTGAGATAGAAAATACATTGCAGTTCATCACATTAGTACCGACACTGAAGTTTAAAGTAACTATAAAATGCATAGTATACTGCAGTAAACATATTTGTCAGGGAGGCCATATCCACTTTCTCCATATCAGTATAAACAGTGAGAAGAGGCTTCCAAACTTTATATCTAGTATAGGTCAATCTAAAAACAACTGGACTTGCTGAACGTCTTCTGAACGTCTTCATTGATTACTCAGCAAGTCCAGTTGTTTTTTAGATTAACTTCCAAACTTTAATTAAAAGTTCTCATTCTATGAGCAGCCTTCCTTCATTGGAGACCCTGGAGAAATACCTACTGTATACACTAGACTAGTTTAGGTGAACTATAAGGGGAGAGCTTAAATAGATTAAATAAATAGCAACTCCTGAAACCAGTTAATGAGACCCAGGAGTATGCCTTGTACATTTTTAGAATGGACTCATATGATATAATGTTATTGAAGGAGATCATACTGAAGTCTGTGGTTAGTAGATGCAAACCGTACAGTTCACCTCTGTCTCTGATGCAACAAACCAAATCCATATGTGTTATAGGGGATTCAGCAGTAATGAGTAAATCAGCCCTGTTTCAATTTGCCAAAATTTGGTGAAATGGTGATAAAACACATCAGAGACGGAACTAGGTGGGGGCGGGCCCTGGTGCAGGCTGTGCAGCCGGGCCCCGCCACCACCCTCTTCCGTGCGGCGCTACAGCCGCTGCAGTGAGCGTGTGACTGCCGGGGGGCCCTGCGGGGTGCGGGCCCTGGCCAAATTGCACCCCCTGCTCCCCCGGTAGTTACGCCACTGAAACACATTAAATGGGTGTTTCATAGTGTTGGTCATACAATTTTTTTAGAGCTCAATTCATTGAAGTCTATGGGCAATTTTTGTGGCAAAACCTTTTGCTCATGACTAGGATTCAATTTAATCAGATTAACCCTTATCTTTGCTGAAAATTTCCATTTGATTTGTCAGTGTTATGCCATTACAAATAGATGAAGGTGTAGGGTAAATCCTATACTTTCGGGCTTTGTATTAAGTCTTTCCTATAGACCAGGGGTTCCCAAACTTTTTTACATGTGAGTCATGTTCAAATGTAAAAAACGTTGGGGAGCAATACAAGCATGAAAAAAGTCCTGAGGAATGCCAAATAAGGCAGCAAAGTTCTGCGTCTACCTGGTCTGTTCCACTAACTATACTTTCAATTGAATGCCAAATAAGGGCTGTGATGTGGTAGACCCTACGTGGACTGGCAGCCTTGAGACTCTGTTTGACAGTACACCTAGATTTTATGCAATTGAAACTTGCCTCCAAGCCTGAAATTTAAAAATAAGCAGCTGTTTTGAGGCCACTGGGAGCAATATCCAAGGGGTTGACAACAAAGCCACTGGTTGGGGACTAACCTCGAATATGCAGTGGCCTTTTTAAAAGAAGGTTTAAAAACGTATCTTATCTTATTGCCAAGTTCAAAACAATGACCAATCCAATAAATGCTTAGGCAATACTATATGTTTTATTGATGTGATATTTATGTAATAAACATGACCTCAGCTACTGTGGATTTTCTTTTATTTACGAAAGATGTCATCGCCAGCTGATGGCCCTTGAGATGTTGTTTAACCAGCTCTTATTAATACTGACAAATAAGGGATGTTGGGAATAAGTTAATAGCATTGAAGGAACAACAGTATAACCTCAATTAATTAAATATTGGACACTACATTGTGCAAATTTACATAGAAAATGTATTCCCTTGTTACCATCTTCATAAACAGATGTATATGGTGTACAATAGCATTTATTGGCATGTGATGGACACTTTATTTACTATAGCACATAATGAGGCTGCCAAACAAAGATGTCCTTGTTTTCTTGTGCAGACAGGGACCATTAATATCCCTTGGAGCAGAGATCCCTAACCTTTTTTACCCATGAGTCACATTCAGTTGTTACAAAGAGTTGGGAAGCAACACAATTATGAAGAAAGTTCCTGGGGGGTACCAAATAAGGACTGTGGTTGGCTATTTGGTAGACCCTATGTGGACAGGCAGTCTAAATCAGGGATGCAGGATTCATTTCGGGATTCAGCCTTTTTCAGCATGATTTGGATTTTGCTGAATCCATCTGCCCAGCTGAACCGAATCCTAATTTCCATACGCAAATAAGGGACGGGGAGGCAAATCACATGACTTTTTTTCACAAAACAAGAAAATAAAAAATGTTTTCCCCTTCCCACCCCTAGTTTGCACATGCAATTTGGATTTGGTTCGGTATTCGGTGGAAACTATAGTGAAAGATTCAAGGGTCCGGCCAAATCCGAAATAGTGGTGCATCCCTAGTCTAAATGAGGCTTTGTTTGACAGTACATCTAGATTTATACAACCGAAACTTACCCCCAGACCAGAAATTCAAAAATAAGCATCTGCTTTGAGACTACTGGGAGCAACAGCCAAGGGGTTGGTGAACAACATGTTACTCACGAGCCACTTGTTCAGGCTAACTGCCTTCAAGAGTAACATTAAGCCCATAAGTCTCCAGTTGGGCATCCCTGCATTATGTGATTTAATTCTAAGGAAAATACATATATATTCCAGACACTTGCACAGCCAAATGCAATTTGTTTATTTAGCTTTATCATTGACAGACAAACAGCAGAAAGGTGCGTTTTCTCTTGATGGATACAGAGCCAAAATGAATGATACACTAAGGAAGGATGCGAAGAAGGACTGCTGTTTTGAAATCCTTGCTCCGGATAAGCGTGTCTATCAGGTAGGCATCTTTGTGTATAAAGAAAATTGATAAAACCATTACTGCGCCAGCCTCAGAGACAGGAACATTTGGGTTGAAACAGCTCACTAACTGGTACATCTGCACAGCATGCTCATACATATGGGAGTTATAAGAAAAACAAAACTGAGCTAATTTTCTTACACCAGATATCAAACAGAATGTGCAATCTGAAGAATATCATTTGTATTTTCATATATATACAGTATATATACATCAGCTGTGTGCTTCAAGCTTATAACCTGTAATAATCATGATTACCAAGTACAGCAATGTTGATTAATCAATGAAAAAGTCAAGTACTTCTTCCACCAGTGGTAAGAGAGGGAACAGATCAATACATATAATAGGAAAACATGTTTAAAGAAACTATTGCATGTATCATCAATACAGAGGAGAACTTTAATATGTTTTAAACATCTGAAATTGCGTTTGAAATCATTAAATTAAGTTGTCATGTAATGTGCTGGAATCTGACAAGAACATTTTAGGAAAACTGTACCCAGCAGTCTAAAGATATTCACGGGTGTCTTCTAATTGTCAAGGGCAAGTTTTGTGGCTTTGACATTGATGAAGAGAAGCACCTTTTTTTCTGCACCGCTGCCAGCTGCTGATCACAGTTTCAAATCCATCATCCTCCGGTCCAATTACGTAAATTTGTCAAAATTAACTGTTGTATCCTTGCAAGGAAAGTATCAGTAGACACATAAAGAATGGTTGATGTTTTGAGGAAGAAATTACAAGAATGCGAGATTTTGATTTCCCCTCTTTAATAAAGATTTTTTTTAAATAGTTTGCAGCCTCCAGTCCTAAAGAAGCAGAAGAATGGATTAATGTCATCATGAATGCCAGAGGTATGGCACAAAAGGATGCTTTTATGTGTATATTTAGATGGAATATTTGATTAAAAAGGATTCAGTTATATAACAAAATAGACATATGCTGAGTTGTTACAGTGTAGAAATACATTTTTGCAACCCTCAAAAGGAAGCAAGAATGCACTTATATTCTAAATTCCAAATTAAAGCTTTGTTTTATACAGGTATGGGATCCATTATCCAGAAACCTGTTATCCAGAAAGCTCAAAATTATGCAAAAGCCATCTCCAATATAACTAAATAATCCAAATGTTTAAAAATGTTTTCTTTTGTCTCTGTAATAATAAAATAGTAGCTTCTACTTGATCAAAGCTAAAATATAATTAATTCTTATTGGAAGCAAAACAAGACTATTGGGTTTATTTTATGTTTAAACGACTTTCTAGTAGACTACGGGGCAGATTTATCAAGGGTCAAATAGTATATTTTAATTCAAATTAGAATTTTCGGTTTAAAAATTCACACATTCGAGTTTTAATACCCCTATTCGAATGCAGATGTGTGAGATTTATCACACCTTGACCATGGAGTCATAATTTGAATATTCGCCACCTAAAACCTGCCGGGTTCATTTACAAGTCAATTGGAGAGGTCCATTGAGCCATTTGGAGATGTTAATAGCCTTCCTGACATTTGAGGTTTTTTTAGGAAGAGAAATTTGATTTGTACAAATCAAATACGAATCGAATACTATTAGATTTTTTGGGTTGGAACAATTCAATCGAATATAAGACATTCTAATTTTTTCTTAAATGACCTCCCAGTTGAATTGTCAGTATATTCAAATTTTAGAAAAATACATCTAAATTTGAAATTTGACCTTTGATTAATGGGCCTCCCCCATGTATGAAGATCAAAATTACAGGAAGATCAGTTTTCCAGAAAATGCAGGGTCCCAAGCATTCTGGATAATAGATCCCATACATGTATATAGTGTCTGAGGCCCAGCAGTAAATCTGCAAACAAATTTATTTTTTGGGGGATTATATTATATGCACCAATTTATTTCTACCAATAACAAATTCTGTAGGTGAAATGAACTCTTCCAAAACTTCCTAATTGTCTTTGTTTATAGCTTACATCCTTTTGTCCCTTTGTTTTTCCATTAAACACTGTGCCCCAGGTAAAAGTCTTTTCCATTTGATATACTGCCAGATGTTAAATCTCTGCCCCCACTAATTAAAAGCCTAGAAAGTGTTCTTAAATACCCAGGTAGATGACTGATGTCTTAGTTTGACCTTGGAAATCAGGAGTGCCCATACTTAAGTAATGCGAGTTCTACTTTTAGTAATGTTGTCCCATTATGATCTACAGCCATAATAGCATTGTTAGCATTCTGTTCCATGGACAATATTATTTAAATATTATATTGATTTATGAGAAAATGTAAATTGCTATATTTAACAAACAACTATTTCTTATGTAACCTTAATATAATAAATATCTGAATGAAAATCTTGAAACGGGAGGGTGATTTAGACAAGCTGTTTGTTGACAGTGTCTTGAGATCTACTGATCATCAGCTAAAGGTCTACTGGTAGACTGGTAGAGTTCTGCTAATTTCAGTCAAGTTTAAAGCACACAATAAGGATACCACTGACCTCAATGATCTCTAAACCACTACTTGTCACTTCTCTTGGAATATTCATAAAAAAACCAAATACATTTACTGCCACACACTAATTTACATGATCTGGACATCACTAGCCTCAATGATCTCCAAATGTTGCAGTGGAGATTACTGTAGCATCATGGGAGCGAGCCCTAAGATTAGACGAGGTACATCGAAAAAAGAATAAGAAAATAACGAGGTATGTGCATGCTTGTGGGTTGGAAAGCTAAAAAGTAAAGGATGTGGGGGCAGTTTAAAAGTGCAGCACTGTACATTTTTATAAAAACAGTACAAAATGACTGTACAAAGAGCAGGATAAATACATATCAGTACGAGAATTGAGGTCCCTGCCCCATAAAGCTTACAATCTAAAAGTCCATCATCACATTTAATTCATTGTGGTTATACTTATGTGTTTTTAAAGGAGAATTAAAGCCTAACTAAATAAGTAGGCTAGAAATGTTTTACATTATCGTTTGTATTCTGTACCAGCCGAAGTAAACCACAGCCCTTTAGCAGTAAAGATCTGTGCCTCCAAAGATTCCCCATTAGCTCCCCATAAACCATTGCATCTTGCATCAGAATTTTAAATCAGCTTTGTAGCATCATCTTATATTACAGACAAACCTCATTTTCTGATAATTTGCAATGACTCCTAAACTTACAGTAGCTTCTCAACAGCTGCTCAGAGCCCACCAAGCATGTGAGTGTCACAAACACTTTGCAAGCTGGTGGCCCCCTGTGACAAATGGACCATTGCTGCTATTGAGAAGCTGAAACTTTGGGCTGGTACAGTAAGCTTGGTATAGATGTGCCATTTTTAACCATTTTATTTTTATGGTTTAGCTCCTTTAATGTGAGAAATCTAAAAAAAATTATAGATTAACCTCAAACGAGTCAAATGAGTTTTAACAATATGTTGCCAGACATTCTAAGTTCAGGTTAGTATCACTCAGCTCAGCTTCTGTTAAAACATTGGATATGTTTAATGGGGAAAACTTCTCCTCCATTTAGCTGGCTTGTATGCCATAGGTATTGTATCTAACGAGGAATTTTGGTAGTCTTAACACATGACCACAAGTGATTTAATTCAAAATGTTAAATAATGAAATCACTACTATGGGCTAGATAGAAGCATAGTTTTTCAACGTTTTGATTTAAGGCAAAAATGTATTCAGCACAAACATTCTTACTGAAACACAGTAATTATATTGCTTTACAAATAATTATTGCAAATAATTATTGACATCATAATTTACCAAACTGGGCTTAAGTCTGGACCCCCATTAATAACCTTAACTCTCTTAGTAGGGGAAGCCCCAAACTTTCAACTCTGTGGGCGAAAAGACATATAAATATAATCCAAATAATACTTCAAAGAATAGAAAATTACAAAATTAAAACACAATTTTGTTTCCCTGTTCCACAGAAATAAAAATCAAAGGCCTTGTAATAATCTGTCAAACATAAGTTCATAATGAAAGCAAAATAATTCTATTGCTTTTTTAAGGTTAAAGTACATTATATGTAGTAGATATTACATATAGGGCTTTAAATTACAGCAAAATTATGAGAGGTAACACTAGAGGCTTCCATCAAGTAACTATAAAAAACAACACAGAGCATGGGGTTTTTGTAGTTTCTTGTGTAACCTCTAATGAGTTTACAGCCCAGGTCTAATACTTGTGATATAAAAATATATGTAAAACAGAAGTTGGTTAAGAAAGAAATAAAATAAAGCATCTTATACACAATACAGAAAAAGATCCACATACTAGCCACACACTCTTAAAAAATAAAAAAGTTAAATATATCAGTTTAATACCTATATATATTACTGTCTATGTACTGCCCATTCAGCTACTAAAATATATTGTGTTCACTCTGTGATATATTTATTTGCTCTTTTTGCCCCTTATTTCATGCAATAAACCACTTCCTATTTTTGTCTTTAATAATTTCTGCAAAATGTTCTTAATTCTAGGAAATATTCCTTCTGAAGACGAGGAGCTTTATGATGATGTGAATCAGGAAATGGATGCTTCCCACGAAGAAGATATTTATGAAGAGCTCCCAGGTATGTAAGAATATTTACAATGATTTGTCTTAAAAGCACCCACAAATGGAAACACCAAAACAAGTTCAAACATTGCATGTTATTTTTATTTTTGAATGCTTTCAAACCTTTAAATCCTTTAAAAATTCTGGTAACATGATCTTGCCTTTGTTCATGTATATAAGGAACAAACTTAAATAAATATAGATATACTGTATATGCAGACACACACTAGGGGGGTTATAAACTCCGAATGCAAAAATCACGAAAAATTTGTGATTTTTTTTATAAAAATGGACTTTTCAAAAAATCATGAATTTTTCGGAATTTATTAAACCCTGAGAATGGAAAAGTCAGAATCTGAAAATCCGGCATCTCAGACCTGTCAAGGTTGCACATAACTCAATGGAAGAAGTCCCAATGATTTTTTGATGTGCGCTGGGTTTTTGGCAATACCCTGAAGTTTTCAGGCAAAATTTGGATTTTTCAGGTGAAAAATCTGAAAAGATCACGAATCACGATTTTTCCGGATTTTTTCCGCAAACAAAATTTTTGGGAAAATGTATTAATAAATAAGCCCAAAAACCCGTGCGGATTTGGTCGGAGTTTTTTTCAGAAAATATTGAGATAAATTCGGACTTTGATAAATAAACCCCCTCGGTGACTAATCAAAATGTGGATTTAAAATGAGTGTTTAGAACCCACAGGGAAGACCTCCTTCAGCCCAATGTACTCATATAATATTCTCCCACCCACGTATTATAGCAAAAACGTAAAATTAAACAGTAGTTTCCCGTTAAAATAACATTGGTCGTGCTACACATCAAATAATCTGGGACAAATGTACTGTATTTGCATACTAATTAGATTATTTTCCATTGGCAGGAGATTTTGGGTCTAGCTTTCCACTGAATGTATGTATTTATCTACTTATAGTGGCAACAATGTTAATTTTACTTATTCACATCAATAAAAGATATAATAATGCAGCAATGTGATTACTTAGCTTCATAAAAATACTGGTACCCATCTGTTCCCCCAGCATAAATAAATAACAATTTTTACAGTCACATGGGTTGACCTTATGTTAAGAAGTAATCATACTCTTTGTGGGAAGATTAGCTTTTTAAATGGTGGGAAAATGGTATGCAAAAAAAAGACAGGGACACAACAATGCTGATGAGTAGCACTTTTCCATCACTTTTTTCCACTAAAGTATACATACAACAGGTTATTTTCTTCTTCACAACCCAACACAAATTTATAACGTATTTCTCTCACAGCTGAGATTGTAGTCTTTCCCTACAGCCCAGAGGACTCTCCCATACACTGGAGCACTATATGATTACTCACAGTTCACCATCAGAGATCAACTTCTCTCTCTGAGTCAGCCAGGCCACACATCTTCATTCTAAACACACAAACACTTTCTCAAATACAGCCTTTCTCCAGACACAGGTTTCTTTCCCACCAGTTGTTCTCTCAATTTTTGGCTCCACAGGTTCCTTTGCTCTCTTTTAGGATCCCTCAAGGAAGAAGCCAGATCCCTCCACAAAATAAAGTTTTCCAAGGAACGATCCAGACTGCAGGATTAACTGCTCAATTAGGTGTTTATTGTTCAACACAACATGTTTCGAGTCTCAAAAAACTCTTTGTCAAGTGGGAAAAGAAGCCAGATCCCCTCATCATCAACAATATTTATTATTTGCAGGTTTAACCCTCTAAAGACCTTTATGCATCTGTTTCTTAATTATCTGGCGAGAAGTTAAAATTAACCCATTGTCGTGACAGGCAAAAGCTTTTAGACTCTCTCACAAGTATTATATTTCTGTACTCTACTGGCCAAACAGACAGGGTTTTCCAGCACTAACAGCAGTCACACCCTATTCAAGTCTTTCAAGTGTGATCAAACCTTAAAACTGGACAGTCCTTTTTGTGCTTACCATTAATAGGTCTTTTAAGGATAAAAGTAACATACACATTTTTTAAGCCAAAAGTCATAACCTAATACATAAATACACAACCTTGTCTAAAGAAAAATCCATTCAAGTCTCCAGGAGTAAGAAATTTTTTTATCGACATCATTGCTCCACAGGTAAACAGAAAACAGAGAAACATTGGTTTCAGTGCCCAAGTCTATGTAACTTATTATGAAAATAAAATATTACTGAAAAATTAATCAACAATATCAGACCAATCAAAAAACTTCTGCAAGAACTACAGAATTTGTTTAAAATCTGCTTCTAAAACCTTAAAAAGGTCACCTGATGTGGTGTACCACATTATTGTCCAGCTTTTCCCATGCAATGAGCCAATTTCCAATATATCACCATCTTGTGTAATAGAAAGCCTAATTATATGACAAACATTCAAACGTAACTCTAATAATATAACATCTATACATTATACCAAAACTTTAATGGATTTTTGGATGCTCCCCTTTACCCAATTGAAGCAAATTAGCATGATACAATTCATTTTCATTATGGTATATAGGTTTAATGAATAAGAATACCACTGTGCCGATAATGGGATACCAAGAATAGTCACTGATTTCCCTCTCAGATCTCTGTGATGCAAGTTTACTTGTCAGCACATAGCATTTCCGATTGTACATAATGGCTCAGCAAGAGTCATTACAAGGAACAGGAACAGTTCTTATGGGAATTCTCTGCCGCTTGCCTACTCTAATTTAATGACTTCCATGAACTAGTGGATGGCATTTGTCATCTTTTGCCAGTACTAGAGCATTCCTTGAAGCTTTGAAGATTAAAGATAGCCATGGTCCTACTATGTTAAATATTTCCACGAGGCACAACAGCAGCCAATTTTTCTAGCAAATCACTGGTGAGCACAAACATATTGTATGCAAGTAGCATACTGACCTCCATTAAGGCCCCTACAGATAGGCCAATTTCCTTTTATCAAAACCTGCATATATGGAGAAATGCAATTTCCAGTTTTCTCTAATTTTTCCTCTGTTAAACAGCATCTCTGGTATTTTAGGTAGATCAAAAACCCTTTATTTAATAGAATGGCCTTATTGCCAGGGCTTTCTCTGGGGTTTACCCATCTAAAGGAAGGAGAAAAATCAGTGGACAGAATGATGCTTGCATCTGGGTCATTAACGGTGAAATTTAAGATTAATTGCTTATACATGGTCTTGGATATGACTAGAATTATAGGGAAGTCACAATTACAAATTTGTCTTTGTCTTGACATGAGCTAAGCGGGGTCTAACCGAATATTTGACCACAAAATGAGGCATATTTTGATTTATAAAGGAAAAGAGCATCTCAATTCTAGATACTCTATGGTTCCTTCCGTGTCTTGGATTCACAAAGTTGAATACAGTTGATCCACTGCACACCCGCTTATTTGCATAAACTGCACTGATGGTGCAAGGTACCCGTTGGCCTGGGTAGGTTCTTTTACAAATGCACAATTTATATGGAGCTGCACACACTCATATATATGCAGTTGGGGAGCTTACCCCATTTAATATTCCACCAAAGTATTAATATTTTGGGGGGTGCAACACTCCCTTTGTCAGGTTGTAGGTTGTTTTTCCAACCTAGCTTGGTATAACCAATTGTCTGTGTGATTTAACATCCCTTTCCTACCTATATTCCTTGTAGCTTGTCTTTTAGGCACATACAGTCACTCAGTCACTCTCTGGGTGGCAATAAAAGTTGACGAGAATTTTGTCTATATTTGGCGACAATTGTACCAGGTACTGTTTTTTATTACAGAGAAAAAGGAAATAATTTAAAAAATTTGGATTATTTGGACAGCCCTCCCAAATTATGAACTTTATGGATAATGGGTTTCCAGATAATGGATCCAATACATGTATCTCTAAAGCCTCTAACAATTATAGTTTTTCAGATAATTAGTAGTGAAAAATAATCTGAAACCCTCTAAAAGTCTGAATGGTTAAAAAAGATACCATAAAGACAGCTCAGCTCCCATTGACCTCTATAGGACTGGACAGCTTTTACTGGGCGCATTTTGTATTTGAGTTTTTTGTGGTTTTTACACTTAATACATCTCACATTTTTAGAGTTTTAGAGAAATAAAAAAACCTTTATTTTTAAAATAAGATTTGTGAAAAAAATAGAAAGTAAATTGGCTTGTAGAATGTGGCCTTATTAATTTGAATTTCTGCCTGTTTCTAATGCATTTATCATTTAATTAATTTATTCAATGCACGTTTGCAGTGTGATCAATTCCTTGTAATGCCACCCACACAATTTAACACAAGTACAATTGTGCAATAGGCACCTCCATTTTAATACAGCATATAAACAGAACTCTTGACCTCGAGTTACAATTAAATGGCACAGGGAAAACATTTTAAAATAGAAAAAAAAATGTTTGTTAGTTTTAGAGAACTTTTTTGGCCTGTGGGTTACCCATTCAGTAAGTGCAAAAAGACTGTTGTTTAAACAATGTTTAAGCAATTGTGGGATAGAAAGAAGCATCTGGGAGCCAGACTTTTCCTGTGGAAGCTGCCAAGAACTGTATTTCCTTTTTCTGAAGTGTGCTGCAGCGAAATGACTGTCCCCCTGTAGTCGTGTTCTATAAATTACTTTCTCAGGCATAACTTTCAGCGGGGCCATGTTTACATCAGTCTGTAGTAACCGCATGTTAGCCAACCATTCACTGTAAATTTTCTCCTGCCTGTGTACACAAGAGAATACATTCTGAAACAAAGCACAGTTTGTAAATGTTTCAAATATCTCTGCTATTTGGAGAATGAAGTAACTGGTCCTGCTCTTTCTCACCATGTCATGTGCCCGAGATGTCCAAAATTATATGACGCTTGCACAGTGCTGATCACTTTCAATTTTATCTTTAATTTACAGGATGGATTAAGCTAGGAGCCTGCATATGATTTAAGGGGCATGCTTTTAGTTGAGGCGTGTAGTGATTTGCACATTATGATCGCAAGTGTTTGGGTGGGAACTTTTTTTAACTGGGTGTTTTCCTTTTGCACATCAATATAAGGCTTCTTTCCTGAACTCTTCAAAGCATAAATACAATTTAAAGGAGAAAAACATGTTTAATCACTGGGGATAAAAATGTGTTATGAAAACCCCCAGTGATTACAATGTCAAACAATGACATCAAACACAGGGCCCGCACTTCCTCTTCTCTAAAAAACCATAACTTCCTGGAGTGCTATCCTAATAAGCACCGCCATTTTCTTGGCAGTCTCAGGGATCCCTTTCTATTCTATTTGCATATTAAGATTCAGAATAATTTTTAAAAATACACAATCTGTCAGCACTTTATATTTTCTCTCTGTAGTTTTAGAGGTTTATCCACTAAAATCTGAAATGTTCTCATGATTTTAGTAAAACAAGTTCGACCAAACTCACATCCACAATTTTACCTTATTTATCAATAAAATAATTTGAACAATTCAGTGCAGAAACGTTAAAATCGTGAAAAAATTTGAATTCGTATTTTTTTCTGATTTGACATCTGAAAACGTTTTCAGATTATCGCCCAAAAGCCAGAAATTTTTCAGATTGTTGTACAAAACCCAACACAGGTCATGATATCTTCCAGTTGTAAAAGGGACATCTGCCATTGACTTGTACATGATCTCGGCAAGTTTGAGATGGAGTATTTTTTTATTTGGACTTTTAGCAGTCTCGAGGTATAATAAATCTCGAAAAATATTAGTTTTTGTTTTTCCACTAATAATTTGTTTTCCCATTTAAACCCCTGACCAGAAATTGAGTTTTAGTAAATAACCTCCTAAATACTTAATTTTTATTTTGTATTGTATTTTTACACTCACGTGTTTCTGACATATACAAATTATCAGCTGGTGCTAATACTTCATTTTAATTATATTAATTAGTATTTGTAACGGGCCCGAAGGCACAGTAATAGTGTAGACCAAAGAGGAGACCAGACCAGGTTCGAGGTACAAAAGGGTTTATCCAAAGAATCGTCAAAATACAGGCAAAAGGTCAGACCAGGCAGAAGACAAGCAAAATCGAAGAACAGGCAGGAATCGGTACACAGGAATCAAAATAGATAATAACACCCAGGAACACTGTAGCAGGAACCTATAGTTGGGCAAGGACTGGAAGAGGAAGTGAGTTTAAGTAGTCCCTGGGTTGGCGCCAAATTTTGACGCGCTTGCGTCAGACGCAGACTCCAGCGTCCCCACGCTGACGTCTTGACGCCGGCGCCCGATTTTGACGCCGGCGTCCATTCCGTCGCCGACGACCAATCCTGGACTGGGAAGGAGATGAGGTCATAGACCTGTGCCCGGCAGGAGCCATGTGGTGAGGCAGGCGGTCGCCATCTTGGACGCCATCTTGAAGACTTGGAGTAGATTCCATTACAGTACCCCCCTCCTTAGGGGGGGCCTCAGGACCACCGAGTCTAGGGGAGAGAGGGAATAATTTATGGAATCTACGAACCAAGATGGGCGCATGGACATCTGAGCTCCTGACCCAGGAGCACTCTTCGGGACCGAACCCCTTCCACTCGATGAGATATTGAAGAGTGCCCCTGGAAAGACGAGAGTCCAAAATCCTCTTCACTTCGAATTCCTGGTGATTGTCAACCAGGACTGGAGCTGGGGGAGAAGAAGAAGAAGAAAGAGACACAGCAGGCTTAAGGAGAGAGACATGGAAGACATTCGGGATCCGCATCTCTGGGGGGAGTTGAAGACGAACCGCCACCGGATTGATGATTTCAATGACAGGATAGGGACCGATGAATCTGGGACCAAGCTTTGGGGTAGGAATCTTCAGGCGGATGTTACGGGTGGAAAGCCAGACCTTATCACCAGGAGCATAGGGTGGAGCAGGAATCCTCTTCTTGTCGGCAAACCTCTTTTGGATCAGAGAGCTCTTCTGTAGATTAAAGGCAACAGCAGCCCAAATCGCCATCATGTGGGCAGCCTGGTCGTTGGCGGCAGGAACATTGGTGAGGAGAAGATCCTGGGGAAACGCCAATGGATTCTGACCGTAGACACAGAAGAAAGGGGACTGATGTGATGAAGAATGCAAGGCGTTGTTATGGGCGAACTCAGCCCAGGGAAGGAGATCCGACCAATCGTCTTGGCACAGGGAAACATGGCAGCGAAGAAATTGTTCCAACGCCTGGTTCACTCTCTCAGCAGCTCCATTGGATTGCGGGTGATAGGCAGAAGAAAATTGTAAAGAAATGTTGAGAGCTTTGCATAAGGATCTCCAAAACCTAGAGACGAATTGTGAGCCACGGTCAGAGACGATCTCGGCAGGAAACCCATGGAGACGAAAAATATGATGGATGAAAAGCTTGGAAAGTTCAGGAGCAGAGGGAAGTTTGTGGAGGGGAATGAAATGAGCCATCTTGCTAAACCTGTCAACGACAACCCAGATGACAGTGTGACCGGAGGAGACAGGCAGTTCCACAATAAAATCCATGGCAAGATGAGTCCAAGGACGAGATGGAATAGGTAATGGATGAAGGAGTCCTTTAGGGGGAGAATGTCCAGACTTGGAAATGGCACAGATGGTACAAGAAGAAACAAAGTCTTTGACGTCTTTCTTCATGGATGGCCACCACACCAGGCGAGAAAGGAGTTCGGTAGTCTTCTCTACTCCGGGATGACCAGCCTGTTTAGAACTGTGAGCCTGGGATAGAATAGACTGGCGACAATCAGGAGGAACAAAGGCAACCCCTAGAGGAATATTGTCCGGAGCAGAAGCCTGAGCGGAAAGGATTTGCGAGGCCAAGGAGGGAAATAGGGCAGCTACGATCTTGGAGGAAGGCACAATGGGTTCAGGATCTTCGGAACAGGGAACTTCAGGGATAAAACTTCTAGACAAAGCATCAGCCTTTCTATTTCTAGAGCCAGGACGAAAGGTGATGACGAAGTTAAAACGGGAGAAGAATAGTGACCATCTGGCTTGTCGAGGATTCAAACGTTTGAGGGACTGGATAAATTCGAGGTTCTTATGGTCTGTAAAGATGGTCACGGGAATGGAGGATCCTTCCAGTAAATGTCTCCACTCCTCCAGGGCGAGTTTCACTGCCAATAACTCACGATTCCCCACATCGTAGTTCTGCTCGGAGGAGGAAAACTTCTTAGAGAAGAATGCACAGGGATGCAATTTCCCGTCCAAGGATGATCTCTGTGACAAGACAGCTCCAGCTCCCACATCTGAGGCGTCGACTTCGAGGAAGAAGGGAAGAAGAAGATCAGGGTGTCTGAGAATAGGTGCAGAAGAAAAGGCAGTTTTCAGGGATTCAAAGGCTTCCAGGGCTGGAGGAGGCCAGTGCTGTGGCTTACCCCCTTTGCGGATGAGGGCCAGGATAGGAGAGATCTTGGAAGAGAAACCTTTAATAAATTGTCTGTAATAGTTGGCAAAGCCAATAAATCTCTGGATAGCCTTGACACTTGTGGGGAGGGGCCAATCAAGAATTGCTGAAACCTTGGCTGGATCCATCTTGAAACCCTGCTGGGAGATGATGTACCCAAGAAAAGGGATGGAGGACACTTCAAACAAACACTTTTCCAATTTAGCGAAGAGATTATTCTTTCTTAGACGAAGAAGAACTTCCTTCACTTGGGAGCGATGCTCGTGGAGATTTTTGGAAAAGACAAGAATGTCATCCAGATAGACAACAACACTTTGCCCCAACATGTCTCTGAATATATCATTCACGAACTCTTGGAAGACCGCGGGGGCGTTACATAGTCCAAATGGCATGACTAGATATTCATAATGCCCATCTCGGGTATTGAAGGCGGTCTTCCATTCGTCCCCTTCACGAACTCTAATGAGGTTATAGGCACCCCGAAGATCCAGCTTGGTGAAGATCTTGGCCCCTCTTAACTGATCGAAGAGTTCGGAGATTAGGGGGAGAGGGTAACGGTTTTTAATGGTGATTTTGTTTAACCCCCTATAGTCGATGCATGGTCGCAGACCTCCGTCCTTCTTTTCGACAAAGAAAAATCCAGCACCAGCAGGGGAGGAAGAAGGGCGGATGAAGCCTCTTTGGAGATTTTCCTGAATGTAGGTCTTCATGGCAGCCGTCTCAGAGGGGGAAAGAGGATAGGTGCGACCCCGGGGAGGCATGGAACCAGGAAGAAATTCGACTGGACAGTCATAGGGTCGATGAGGAGGAAGAATCTCTGCAGAGCCCTTATTGAAGACATCAGCAAAATCTTGATAGATGGAAGGAAGGGTCAACTTGGGAGAAATAGAAGAAACCTTGATAAGGGGCACAGCAGGCAAACAGTTCTGTTGGCAATAGGGGCTCCAGCGGGAGACTTGAGCGGAGGTCCAGTCAATGACTGGATTATGGGTGCACAACCAGGGGAGCCCCAAAACAAGTGGAGTTGAAGGGCAGTCGATGATTAGAAAGGCCAATCTCTCCAGATGCATGGTGCCCACTCTAAGAGAAAGTTCGACGGTGGTTTGAGAAATAATGGCCGAAGACAGAGGGCGGTCATCAATAGCCAAGACTCGCAGAGGAGAAGCCAAGGGTTGTAGAGGAACCGCATAGCGAGCAGCAAAAACTCTGTCCAAGAAATTTCCAGCAGCACCAGAGTCCAGGAAAGCTTGCACTGGGATCTTCTGGGAACCGAATTGGATCTGTGCCGGAAGAAGGAAGCGTTGAATAGAGGGTTGGGGAGAATGACAAACACCACCCAGATAGGTCTCCCCAAACCTACCTAGGTGCTGGCGTTTCCCGGCTTCACAGGACACTCATGGGCGAAGTGTGATTTGCCCCCACAATACAGGCATAGGCCGGCAGCCCTTCTCCGTAGCTTCTCCTGTTCGGAAAGACGAGCCCGTCCGATCTGCATGGGTTCCTCAGTAGATGGAGCAGAGGAAGCAGAAGCCGCAGGAGTAGGAGAGGGGAAAGCAGAAGCCGGATTGAAGAGTAGGGGTCTCTGAAAGCGAGGAGCCAGGGTGGATTGGAACCGGGGATACTTCTTCGAACGCTCTCTGTCGAGCTCGACTTGAAATTCCCTCTGTCGGGTGTCAACCTTTATGGCCAACGCCACCAGATCCTCCCACCGAGAAGGAATTTCCCGGGAGACCAAATCGTTTTTGATCCGCATGGCTAGGCCGTTGTAAAAGGCGGCATGGTACCCATCATTGTTCCAGGTGGTCTCCGCCACTAGGGTGCGGAACTCAATAGCGTACTCCGGAACAGAGCGAGTGCCTTGCTGGATCTGGAACAGGCGAGCAGAGGATGCCGTAGCTCGGCCAGGGGCATCAAAGACAACCCGAAGTTCACGGATGAAGGCACTGGCATCGTCAATCAAAGGATCCCTCTTCTCCCACAAAGGTGATGCCCACTCCAAAGCCTTCCCCTGTAGGCGAGTAATCATGTACCCCACTTTAGCTTGTTCAGATACAAACTGACCTGGCAGCAGGGCGAACTGGATCTCGCACTGGTTGATGAAACCTCTGCATGCAACAGGATCGCCGCTGTAGAGGGGAGGCGCAGGAATGCGAGGTTCCGAAGGCTGAAGTGGGCTTGCAGGAATGGCCACAGGGACCGGGGCCACAGGTGACAACGCCGACAACTTGTCCAGGATAGCTTCAAGAGCCTGACCGAAGTGTGTCTGCTGGGCTTCGTATGACTGCATGCGGGAAGCCAAACCGCGGATAGCGCCACCGACATCAGGTGGAGCTGGAGTCTCCTCCGAAGGGTCCATGGCCCAACTATACTGTAACGGGCCCGAAGGCACAGTAATAGTGTAGACCAAAGAGGAGACCAGACCAGGTTCGAGGTACAAAAGGGTTTATCCAAAGAATCGTCAAAATACAGGCAAAAGGTCAGACCAGGCAGAAGACAAGCAAAATCGAAGAACAGGCAGGAATCGGTACACAGGAATCAAAATAGATAATAACACCCAGGAACACTGTAGCAGGAACCTATAGTTGGGCAAGGACTGGAAGGGGAAGTGAGTTTAAGTAGTCCCTGGGTTGGCGCCAAATTTTGACGCGCTTGCGTCAGACGCTGACGCCAGCGTCCCCACGCTGACGTCTTGACGCCGGCGCCCGATTTTGACGCCGGCGTCCATTCCGTCGCCGACGACCAATCCTGGACTGGGAAGGAGATGAGGTCATAGACCTGTGCCCGGCAGGAGCCATGTGGTGAGGCAGGCGGTCGCCATCTTGGACGCCATCTTGAAGACTTGGAGTAGATTCCATTACAGTATTACTCCATATTATTTTTTATTAATTGCACCCCCTATCTCTTTTGTATATCTCATTGACCAAAATCCTCTCATTATTGTCAGCTGATGCTTAATTTATGTACCAAAAAGAGTCATGGCCGTTTACATGTAAAAGTTGGGTCAGACCTACCGCAGTCTGAAAAGTTCACAGCATTTTTCATGGCAGCCAAACTGCATGAACAAATTTGGCCAAATAGGGCCTTTTTAACTTTTCTTGCTTAGCTGTAGAGATAGAGAATCTCTATGAATCAAGTTATTCATGCATCTTGGTTCAGATGTACCCAGAAAATGCTTTCCTCATGGGCACACAGAAAGTGTAAAAATGTTTATCACACTGCCATAATTGTGTGACACCTACGTTCTTCCCAGCTTTTATGTGATGGAAAAGTGTTAGAAATGTAATATGTATTTACAATACAGATTAGTATATTTCCAACAGATCACTCCTTAAATTCATGCATATGTTTTTTTTCCCTGCTTTTACAACTTTGTAAGAAGGGCATGACATTATTTGGAAAAATAATATTTCCCAGTAAAAGCCTGTGGCTAACATTAAACAGCTCTGAATATATTTTCTGCATCAAAGGTGAGAAAGTGTGAGAAAGAATAATAGCCCTTTTCTGGGGTCACTTTTAGTTTTAGGGCTGATTTAAATATTTAGGCAAAGAGTGTGATACTAGCTCACATCTTCCTTTGAAATGCTGGCGTCACTAAATTGAGTGCATACACGGAAATCTTGCTTCCATCATGTAGCCTGGATTAGTCTATCTTAATCCCAGTCTTTAAGAACTGCTGCATATATGGTGAAACATGTTTTCAGGATTGTTATGAAATGCAGAATCCGCTGTTTCTGGTATGATGGATGCATTGTACTAATTCATGTCCAGTGAAACTGCAGTCTTTACTGCTTGAAACCCTTCCACATATTATTTGAATACCTTTAAAGGAAAAAAAAATCTGAAATCTGCTCAATTATAGAGAAAACTCTTTTCTTCTGCCATTTTTGTATTCTTCTCCTGTGTGTTCTCTAAGCCATATTAGAAGTCAGTTTTGCACTGTATTTTACCCGATATTATTTGTGTTCACGTTTACACGAGAAAAGAGACAACTATCCTATCTTCCGTTTACTAATTTGTTTATTGTAATTTTGTGAAAGGTTAACTTATTTTTATGCAATGGGTGGTGCACAGACTGGTGTTCTCTCTGGGAAATTTACACACAGAGCTGGGAAATTAGTAAGAGGTCAGAGGGACAGAAAAAGGTAACTGCCAAAATAAAAATGCTGTTTTTCCAAAGAAATCATTCAGAACAGAATGTACTTGATATAATTTCTGCAAGAACTAGGTGCCATTTGGGCACGAAACATGTAAGGCTGTAGGCTGTCGGGTTTGTATATTTTAATCATGTTGCATTTTTGTAATGATTTCTGGAATTCAGAATGAATTTATATTTTTTTTTTTTTTGGGTACGCTATAAATAGTGGGGCTTTTCTGCACTCAAATATACTGTACTATAGCACAGGTTCTCTAAAATAACTTCAAGAGACTGGAACTTTATTAGAAAACAACAGTTACGTTTTTCCACTGTTTCCTCAAGGTGGAACATGTTGTCTCGGGCACCATTCCAGAATGTCTCATAATTGGGCAAGTTAAATCCGGGGAACCGATATTCTCATGATAATCAGTCCAATAGCTGCTTGCATCTAGCTGATGGTAATTGTCATTCTAGGGATTAACTCTTCTGTCAGGAAAAATGCTTTATAATAATATCCAGATGATCTTAAAATCTACCTCTTCATCTAAGAGTATGCCCGGAGCAAAGCCATTGAGGTCTGTCATACTCACCATACATACTCACCATACATACTCACCATACATACTCATCATATATACTCACCATACATACTCACCATACATACTCACCATACATACTCTCCATACATACTCACCATACATACTCACCATACAAAACAGAACTGCTATCAGAAAAAATATTGTAGTTGTATGGACTGAACCTCTATTCTTCTTGTTGAAAAGGATTTTGACTGCTGATTAAACCACTGTATTGTGTTGCGTGATTTTAATGTGCTTATGTACTGCACCAGTGCTAAAGTTGTGTTCCCTCAGCAACGTTTTTATGGCACTGTCAGCTAACTCCTAAACTGATCTTTAGGGCTCTTACTCACGAGCTGTTGTAGCTGCGCTCCCCTGCGTTCAGTTTTTCTGCGTTCAGCCGCAAGGGAGCGCAGGAATAGACGCGTTCTGCACCTACACAAGCGCGTGTAGGTGCAGAACGCAGGTTGAGACACAACATGCTGCATTTTTCCTGCGTTCGGCGCCTACACAAGCCTGTGTGAGTACAGCCCCATTGGAAAAAATGTAATGCATCTATTCCTGCGCTCCCCTGTGGCTGAACGCAGAAAAACAGAACGCATGGGAGCACAGCTACAATCGCTCGTGAGTAAGAGCCCTAAAACTAAACTGAAATTTGATATATCTCCAAATAATTAGTCCCCTGATTCTTCTCCCTGACCATTAACCTTACTCTTTGCCAAAATCAACAAAATTTGTTTTGCATCAAAAAGAAAATTGTCACCCATACAGACTTTAATGCATTTTGGCCAATTTTTAGCCGTTTCGCAAATTTTTGGCAAAGCAAAATGTGTTAGATTCACCCATCACTATCAGCCACAGCAGCTACATCTGCCTCTGAATCGGACTCTCTTTCTTTACCATCAAATATATCGGCCTCTGCACTCTGTATCAGCCATAAAGATAATGATGCTATTTTAAATGGAATCAAATCTATTACTATGACAGAGGGTGATTTTGTGGTTCTGAGGAAGCCTCATATAGTGAGGTGAAATGTATATTGGCCTAGTCAGTAGTGGATGCATCTGATACTGAATAATGGGGTGCATTGTTTATTAAATAATTATCTGTATCATGTGAGTGTCATGATTATAGGTGACTAGTTGCAGCTGAAACATAGAAAGAAATCCACAGCAATCGGTCTAACCCACAATCTGGAGTTGACCAGCTGCTGTAAACGATAAAAAGCCAATATTTGTACACAAAGAGAAAGAAAAAAATTGCCAGTGTATGGTTTGCCTTTAAAAATAATTATTACAAAAATCCGGTGTTAGTACCACACTTTGGCCAAAATATGTAAGCTTAGGTGCCACGTCAAGGCCCCTCATTGTACATGAGTCCTTAGCATTCTAAGAATGTAGTGCATTTAAAATCAAGTCTCCCAGCAAACAGTGTTTAGTGACCAGTTGCAGCTGTACCATGTAATGTATAACGGTAACCAAAACCCCCCACATGCAATTAATGTGAGATTAATAATGAAGGGTAATGTACCAATAAATTGTTAAAGGGGTTGTTCACCTTCCAAACACTTTTTTTCAGTTGAGTTTTGTCAGATTGATCAGGGATTCAGCTCAGCAGGGCCAAAAATAAGAAAGGTATTAACTAAATATATCAATTTAGAACAGGTACAAAATCTGCGCCCCCCCCCCCCGCCAGAGCTGCTTTAAAAAGACTTAAAGGGCACCTGTTGGCAAAATATATTATCCCCAAACAAAGGTGCGGGCTAATAGAGCCTGCACTCTGGTTGAGGGTAAATCTGGCCATAGACGCAAAGATCCGATCGTACGAATCAACGTACGATCGGACTTTCCCATCTCCCGACCCTCCACTAACCATTCAGATCAAAGTCTTTACCATTCCGATCAAATTAGAACAGATCACCCAATGTTCTGCCCCTGAAAGCAATCGTACGATACTTATGTCTGACAACACTAGTGACAGTCTCCCACTGAAAATCGTACGATCGGCAATACACGCAGAGATATTATCGGCAGCCGACAGAAATTTTCTAACCTGTCCGATCGACCAAACGACCGATCTCCGACGGACGAAAAATGTCGGGACTCTCCACACATGGTCCGAAAATCGTACGAATCCACGATTCGTACGATCGGATCTTTGCGTCTATGGCCAGCTTAACAGTAGTTTTTTTTGTTTTTTTTTTTTAAATTGCCACCTGCCTCACTTAGACACTAGCAGCCATGTTGGTCAAAGCACATGCGCATTACATGCATCTGACGTCGCACACATAATGAGCAATGCCCCAATATAGCCACTCGGACTATTGTTACACCCAAAGCCCGCACCTTTGGTTGTGGATAATGTATTTGGGCAACAGATGCCTTTAAGAAGGTGAAAAATGAAACTCTCCACAAATAGAAAGTAAATGGAAAAAAAATAGTTCTGAAAACAACCAAACTTAAAGGGGATATCTGGCTTCCAAACCATAATTTAATAACGAGGAACACATACCACAGAAACCCCTAATATACCCATGCCAGTTATTTGTTGCTTCAAAAAGTATAAATAAATTCCATTTCTATGCTGAAATCCAGCTGTTTAACAGTTCTTCTCTATCATTTGAAATCCTAGCAGGGAAGGAGGGACTAAAACACTGATGTTACAATTGTAAAAACTTCTCCACAGCTTACAGACAGCATGCAGGAACTACATAACCCACAATGCATTGTACTGTGATGTTCTGTTACTTATTGAAATCACGTGTGCAGGGAATTGGGGGGTTTGGAGGATGCAGGCTGAGGACAGCTGGCTGTTGATACAAAGTATCCATTAGTCAGCCAGCTCAGCAAAGTAGTCAGACAGATCAGCAGCAGAGCAGGGGACTAGGCTTAGGGAACTGTTCCAAACCATTAAAATTCATGAAAGGTCTGCATATTTTTTAATTGATGTATATTGCAAAGTTGCTTGAAATTATGTTTCATTTTCAAAAAGCTATATTATGTTTGTGTTGAGTTCCCCTTTAAGGTAGGGAACAATACATTATTTTCATTACGGCCTCTAAATCCTTGCTCCCTTTTACAGTTTTTCTTTCTTGCCTCAAAACTTAGTACAACCTCTGTTTTCATTCCACTCTCCCAATAAGTTTCTCTATCTCTCTTCTTTTTGCTATGGGCAGGCTGTTTTTTTTTCTGGATGTAACTTCATATCCCACAGCCATGTCCCCAAATTAACACATCAATAGACATGCTCAGTTCATATTTAAAAGCATCCTCTTTTTGCTTTTGTTCTACCTGTAATTCTTTGGGATGAAGTCTCCTCCCATTTCAACTGCTGGGTGGGGCTATCACTGGGATTAGCATCTTAATCTTCTTCCAGACCAAAATCAACTGGAAGACCTGTCCCCATGCTGATGCAGTCTAACATTATAAACAAACTATATGAAGTGTTTTTTTAATCAAAAGTTAGAAGTGCCCTGGTTCCAATCCCATTGATACTGGAACTTAGATGTAGCCTGGTAATAAAATACTGGAGTTGAAATAATTATTTCTCCCTTCACATGTCTTTCCCTCTTCACCTCTCTCTCCCCTTCTTTCCAGCTGTTCACCCTTTTCCATCTAAATGCCAGCTGCAAGACTAGCACTGAAATAGAATAACCTGAGAGGTCATGGGAAGTGACCAGTTACATAGAATGTTCTATATGGATCAACATAAAATAAACAAACATGGACAAAGCAGCAGCTAAACCCATGTTGTAATTTATTGCATTTATTACTTGTTACAATGAAAACCAATACAAATGTTGAATATTAAAAAAAAAACAAAAGTTAGAAGTGCCAAAAGTGTCACTGTCTACACTTTGACCCTACATGGAACAGAATACAATAATCCATTTTCCATCAGTGGCGTAACTAGATGTTACTGGGCCCCACAGCAAATTAATTTTAGGGCCCACAACATATTCACAGGTTCTACTGGTTTACTAATAGATGTTGAAATCGACCATTATTATATCCTCATGGGGCCCCTATACCTCCTTGCCCCCCCCCCCGTCTGCTTCCTCTGTAGTTATGCCAATGGTTACTATTCATGATAATTAACTGAAAGCAAATCAGAACAGCCTGATTCTAACAAAGAAATCAAATTAAAATTCTATATTTTTCCTGCTTCATTTTTAGAACATTTCTGGCCATTTTTAGATATATTTTTAGAAGAATTCAGCACTTACTTGCTTACTGTTTTAGGTGCCACTCCAGGAACGCTAGTCATGGAATAGGGCATATTCTGTAAATGAGCTCCTATATCAGATATCCAACCTCTTTCATTTGTGAATACATTTCTAGTATCCTTTTTCAATGGTATTTAATAGTACAGTATATATATTAAAAGTTCTGCATAGCTGCTCAGAGGCATGTAAACACAAGCTGCTTATTTGCAAGAACCTTCCAGATTTGCAGTTTGATTTCCATAGAAACCACTTAATGAAAATTCTAAACCATCTGTGCAGCTTATTGCATCATGCGGTAGAGCTGTCATTGTTTACTGATAACATATTGTATGTGTGTGTGTCAACGGGTTTACAAAATATATTAATGAAGCAGAGAATATCCTATGAGCGCTTGCTATCTGTGTGCTGGCATTGCACACAAACCTAACAAACCTTTGCTATGGAGAGCATGTTATCTTCAGCAAGCAATTTTATTTCCTATAATTATTTTTATCAAGTTGTTCAAACTTTTGACACCTTGTGAACGATAGAATGATTCTCCTGACCTGATTAAAAAACAAAAACCCCATTGTCGTTTATGGTCAATTACTCACCGAGACAATACTAATATATGCTGGTGTCCTTATCAGGAAGTTATTGTTCATCTGATTTGTCTCTGTAAATATGTTTCATTCCTACATGATGTCTAGGGTCCAATGAGTACAGTGAAGGAATGTCTCCTGAATACACTTTGGCTGACATTGGGAAAATATATTGCTAAAGTACCTTGGGGATGACGTGTATCACAGGCAGCTGCTTCTCTGATTCACAGAGGATAGATCCATATGAACTGAAATGGTACTTGTCACTCTGCTCACTAAGTATTTCTGCATGGGTTAAGGATATTCAATTGCAATTCCCTCAGCTGATTTGGCCCTACAGGTATGATCTGGGTATTAGAGAGCTGACTGGTACTGACGGCATTAGGTTTAGGCAAAAATAACAAGATTAATATGCTATACCATCCAGCCAAACACTTTTTAGTCAGTCTATACTAGGGGTGCACCAAATCCAGGATTTGGTTCGGGATTCGGCCAGGATTCTGCCTTGCATATGTAAATTAGCTATGGGAAGGGAAATCACGTGACTTTTTGTCTAAAAACAAGGAAGTAAAACATTCTTTTCCCACTTTTTCTTTTCCTGCCTCTAATTTGCATATGCAAATTAGAATTTGTTTTTGGTTCAGTATTCAGCCTGATCGTTCACGAAGGACTCTATGGGGTTTTGCGGATAAGGAATCTTGTTGCAGTTTGGATCTCCATACCTTGAGTTTGCTTAACAATAATTTAAACATTAATAAAACCCAAAAGGATTCTTTTGCCTCCAATATGGATGCATTTTATCATTTTTAACAATGTAATTTATCTGATTATAATGAACTCTGTCGGAGATGACTTTCCTGTAGTGTGCAGCTCTCTGGATAAGAGATTTTTGGATCCTATACCTGTATTATGAGGGATTATAAAGTACAAGATTAATAAACATGTATATTGGAACACACTATTAAGTACCTTTGCTTTCTTAACATTCCTTAAAAATTGGGATTTTGTTTGCTGCACTTTAGATCAACCCATGCTGTACCCAATTATTTCCATCCTCTCCCCCATACAGTATTAACTTTAACACATATTTATACAGTGCCAGCATATTCTGCAGCACTGTACAATAGAAGGGTGTATACATCAAACACACAGGTTACATGCAAAAAACTGGCCAATACATAAGATAAAGAAGGCCCTTCTTAGAAAGCGTGTAGTTGATCCAGCATGAACAAGCCAAGTTAAACTGGAATTTTCCTATGAATATGATCTTGCAATGGATGCTTCTATGTAATAAAAATGCAATATTTCAAGCTAAGAAGGACTTTAACACCAGGAAACAATAATATAAAAGTCTAAGCTGAGCCAATTCCAATAACTGTGCCAGCCTTTATTGCCACTCAGTGCTTCCCTCTCATTAAATTCAGAAGCAGGTGTTCTCAAAAATCCATGGTGTTTGGTGTAATATATGTGTCTGTTGGAGACTGCTAATATATTTCCATCAGAAGCCTCAATTCTTAAAAGAATACATTTTATCTTTTGCAAATTGTAGTATTTGCTCCACTTTTTCTTGCTCCAGTGATAATCTTGCGGCCATTGATTTCAAGTGACCAGAAACATTCCCTCTTCTTCTGAGCCAAGCAAAATGAGCTAGTGGTTTCCATATTTGAAAGTTGCCAATCTCCTGACAATTTCACAAGAAAGCACAAAGATTGATAAGACAGGAAGTCGGGTAATCAGTCAACATGAGAGTAACAGATTAAGTCATATTGGCAGGTTGTTGTGAAAATGTTTGCGTTGCAGCTGTTCCTACTTTACCTGTTGTGTAGCCCACTTCCCCTCCTTTGTATAATGACCTGAGGAGGAAGCAATGTATTCTAACACCCGAGAGAAAACAAATGTTGTCAGCAATAGGCTAATTTTGTTTTTACCTAAATAACCTGGCAAACAGTTACCCACACTGTAATTATTTCACTATTAGGTGTCATTAAGCCCTGTACAGTATTCATTTAATGATAGTCTCTCTCTTTTGCAAATCTAATTGCCTGTCATTAAATATCTTTACTTTTCAGAGGAAAGTGAGAAACCTGTGACCGGATCAGAGACCCCAAAAGCAACTCCGGTGCCTGTGAATAATACATCAGGTAAATTGAATGTGTCTCTTGAGTTGTCTGTTTGCGACAGTTTAATTTATTCACGTCCCTAAAAAGTTGTCTGTTTTGGCTGGATATCCTGTGGCAGCTAAACTGCTTAGAACCATTTAGGATGCATGAAAAACACTTGAGAAGGATTTCTAAAGTAAGCCCATTTATACAAGGTATTCCTTCCTGAATTACTTTGTAATGACTCAATTAGCTTTCATTTCTGCACAAAGGAGATTTAGTTGCATAAATTAGCTTATCATCATTGAGGAAGTGTCACCGCTAAAGGACAGTTTATAGATACAACATGCAGTCGCTGTCACACCTATGAGAATATAATATAGACATCTGTGTATACTTTGTGCTTGAACAGAACAGGCTTCTGCCATTCAAATGCTGACAAGGGACAACAAGTAGCCCAAGGGACTGGCAATGTAGACGTCTCTGAAAAGGTCAACTTGACACAGGCTCTGCCAATCGACCCGCAGTTCTGTCTCCTTTGATAAAAATCAGATAAACCTAAGACCACTAATTGATCTGCAGCCTGGTTAAATGTTGGCCATGCATATCTTCATTGCATATGATTACAGGAGAAAGCAATAGCACTAAAATAGCACTGGAAAAAAGAAAAAGAAATAGTACTTAAAAACCAAGTAATAACGAGTGTTCAGCTATCTTCTTAAAGGGATACTGTCATGGGAAAAATGTTTTTTCAAAATGAATCAGTTAATAGTGCTGCTCCAGCAGAATTCTGTACTGAAATCCATTTCTCAAAAGAGCAAACAGATTTTTTTATATTCAATTTTAAAATTTGACATGGGGCTAGACATATTGTCAATTTCCCAGCTGCCCCAAGTCATGTGACTTGTGCTCTAATAAACTTCAATCACTCTTTACTGCTGTACTGCAAGTTGGAGTGATGTCACCCCCTCCCTCTCCCCCCCCCCCAGCTGCCAAACAAAAGAACAATGGGAAGGTAACCAGATAGGAGCTCCCTAACACAAGATAACAGCTGCCTGGTAGATCTAAGAACCACACTTAATAGTAAAAACCCATGTCCCACTGAGACACATTCAGTTACATTGAGAAGGAAAAACAGCAGCCTGCCAGAAAGCATTTCTCTCCTAAAGTGCAGGCACAAGTCACATGACCAGGGGCAGCTGGGAAATTGACAAAATGTCTAGCCCCATGTCAGATTTCAAAATTGAATATAAAAAAATCTGTTTGCTCTTTTGATAAATGGATTTCAGTGCAGAATTCTGCTGGAGCAGCACTATTAACTGATTCATTTTGAAAAAAACATTTTTTTCCCATGACAGTATCCCTTTAAGCTTGGCAGGGTGTCTCTGTGTTAATTGGCGTATCACCAAAATGGAAAATAGATTTATGAATAACTATTATTGATGTAGAAATCTGCATTGGCCTTCAAGGTATTTCCAGTTGTCCTGAAAAAAAAAACTTTGAAGGATTCTGTACTTGAAATATTTTAAAAATAGTTTGACAGTGTTTTTATTGAAGATGTGAGTCTTATCGGGACTTTACACCTCTGTAACGTGAAGGCAAGGTGGCCCTATCTGAACTGTGTCCTGTAAGGAAATACAGTCTGAGATGCCCCCATCAGCGTACGTGCTATATCCATTACTTCTCTTGTCCTGTCAGAAGTTGGGTGGACATGGAGACCTTACTCAGGAAGTACCTTTCCGGTGCTCTCCTACTATGACATGTGGACAGGAAACAAGGGGTTGATTTCAGGACCCACGCAGGAAGGCAGGAACAGGTTGCTATAAGTGTTTAGGCTAGTTTTGTGTTTTGAATAAAGGAAGTATCCAAATCAAGTGTAACAATCGCACTGCAAGTACATTGTGTGAAACTAAGAACACTTAGAACCATTTTCTTTACCCTTTAATTCCCTTTGTTTATGGGAATGCTAGGGATTCTGTCATCAACACAGATGATTTCCATGTTCATGAAAACAATTTACTCATAATAACAAAAAGCCTTATTTACAAATGCAAGTGCAAAACATTAATATCGATGCACTCCAGAGGTGATGCCATACTAACACAAGTCCTCTAAAAAATTGCACCTATTGCTATTTTAGACAATTAGCATACAGGTGCCTGTGCACTGTGGTTAAAAAAACAGAAAATTGCAATTAAATTTATGGCAGTCTGTAAAAAATAATACTTGATGCCAGTGTTATTAATAGGAAAAAATGGCAAGAATATAGGAAGGTCTGTATTTTTTTCCAGAAAATGTGGCAACCTACTTACAGGTGAGGTATAACTGAACCAGTAATTCAGTGCATAAAGCTTGCTACCAAGGGCCGGCATTAGAAATCACAGAGCCCCGTACAACAATATTTTTGGGGCCCCTGGACCCCCGCCCAACACGAGCCCCACCCCAGATCCCTTATGTTGTTAAATGATGCTAGTGCTGAGTAAAACAGCATGATTGACCAAATGCATTGAAGTCAAATGGCATTTTTTGCTGCAACTATTTTTTGCAGACAACATACATTGAAGTCAATGGTCATTTGTCACAGTGACTTTTGTGGTGCAAAATACATTGCACAGTGAAAGTGGTTGCATCAAAATTATCCTGATAGCAAAATGCAGAATTTTGCAGTGTATCCAAGCCTGACAAAACATTTTGCTCATTGCTAATGCTAAAGTGCCCGTTTATGAAGCCTAAAATTTTCTGTCGGGTTTTAAAGGAGGAAAAAATATGAATTTCTAGAGGAAATTATTAGCTTTATTACAAACTGTTAAAATTCTGAAAATGCTCCAGAATGTTCCAACTAAAACCTGTCGAAATCATGTAGCAGTCAATGGCAGATGGTCCCTTTAACAATTGTAACATGGTTTGTGCCTTTGTGATTTGATAGTTTGAGTTGTTTGATGCTGGTTTTTATTCGATAATCTGATAAATTTCAGTTGTCACGGAGTCGAGTTTTTTGAACGACAATTCTTAAAAGTCGCCCGATTTGAGTTGATGCACGATTTTGTCTCAATTGTTTCCTGCACCAACTTTTTTGAACAAATTTATTGGTAAATTAAGGGGCTTTGGGTTTGGGAGATTCGTTTTTTTTTTTTAAAATATAGTGAGAAAAAGTTGAGGACTGTATTTTAGACCTGCCATTGATAAATACTGATTGTGAGCATAGTAGTTAATGAGCCCAAACATGTTAAAGGTTGCCAATATATTCGGTACCCCCTAACACTTTGAGGGCTCTTATAGACAAGCGTTTGAAGCTGTGTTCCCCTGCATTCTGTTTTTATGCGTTCGGACGCAGGAGAGCGCAGGAGTAAACACATTCAGTTTTTTTCAATGGGGCTGTACTCACACAGGCGCATGTAGGCGCCGAACGCAAGGTGAGACACAACATGCTGTATTTTTCCTGCGTTCAGCGCCTACATGAATGCGTATACTCCTGCACTCCCCTGCGGCTGAACGCCTAAAAACAGAACGCAGGGGAGCGCAGCTTCAAACACTCGTCTGTAAGAGCCCTAACATGGATTAAGGCTGGAGATATAATAGAGAAACCTCAAATGTGTATTTTTTTAACTTTAGTTACCCTTTACTAATTGTACTATGCTGTGCAGAGACAGAGTTTATCTAAAGTGTAGTAAACTTTTTTTTTCAGTCAAACAAAATATTAATATAATAATGCCAAATTCCTTTACATAAATACAGTGGCTTTGCACACTTTGGAGTTAAGCAAATGTACTGAATCTAAAGTACCAAATTTATCCGTACAAATGTTATATTGACTAGAATCGTTTCATAGCTATTTCTATGTTGGAAGAGCTGTGTGAAAGGTACAAGAGGGGGGTTGTGGGTGCACTCCTAAGGCCATATAAAAAATATTTAAATACAATAATCCCCTGTCTAAAAAGAGACCCACACACATTACACCTATCACACTCCACACTTAGCTTTTCCTTTATCATCTCCCTCTAAATCTATACTCACACCTGTACTTATACTTATACTCACACACATACACACACAAGTGTGCACTTATATATACAACTTTACTTTTCCTTCATTATAGTCTCTTCACAATCACATTTCTTTTTTTTAAATGGGCGTTGGTCTGGGCAGTCTCCCCTTCTAAAGCCGCATATGCAGGTGGCGGGGGAGGATCTAGTCCAGATTGAAACCAAGGTTTTAAATTTTGATCACAGGTAAACAGGTTAGGGACCGCCGTATGGGGTTTACCTTGACGTGGTATGGCGGCTTACCAATTTTATGATCATAACTTTGTAACAAAAAACCCTGTTTTTCTCTTTTTAGACAGGGGATTATTGTATTTAAATATTTTTTATATGGCCTTAGGAGTGCACCCACAACCCCCCTCTTGTACAAGAGCTGTGTGAAAGCCAAGGTGTTAAAGAGGAGAATTGTCGGCTCTTTGCAGCTGCTAAATCTTTGCCAATTTATCTGTGAACACTTACATTTTGCTAATGTCATGCAAATGTGAGCTTCTGAATGCTGGGCAATCCTCTGAGCCTGATGTTCTAAGACCATACTGAGCCTGGCGAAGCTGATCTCTGCCTTATTTCTCCTTCCATTTATATGAGTTTATGCTATTATCATGCAGATCACCATTGCCTTACACATGCTCTGCTGCCAACCTATTTGACCAAAATATTGTTACCATGCTCTCAAAGGTTAACTCCTTAGAAGCCAAATAAATCCAAACATACTGTAGATGTATTTTGTGGTCACAAAGACGTGTTGTATATTTGTGCATCCACTGAATACTGATTGCGGCACTCGTATGAGAGGAAGAATTTATTACTGTGCTCGGGGAAAGAACCAGTGCTAAATAATCAATCTGTTAATGGGGTGTATGGCAGTTTCATCACCACATTCATTGTCACTCTGCTTTTACAAGGATATGTTTGCAAACAAACGCTGATTGTCTGTTGTCTTTACACAGGATACAGGCCTAGAATGGATTGATTGAAGCACATGAATAGGGAAGAACATGTACATATTGCTTTTGTCTGATGTATTCTGCCAGGGAAGAGTGAATGACAGCATAAGAACAAGGCAGGGAATAGAATGAGGCATGTGAGAGTCTGTCTCTAATTATATTACTACAATGTTCCTCCAAGTTTTAATGTTGAATTCTGAAAAGCAGGACAATGTGGCTACAATAGGTCCATTATACTGTATGTATTACCTCTCTTCACTTGTATTTATTTTGGACCACATTTTTTATTCAAACCGGTTAGCTGATTCAATCGGCCAGTTGCACAAGTCCTATCAAAGTTTGCACCTTATTTTCATGTCGTTTTTAATAATGGGGAAAGATTGCAAACTTTAGTGGTAATAATATATAATAGAATGAGTTGCTCAGCAGGAAAGTATAGCCAGGATATTGTAAACACTGAAACTGAAAGGTTTCTTTTATACATATCTGCATTGCCAGCAGTAGGTGCTGATACCATAGCACATTCCCAATAAATAAACACGGATCACTGTTTTGCAGTCTTTTAATCATTGGATCTTACCATTTTCTACTGGTATATAAATATTTCTATGTCCATAAACAAAAGTAAGATGCATATTTCGAGAGTATCTATATAACCACAACTTTTCCAAGTGAAATGAATAGTGATGGGCGAAATTATTCGCCAGGTGCGAATTCGCGGCGAATTTGCGCGATTCGCCACCAGCGAATAAATTCGCAAAATCGCTGGTGTCAATTTTTTTTTTCGAAAAACGGACGCCGGCGTCAAAAACGGGCGCCGGCGTCGGAAAAACGGGCGCCGGCGTCGGAAAAACGGGCGCCGGTGTCAAAAATGGGCGCCGGCATCAAAAAAGATGCAAATTCGCCCATCACTAGAAATGAAACCAAAAAGTACCCTTCCAGTTCTCCTTGTCTCATTCCGTGCTCCCAAACCCACTTTGTACATTTGCTCTATACTATCCCGATATATGATTTTAACCTGAATATAGACATGATTCAGCAGGATCACACAGGATTGGATAACTTACCACTGATATATATATACGGTATATTTTGTAATGTAAAGAAAGTGGCCTGGCACCTTTCCAGCTAGAACTGAATCATCCCAGGCAGCATGTTCCCTGTCACTCAGTAGCATATTATAGCACCAGGGAGAAGCATCTATACTAATCCCAGTCCATGTGATAAATACCTGTATTCTGCAAAACACCAGAAATATATTTGTAACACACTTAATATTCTTAGAATTTCAAACTTGCCAAATCATTTTGCTTATATCTAATAATAAGCAAAGTGCCAAAGGATAAAATGGTAATAAATCATATTAATAAGCACTGCTTATCTCCACTCAGTTTTCGCTTGCAGGAAATAGACATTTAGCCTGATGGCATACAGTAGTTTATTATATGCACAGAACATTTCCTCTGTGCATACCTTCATTTTTATATAACTAGGAGCTGCCACATTGCTTGCTTAAGTTGAATCATGGGGCACAACTGTTTACAGGGGGCAAGAGGTATTATTTCATGGGGCTCTCAAAACATTATTTGACTGCATAGTGTCCTTACATTTTAAACTGGAACCTCAAAGGTGGAGTGATAACTGAGCAATTTGGCACTTGTTTATATTTTATGTTCATAAGTTGCAATATACAGAGTTTAATTTTGCACATATGCTTCTCTAACATCATAACCAGCAAAGCAGCTAGCTCCTTGAAAAAATGCAAAAGAATTATAAGAAATATCAGTATTATGCATAGGGCTTGCTACTCTATCTGCATTTATACATATATCTTTCATCTGCCACACTTGTGTTTTAAAGCAATGATATATTGCATACTACATATTACATCAGCCTGAGCCAGAGTAAGCAATATGACAGCTTATGCAAACAGAAATGCAATGATTGAATCACTGAGAAAAAAATAAACAAATCATGGATGTCCAACCTTTGAGCCTTCAGTTGCTGGTGTTGTTTAGAAACCTATAAAAACTATTCTTCAGCATATTGACAGGTATTATGTCTTCCCTGTAACATTTCTGAGCATAGGGTAAGAGGCCATGGAAAATTCTTGAAATGGTTCTGAAACTCAAGTTTAATCCTTTTCCTCTGGGGTTTGATCACCCCAGGTGGACAAGGAGAACAAAAGACAAGTGGAAAGCTACTAGGAGTATATTCTGACACACAAATATTCACTATTAAAGGCCTGTGGCCTGTGGTTTCTTCATTATGGTTTAGAACTCTAAAACATAATGTGCAGCATTTCTACCTTCTTCCCTTGCTTATCTGTTCTTCTTCTTCTTATGTATTCTTCTTACACATATCCTAGCATGGCTGGTGTAAAGTGTTTGATGGATGCTGACCCATAGCAACACAATAGCTGTAATACCACAGGTTAGTAGCAGGCACAAACATTTCCTTAAGCTTGATAGTAACAAATGAGATTTGAATGCAAAGTTTGCAATATTTATAAGCTTAACTAAAGAAGTAGGCTAGAAATTTTGCAAATTATGTTTTGGGCTTCTGTATCAGCCCAAGGCAACTACAGCCCGTTAGCAGTAAAGATATGTCCCTCCAAAGATGCCCCAGTAGCTCCCCATCTTCTTTTCTGCTGATTCACTGCACATGCTCTATGCTGCTGTCACTTACTGAGCTTAGGGGCCGACGTACAACATGCTGTATATAAACAATATAAATGTCACTAAACAAGGCTGATTAGCAATTAATATAGATAATACTACATGGCAGCACATACACCAGTGAAACTAGCATGTGAATTTAATAATCAGCCCTGTAGCATCAGCTTATTTTACAGGCCAACCTCATTTTCTGCTTGGACTTAGTTACCAGCTGTGCAAATAGTTACCGTCTGTATTAACTATTTCAATGTGTGTATTTTCCTAATGCCCATTTTATTCTTCTACCTATTATGTGTGTCTATGCTAAATTTGTATTGTCGTTTTGTAACCAAGTGTCTATGTGCATCAAAAACTGAACTGAATTGTGGAATAAGAAGAACTACAGCAATATAACATGTATTTGTCCCCCACTTTCCAATACTTCCCTTAAATCACTGAATTTTTAAAGCTCAACTTTCTGCCTGTTAGTAATGTCACATTTGCTTTTTTTTAAGGAAAAGAAAACACAGATTATGCCAATTTCTACAGAGGCCTGTGGGACTGCAATGGGGATCATCCAGATGAACTTTCATTTAAATATGGCGATACAATCTATATTCTCAGCAAGGTAGGTTCCAAGGATACTCTGCTATATAGACCAGATCCCAAGGGCCAGCTATTATTTATACCAAACCATGAATGTGAAACATTTCCATCTTCAGTGAAAGCTTTGTGCCATCTATAATTCTACGCCTTCAATATATTGTCCTTAGGGTCACAATAACGAATTGCTTGGCCACTGAAACACAATCAAATTTGAAAACATAATCCAATAACAGGAATCAACTTAAAAGTATGTTTATGCATGTCTCTGGTTTTGGCTAGACACCAGTGCAAGAAACAATTACTGTAGGAGAAATGCCCACATTGCCCATCAAGGCATTTTGCATTTTGCTCCAACTTCCTTTTCTTAATAGATTATAGTGATTAGGATCTTTTTCAAAATACAAAGCACATTACGGGTTATCTTAGATCACTCTGCTAAAGAGATGTCCTTCTAGAACTGGCAAGTTTGTTTTTATGTCTTTGTAAGCTTTATCTCAAGGCCTATTTTTTCTGTGCAGCAGTTTAGCATAAGTATACCTTATTCACCATCCCGTATATTTTCTTTATACAAATATATAGCAAAACATTCAATCGTGTTGCAGGGTTTCTCCTTCTTCTTCTCATGTCTTCTTCTGTGCCATAGCTTGGCATTTGAGCATGGTCTGGTAGCAATAGAAATGGTCAGTTGGGTAGTGGCTGGAAAGGTGGTGGAATTGGGGAAGTTTGGAGCAGAGCTGAACATGTCGAGGGGCAGAAAAATTATATTTTGGGGTGGGTAGTGATGTCAGGGAGCTTGAATATGCCAGTGACTGTCAGGATTATGCATCATTTACTGTACTGTCTGGATTTCAAACCCTTAAAAATCAGACAGGCAGTTTTGAACCGCACAAGCTTGAAAAAAGTGGACAGATGGTATCCTGACAACAGTTTACTCTAATCATCTTTCTTCTGTTTACTTTTTTTATATCTGCACTTCCCCAATATTGTAATTTTTTTAAAAATTAGTTCTAATGGTGGTTATTTCATTTATTTACGGCAGTATATAACCCTATTCTGCTAGCGAAGGTTATTGTTTCCATTGTGAGTAAATTTGCAGCACAATGGTAGTACACGGAACCTCCAACATAAGTATGGCTGCATCCTTGAGTGTAAGGGGTCAGGGTGTAACTCATATTCTCCAAAGTGAGCTAAAATGGCATTAGTAGGCCAAACTATCATTAGACAAGCTTAAGTATAAAACTAGCAGTTAACAAAAGGTAAATTACATCAGATCTCAGAGCAATTTATTCAAACTCTAAAATACTTTAATATTCACAGGGTTCATATTTATCAAGTAACAAGGCGCTTTATAAACTCTCAGGCCTAAAGTTCTCTGGCTCAAAGGTTCCTATGAACCTATAACCAATGAAATATACTACTATTACTATTTTGGAGCTTATATTTCTATAACAGTCAAGTACATCAGGTCCAGCAGCTTTAGATTTATCAGACATTAAAGCTGATAGATTTTTGACTTATAAAGTTGGAAAGGAAATAACTGTTCTAGACTTATCAAGCAGTAAAGTATCTTAAAATGCAAAGGCCTATGATTAGTGTAAATCAGTCACTGCTAACGTGCCACAAGTTGTCTCACATATGATATCTATAGGCAAGAAAGAAGAAATATAGAGGAAGCAAAGACATAGCACTGCTTTTGGAACCATGTGATGGTGAAAGAATGTGGATACTAAAGTAATTGTGCACACTGGGATAAAGAGATTTAATAGGGACTTTCTTGCAAGAAGTTTCAAGTCAAGCATTTTTAATGACAAAACTCTGGAAATTTAGAATGAACTTTAATGGACTTAGTCAGTTACTTTTACAAGCAGCTTGTTAGATACCAATGAGATAAATGATGTAGCAAGGATGATCCTCATTGGAGAATTCTTTTGCATCTGTAATTAAGCTTGGAATGCCAACTTTAGAGATCTTGGTTGAGCAAAAACCCATTATAATGAGATGAAGTTACCTGTTCTGCTGTTTTATCAAAGGGAACAAGGCGGACGGTTCTGTCTCGGTTATGCCATGAAGAAATATCTACTTTTGAACTTTGCCTGAATAGAACAGATGGTTAACTGACACACTGTTGTTTCCCTTTAACTATTACTTCTGATCTGGATAACTAATCATTAAGAATGTATGTATACTGATATTCATTAACAAAACCTCTGTTTTAGCTTCTTAACCTTTGGTAATTCTGCCATGAATATTACAGTATTAAGGGCAAATGTACAAAACTTTTTCCTTTAGGCCTTCCATACAGGATGTTTTCTTAGGTGAATCCTCTGCATGAAAGACGTGTTTTTGATTTAGATGGTATACAGTAAGTGATGGGCGAATTTATTCAAAAACGGACGCCGGCGTCAAAAACTAGACGCCGACAACGTATCGCAAATTTTTCGCCATTTCGCGAATTTCGTGGGAAATTCGCAAATTTTCCGGCGAAGCGAAAAGCCCCAAATTCGCCCATCACTATATACGTATATAAAACCATCTTGTTGCCTGAAGTATTTCATTGCAAATTTATAAAATGTATCAGTGACTCACAGCCTAAATGCATCCAGGTTGAAGAACTCAAAAATAAATCTTTAATATATAGACATAATCAGTAAAACAGAATATCACTACATCTTATAGGATTTTTATAATACTTATTATATTATTATAGTATACTGTATATACTTGTATTTTGATTGATTTACTGTATGAGTGAGTTCTGAACTTCTTATGAAGACATTTCAAGGCTATATTTATAAATGATTTTAGGATTACATTAAAGAACTTTAAAGATGTTAGGCTAATAGCACACTGGTTGGCATCACCACTGGTATATATACTGTACACCGGAATGTATTTGAGCTGACACAGGATCAGCCATCAGCACTAGTGATGGGCAAATTTATTCGGCAGGCACGAATTTGCGGTGAATTCCCACGATTAGAATAAATTCGTGAAACCGCAGCAAAAATTCGCCGGCGTTAATTTTTTTGAACGCCAGCGCATTTTCACTGTCGATTTTGCGCCAGCATTAAAAAAATGGACGCTGGCGTAAAAAAAATGAGACGCCAGTGCCGTTTCACGAACTTTTTGCCGTTTTGACGAATTTCGCAGGAAATTTGCTAATTTTCCAGCTTAGCGAAACTCCACTAATTCGCACACATACAAAACAGATATCTGGACAAAAACATATATTTTAGCTTTTCTGTGTCAAAATTCACAGTTTTCTGTGTCTGTCAGCTCACAGAAATTCTGGAAGCAGAAACTTTTCTCCGTTGGTGTAGATACACTAGTAGAGAAACTGTTCCATTAGTCAAAAAGAAAGCAATAAATAATGAAAGGTTAGGTGATGTGGAGTGGGTAAAGATTGGAATTTGTTCCCTGATTGTAATCATTGTTGATGTGCCTCTCATTTAACCATTCTTTGGCTTTGGTGTACATTGGTTATTCTCCCAATAGTCCCATATGTTCTTACATGTCTCTGGTCAGTTTATGTTCCTATTAAGAAGAGCAGTGCTGAAGAAGCTTATTTGTTCTTATTCTGCACATGGTGCTCAATATATTCCAGCTGGATAGAATTCTTGTTGAAGGAACTTCCACTGTATGGGCTGGTTAAAACATAAGAATATCTGAAGCATTTTCTTGCAAAAACACAAGAGTGTGCCCCTTCAAGATTATGTATTTTGGCCCAAGCACCTCATCCAGTTTTTAATTCAGCCCTTGCTGCCTGCCTATGTCATGGGCAGTGTCCCGTTGAGGTCTGTGTCTGTCGCTGCTCCCTAATTTCTGAATGACATGTGAGTTGGGGGGTGGGAGAAAGATGCCTGTGTACCTGTTTGGTGTGATGTGTGGAACTATCCCAGATTTCACCATGTAATATCTCCATCTGTTTGAGATAAGAATTTTAACTTGTAAAGCAGCCAATGCAATCGATCTGTTTGTCATCTTGTATCTGGAAAGAGTTTTGCTACCAAATAATATGCGATTTATTTCCACTCCCATCTCTATAAACCACATCTGTATGGAGATTGGTTCGTGCAACTGAAAATTTCCTTTAATAGCCAATGTCAGGCATTAGAGGAAGTGGTCATATAGTTTGATAATATATACTCGTCTCTGTGTTTATTAGTTTGCTCTAAATACTTGTGTCTCAGAATAGCTTTCAGACACCAGTACCAATCACCTTTTCATATATGTCAGGACAGATCTTATACAGTCATTCATATTATAATGCTATTTATCCACTGTTCGAATTCTTGATTATTAACATAGTATAAACCAGGAAAATGACGGTGCAGCAGACATGGTGACAGGGCTTCAGCCATACTCGACAAAATCTGCTTAACAGATTTACATTTCATTACTGTCAGCATTGCTATACTTATTGCATGTGCTTCTCTTTTAGTCCTGGTCACAGTTTAATAAAACAGCTGCAGCCAATTATATAACATGGATTTGCTGATATCATTACCCTGTGAAAAATGTGCAGATTGCTTGCAGGGAATGACTAAACACACCCAAAAATGAAGATATATTATGTGGACAAGAGAAGTCCAGTGTCAGTTTTATCTCTTAAAACCATATGGTTTTATACAAAGAAGCCTTGTGGGCTGTGTCTGGATTGCAGGGCTTCTAGTGAACTCAATAATCTGGACTATTATCTACAGTAAATTGTCATAACCATGGCTAGTCAATAAATATGTAATTAATGACACGCCCAGTTATTTCATTACACGATTTGTTCTATCTTTGAAAACTACATTTCTGCAATTGTTTAATGCATATGAAGCAATAAGTATATGAGAATGATAAATTTAAATTAGTGATTCGGTTCGTGATTTGGCCAGGATTCAGCCTTTTTCAGCAGGATTCGGCCGAATCCTTGTGCCTGGACGAACCAAATCCGAATTCTAATTTGCATATGTAAATTAGGGGCGGGTAGAGAAATCTCGTGACTTTTCATCACAAAAGAAGATTTTTTTCCACTTTTTCCTTTCCTGCCCCTAATTTGCATATGTAAATTAGGATTCGGTTCAGTATTCTCCTGAATCATTCACCAAGGATTCAAGGATTTGGCCGAATCCCAAATAGTTGATTCGGTACATCCCTAATTTAAATGATAAATATTTGTTATTTGCAGTTTTTTCTCTGCAAATTTAATGAAGGTGTAACATTAGTTGGGAGAGAAAGGCAAAAACTTTTATTACTGAAGTAGGAAGCGTCTATTGACTCTTCTCTGCTCAGTTCTATCACTTGAGTGTAACAGGAGTGATAGAAATGGGCAGAGAGGCATCGGAAAAGACACTTCCTACCCCAGTAAACTAAGCACTGGGGGGCAAATTCACTAAGATTCATAGTTGCGCCAGCGTCCGATTCGCCGCACTTCGCCAGGCGTATTTACACCAGCGCTACGCAAATTCACTAAAATCCAAAGTTGCACTCATGGGAAGCGTTGTGGTTGCGAAGTTGCGCTAGCGTTAATTCGCTAAGCAAAGCGAAGTTACGCTAGCGATGATTAATTTGCATACGGCGCAACATTGCAGTTACAATGGAGAAATATGTTGCATCACTACCCAAGCCTGTGAAACCTTCAAAACAGCAAATAAAATTTTTATTTTGCCTTACACATGTGCCCACTGTATAGTTAAGGTGCCATGAGTTAGGAAATGTAGGGGAGAAGGAGGGTAGCCCCAAAAAAATTTCGATCTTTTTCAGCCTATCACCCATCAAAATAGAAAAAACGCCAGCGTTTTTTGGAACTTAGAAAAATTTGTAACTTTTTTTGAAGCAATCCCTATCTACTCTATTGCACTTCGCCTGGTCTGAGGTGGCGAAGGAAGTCTGGTGTAAAAGGTAGCGTTCAGAAAATTGCGCGCGTCAGTGAATTTGCGTAGTTACGTCCGTTGCGCAAATTTGCCAGGCATAAGGGTGCGAGGTTACACTAGCGAATTTATGCCAGCGTCTGTTAGTGAATCGGCGAATGAACGAAAATGCACTACGCTAGAGAATAAATGCTAGCGTTAGGCGCTTCGTCCTTTAGTGAATTTGCCCCTGGGTCTCAGTTGTGCTGAACAGCCAGAGGCACCTTAGTTACATCTTTATAACATTATAAAATTTGAAAGAAAATGAATAATAAATGCAAATTGTAAAAATGTCCTGAAGAGCTCATTGATCAATTTTACATTAATATATATGTAATATATAAACAATGTCACAACATTAAATAATTTGATGCTTCAGCATAAAAATATCCCAAAGAACAACATTTCCTTGTATGTGCAATGGCTTTGGAAATGTGCACTGTGTATGTTCTAATTAGGGGAAGTAAAATGTGTGTTAAATGTGCTAGAAGAAATCTTACAGGGAGGAGGAAGAGAGACAATTCTCTGTTTTAAATAGGATTTCAATTCATATCTGCTTCAGCAACCCATTTGTCATGATTGTGCA